>NC_053392.1:150576298-150903366 GCF_905171765.1 Bufo bufo | reverse complement strand
TGAGAATGGCAAATTTGGGAATGGTTTTTCAACCCAGAAAAAAAAAGTGTGCTTTTACGGTCACTACAAATAACTTGACCAGCTAAAACAGTACAGATTTGGTTAAATAGAGATGTGAGGCCTGTTTTTTTTTGCGCTGTGTGACAGGTATAGGTTTAATCACAGAATCAGACTTTTATCAGCACGCTAGCGTGTGTCTTAGGTTTTTCTGAATGACACTATCACTAGCTTCAATGTAAGATATTCTTTTTGGGATAGATTTCAAGTAGGCCTCAAATACCAGAAACTAGTTATTTTGAGAATGGCAAATTTGGGAATGGTTTTTCAACCCAGAAAAAAAGTGTGCTTTTACGGTCACTACAAATAACTTGACCAGCTAAAACAGTACAGATTTGGTTAAATAGAGATGTGAGGCCTGTTTTTTTTTGCGCTGTGTGACAGGTATAGGTTTAATCACAGAATCAGATTTCTATCAGCACGCTAGCGTGTGTCTTAGGTTTTTCTGAATGACACTATCACTAGCTTCAATGTAAGATATTCTTTTTGGGATAGATTTCAAGTAGGCCTCAAATACCAGAAACTAGTTATTTTGAGAATGGCAAATTTGGGAATGGTTTTTCAACCCAGAAAAAAAAGTGTGCTTTTACGGTCACTACAAATAACTTGACCAGCTAAAACAGTACAGATTTGGTTAAATAGAGATGTGAGGCCTGTTTTTTTTTTGCGCTGTGTGACAGGTATAGGTTTAATCACAGAATCAGACTTCTATCAGCACGCTAGCGTGTGTCTTAGGTTTTTCTGAATGACACTATCACTAGCTTCAATGTAAGATATTCTTTTTGGGATAGATTTCAAGTAGGCCTCAAATACCAGAAACTAGTTATTTTGAGAATGGCAAATTTGGGAATGGTTTTTCAACCCAGAAAAAAAAGTGTGCTTTTACGGTCACTACAAATAACTTGACCAGCTAAAACAGTACAGATTTGGTTAAATAGAGATGTGAGGCCTGTTTTTTTTTGCGCTGTGTGACAGGTATAGGTTTAATCACAGAATCAGACTTTCTATCAGCACGCTAGCGTGTGTCTTAGGTTTTTCTGAATGACACTATCAGTACCTTCAATGTAAGATATTCTTTTTGGGATAGATTTCAAGTAGGCCTCAAATACCAGAAACTAGTTATTTTGAGAATGGCAAATTTGGGAATGGTTTTTCAACCCAGAAAAAAAAGTGTGCTTTTACGGTCACTACAAATAACTTGACCAGCTAAAACAGTACAGATTTGGTTAAATAGAGATGTGAGGCCTGTTTTTTTTTTGCGCTGTGTGACAGGTATAGGTTTAATCACAGAATCAGATTTCTATCAGCACGCTAGCGTGTGTCTTAGGTTTTTCTGAATGACACTATCACTACCTTCAATGTAAGATATTCTTTTTGGGATAGATTTCAAGTAGGCCTCAAATACCAGAAACTAGTTATTTTGAGAATGGCAAATTTGGGAATGGTTTTTCAACCCAGAAAAAAAGTGTGCTTTTACGGTCACTACAAATAACTTGACCAGCTAAAACAGTACAGATTTGGTTAAATAGAGATGTGAGGCCTGTTTTTTTTTGCGCTGTGTGACAGGTATAGGTTTAATCACAGAATCAGATTTCTATCAGCACGCTAGCGTGTGTCTTAGGTTTTTCTGAATGACACTATCACTAGCTTCAATGTAAGATATTCTTTTTGGGATAGATTTCAAGTAGGCCTCAAATACCAGAAACTAGTTATTTTGAGAATGGCAAATTTGGGAATGGTTTTTCAACCAGAAAAAAAAGTGTGCTTTTACGGTCACTACAAATAACTTGACCAGCTAAAACAGTACAGATTTGGTTAAATAGAGATGTGAGGCCTGTTTTTTTTTTGCGCTGTGTGACAGGTATAGGTTTAATCACAGAATCAGACTTCTATCAGCACGCTAGCGTGTGTCTTAGGTTTTTCTGAATGACACTATCAGTAGCCTTCAATGTAAGATATTCTTTTTGGGATAGATTTCAAGTAGGCCTCAAATACCAGAAACTAGTTATTTTGAGAATGGCAAATTTGGGAATGGTTTTTCAACCCAGAAAAAAAAGTGTGCTTTTACGGTCACTACAAATAACTTGACCAGCTAAAACAGTACAGATTTGGTTAAATAGAGATGTGAGGCCTGTTTTTTTTTTGCGCTGTGTGACAGGTATAGGTTTAATCACAGAATCAGACTTCTATCAGCACGCTAGCGTGTGTCTTAGGTTTTTCTGAATGACACTATCACTAGCTTCAATGTAAGATATTCTTTTTGGGATAGATTTCAAGTAGGCCTCAAATACCAGAAACTAGTTATTTTGAGAATGGCAAATTTGGGAATGGTTTTTCAACCCAGAAAAAAAAGTGTGCTTTTACGGTCACTACAAATAACTTGACCAGCTAAAACAGTACAGATTTGGTTAAATAGAGATGTGAGGCCTGTTTTTTTTTGCGCTGTGTGACAGGTATAGGTTTAATCACAGAATCAGACTTCTATCAGCACGCTAGCGTGTATCTTAGGTTTTTCTGAATGACACTATCACTAGCTTCAATGTAAGATATTCTTTTTGGGATAGATTTCAAGTAGGCCTCAAATACCAGAAACTAGTTATTTTGAGAATGGCAAATTTGGGAATGGTTTTTCAACCCAGAAAAAAAAGTGTGCTTTTACGGTCACTACAAATAACTTGACCAGCTAAAACAGTACAGATTTGGTTAAATAGAGATGTGAGGCCTGTTTTTTTTTGCGCTGTGTGACAGGTATAGGTTTAATCACAGAATCAGACTTCTATCAGCACGCTAGCGTGTGTCTTAGGTTTTTCTGAATGACACTATCACTAGCTTCAATGTAAGATATTCTTTTTGGGATAGATTTCAAGTAGGCCTCAAATACCAGAAACTAGTTATTTTGAGAATGGCAAATTTGGGAATGGTTTTTCAACCCAGAAAAAAAAGTGTGCTTTTACGGTCACTACAAATAACTTGACCAGCTAAAACAGTACAGATTTGGTTAAATAGAGATGTGAGGCCTGTTTTTTTTTGCGCTGTGTGACAGGTATAGGTTTAATCACAGAATCAGACTTCTATCAGCACGCTAGCGTGTGTCTTAGGTTTTTCTGAATGACACTATCACTAGCTTCAATGTAAGATATTCTTTTTGGGATAGATTTCAAGTAGGCCTCAAATACCAGAAACTAGTTATTTTGAGAATGGCAAATTTGGGAATGGTTTTTCAACCCAGAAAAAAAAGTGTGCTTTTACGGTCACTACAAATAACTTGACCAGCTAAAACAGTACAGATTTGGTTAAATAGAGATGTGAGGCCTGTTTTTTTTTGCGCTGTGTGACAGGTATAGGTTTAATCACAGAATCAGATTTCTATCAGCACGCTAGCGTGTGTCTTAGGTTTTTCTGAATGACACTATCACTAGCTTCAATGTAAGATATTCTTTTTGGGATAGATTTCAAGTAGGCCTCAAATACCAGAAACTAGTTATTTTGAGAATGGCAAATTTGGGAATGGTTTTTCAACCCAGAAAAAAAAGTGTGCTTTTACGGTCACTACAAATAACTTGACCAGCTAAAACAGTACAGATTTGGTTAAATAGAGATGTGAGGCCTGTTTTTTTTTTGCGCTGTGTGACAGGTATAGGTTTAATCACAGAATCAGATTTCTATCAGCACGCTAGCGTGTGTCTTAGGTTTTTCTGAATGACACTATCAGTACCTTCAATGTAAGATATTCTTTTTGGGATAGATTTCAAGTAGGCCTCAAATACCAGAAACTAGTTATTTTGAGAATGGCAAATTTGGGAATGGTTTTTCAACCCAGAAAAAAAAGTGTGCTTTTACGGTCACTACAAATAACTTGACCAGCTAAAACAGTACAGATTTGGTTAAATAGAGATGTGAGGCCTGTTTTTTTTTTGCGCTGTGTGACAGGTATAGGTTTAATCACAGAATCAGACTTCTATCAGCACGCTAGCGTGTGTCTTAGGTTTTTCTGAATGACACTATCACTAGCTTCAATGTAAGATATTCTTTTTGGGATAGATTTCAAGTAGGCCTCAAATACCAGAAACTAGTTATTTTGAGAATGGCAAATTTGGGAATGGTTTTTCAACCCAGAAAAAAAAGTGTGCTTTTACGGTCACTACAAATAACTTGACCAGCTAAAACAGTACAGATTTGGTTAAATAGAGATGTGAGGCCTGTTTTTTTTTTGCGCTGTGTGACAGGTATAGGTTTAATCACAGAATCAGACTTTTTATCAGCACGCTAGCGTGTGTCTTAGGTTTTTCTGAATGACACTATCACTAGATTCAATGTAAGATATTCTTTTTGGGATAGATTTCAAGTAGGCCTCAAATACCAGAAACTAGTTATTTTGAGAATGGCAAATTTGGGAATGGTTTTTCAACCCAGAAAAAAAAGTGTGCTTTTACGGTCACTACAAATAACTTGACCAGCTAAAACAGTACAGATTTGGTTAAATAGAGATGTGAGGCCTGTTTTTTTTTTGCGCTGTGTGACAGGTATAGGTTTAATCACAGAATCAGACTTCTATCAGCACGCTAGCGTGTGTCTTAGGTTTTTCTGAATGACACTATCACTAGCTTCAATGTAAGATATTCTTTTTGGGATAGATTTCAAGTAGGCCTCAAATACCAGAAACTAGTTATTTTGAGAATGGCAAATTTGGGAATGGTTTTTCAACCCAGAAAAAAAAGTGTGCTTTTACGGTCACTACAAATAACTTGACCAGCTAAAACAGTACAGATTTGGTTAAATAGAGATGTGAGGCCTGTTTTTTTTTGCGCTGTGTGACAGGTATAGGTTTAATCACAGAATCAGACTTCTATCAGCACGCTAGCGTGTGTCTTAGGTTTTTCTGAATGACACTATCACTAGCTTCAATGTAAGATATTCTTTTTGGGATAGATTTCAAGTAGGCCTCAAATACCAGAAACTAGTTATTTTGAGAATGGCAAATTTGGGAATGGTTTTTCAACCCAGAAAAAAAAGTGTGCTTTTACGGTCACTACAAATAACTTGACCAGCTAAAACAGTACAGATTTGGTTAAATAGAGATGTGAGGCCTGTTTTTTTTTTGCGCTGTGTGACAGGTATAGGTTTAATCACAGAATCAGATTTCTATCAGCACGCTAGCGTGTGTCTTAGGTTTTTCTGAATGACACTATCACTAGCTTCAATGTAAGATATTCTTTTTGGGATAGATTTCAAGTAGGCCTCAAATACCAGAAACTAGTTATTTTGAGAATGGCAAATTTGGGAATGGTTTTTCAACCCAGAAAAAAAAGTGTGCTTTTACGGTCACTACAAATAACTTGACCAGCTAAAACAGTACAGATTTGGTTAAATAGAGATGTGAGGCCTGTTTTTTTTTTGCGCTGTGTGACAGGTATAGGTTTAATCACAGAATCAGACTTCTATCAGCACGCTAGCGTGTGTCTTAGGTTTTTCTGAATGACACTATCACTAGCTTCAATGTAAGATATTCTTTTTGGGATAGATTTCAAGTAGGCCTCAAATACCAGAAACTAGTTATTTTGAGAATGGCAAATTTGGGAATGGTTTTTCAACCCAGAAAAAAAAGTGTGCTTTTACGGTCACTACAAATAACTTGACCAGCTAAAACAGTACAGATTTGGTTAAATAGAGATGTGAGGCCTGTTTTTTTTTTGCGCTGTGTGACAGGTATAGGTTTAATCACAGAATCAGACTTCTATCAGCACGCTAGCGTGTGTCTTAGGTTTTTCTGAATGACACTATCACTAGCTTCAATGTAAGATATTCTTTTTGGGATAGATTTCAAGTAGGCCTCAAATACCAGAAACTAGTTATTTTGAGAATGGCAAATTTGGGAATGGTTTTTCAACCCAGAAAAAAAAGTGTGCTTTTACGGTCACTACAAATAACTTGACCAGCTAAAACAGTACAGATTTGGTTAAATAGAGATGTGAGGCCTGTTTTTTTTTTGCGCTGTGTGACAGGTATAGGTTTAATCACAGAATCAGACTTCTATCAGCACGCTAGCGTGTGTCTTAGGTTTTTCTGAATGACACTATCAGCTAGCTTCAATGTAAGATATTCTTTTTGGGATAGATTTCAAGTAGGCCTCAAATACCAGAAACTAGTTATTTTGAGAATGGCAAATTTGGGAATGGTTTTTCAACCCAGAAAAAAAAGTGTGCTTTTACGGTCACTACAAATAACTTGACCAGCTAAAACAGTACAGATTTGGTTAAATAGAGATGTGCAGGTCTATTTTTTAGGCGCTGGGTGACAGGCTCAACTTGCCCCTGATGTATATATGGCCAAAAAATAACCACACTGTTGATGGTTAAATGCACTTGGGTGACACAGGCTCAGCCTGCACCAGATGTAGTATATGGCCAAAAAATAATCAGACTGTCGATGGTTAAATGCACTTCGGTGACACAGGCTCAGCCTGCAGCTGATGTAGTATATGGCCAAAAAATAACCAGACTGTTGATGGTTAAATGCACTTCGGTGACACTGGCTCAGCCTGCAGCTGATGTAGGATATAGCACAAAATAACCACACTATCGATGGTTAAATACACTTGGTGATAGCTTGTGCTGGTGCACCACAAGTCACAAAATGGCCGCCGATCACCCAGAAAAAAAGTGATCTAAAAACGCTCTGGGCAGCCTCAAAAATGTGAGCAAGTCAATAATAGCACTTCAATGATCCACAGCTGCAGATCGATCACAGAATGAAGTCTTTTGGAGGAGTTAATCTGCCTAATCTCGCCCTAACGTCGCAGCTGCAACCTCTCCCCATACTGATCATAGCAGAGTGACGTGCGCGCTACGTGACTCCAGCTTAAATAGAGGCTGGGTCACATGCTGCACTGGCCAATCACAGCCATGCTGTCACGGATGTGTACAGGAACAAGACAATACCTTTATAAACATTTGTCCTCTCTGGATCCACAACTAAGGATACAAAGGGAGACCCCTGCATAGACCTGCCGCATCTCCTCACTGCTCAGCCTATGCGAACACCCCAAAGGTGGATGGCCGCATATCCACGTTCCTCGGCTATCTTTTACCTGAAGTACCTACAATAGTGAAGGGACCACGACCACCGGCTCCCTACACTGACACGGAGGGAGTCAGGGTCACCTGGATCCAGAAAAGACAAAATCATAAATACATAACAGCACTTATCTTGCAGGACAACCTACGACTGAGGACTTGGACTGGGAACTGGGAACAGCATGCACACATCACTCCAGGAAGTTGTATCAGCCGCACAACTACGGCATTATGGGGAGTGAACTTAAAGGGTTGCATTTAGGTCCAACTGCATGACAGCTGAAGATAGACTAACGAGATGAGAAACTAAACCAAAACAAAGAAATTCAAGGGAGATCTGAGAAGCTCTGTGAGCGCTTCTCAGCTGTCGGCTGTGACAGTACCCTCCCTCTAGGAGTGGACTCCGGACACTCAGAGCCCACCTTATCAGGATGGGACCTATGGAAAGCCCTGATGAGACGAGAGGCCTTAATTGTCCGTCACTGGGACCCACATCCTCTCCTCAGGACCATAACCCTCCCAATGAACGAGGTACTGGAGGGAACCGCGGACAAGACGAGAATCCACAATCTAGAGACCTGAAATTCAAGATTTCATCAACCATAATCGGAGGAGGAGGCAAAGCGAGGGTACAATAGGTTGAACATAAGGTTTCAATAAGGACTTATGAAAAACATTATGGATCTTCCAAGTCTGAGGAAGATCAAGACGGTATTCAACAGGATTGATGACAGACAGGATCTTGTAAGGCCCAATAAACCTAGGACCCAACTTCCAGGAGGGAACCTTCAATTTGATATTCTTGGTAGACAACCACACCAGATCACCAACATTCAGGTCCGGACCAGGCACACGTCTCTTATCCGCACACGCTTATATCTCTCACTCATGCTCTTTAGATTATCCTGAATCTTTTGCCAAATAGATGACAAAGACGAGGAGAATCTGTCCTCATCAGGCAAACCAGAAGAGCCCTCTCCCGAGAAAGTCCCAAACTGCGGATGGAACCCATATGCACCAAAAATGGTGACTTATCAGAGGACTCCTGACGACGGTTATTTAAAGCAAACTCAGCAAGGGACAAAAAAGAACACCAATCCTCCTGATTCTCCGCCACAAAACAGCGCAGATATGTCTCCAGATTCTGATTGACGCGCTCTGTCTGGCCATTCGACTGCGGATGGAAAGCAGAAGAGAATGACAACCGAACCCCCAAGCGAGAACAGAAAGCCTTCCAGAATCTGGAAACAAACTGCGTGCCCCTATCAGAGACTATGTCTGAAGGAATCCCATGCAATTTGACAATGTGGTCAATAAATGCCTGCGCCAGCGTCTTAGCATTGGGCAAACCAGGAAAAGGGATAAAATGCACCATTTTGCTAAAACGGTCCACCACCACCAGAATCACAGACTTCCCCGAGGAACGAGGCAAGTCCGTTATGAAGTCCATGGACAGATGTGTCCAAGGATGGGAAGGAATGGGCAAAGGAAGGAGAGGACCAGATGGCCGTGAATGAGGGACCTTGGCACGAGCGCAAGTCTCGCAAGCTGCCACAAAACCCTCAACCGACTTACGAAGCGCAGGCCACCAGAATCTCCGAGCGATGAGATCCAGTGTGGCTCTTGCCCCGGGTGCCCAGCAAGGACCGTGTCGTGGTGTTCTTTAAAAATCTTGTGTCTCAAAGGAGAGCAAACAACCTCCCAGGAGGACAAAGATCAGGAGCTTCTGACTGGGCTGCCTGCACCTCTGCCTCCAATTCAGGAAAAAGAGCAGAGACCACCACACCTTCAGCCAAAATGGGACCCGGGTCTTCAAAATTCCCACCTCCCGGAAAACAACGTGACAGGGCATATGCCTTCACATTCTTAACTCCAGGGCGGAACGTAACAACAAAATTAAACCTTGAAAAGAACAAAGACCATCTGGCCTGTCTCGGGTTCAGACGCTTGGCTGACTCCAAGTAGGCCAGATTTTTATGGTCAGTAAACACGGTAATAGGGTGTCTGGCTCCCTCTAGCCAATTGCGCCATTCCTCAAAAGCCAACTTGATGGCCAACAATTCCCTATCTCCCACATCATAATTTCTCTCTGCGGAGGAGAGTTTCTTTGAGAAAAAGGCACACAGTTGCCATTTGGCAGGAGAGGAACCCTGAGACAAGACCGCACCCACCCCTACCTCAGAAGCATCAACCTCAACTATGAAGGGTAACGAAATATCAGGTTGTACTAGGATGGGAGCGGAAGCAAAACTCTCCTTGATATTAGAAAAGGCCTTACGCGCCTCTACCGACCAGGAAGAAAAATCTACCCCCTTTCTGGTCATATCAGTGAGTGGTTTAACAACAGAGGAATAATTCAAAATAAATTTCCTGTAATAATTGGCAAAGCCCAAAAAATGCATCAGCGCCTTCTGATTCTCAGGAAGCTCCCACTCAAGCACAGCGCGGACCTTCTCGGGATCCATGCGAAAACCAGAAGCGGAGACAAGAAACCCCTGAAATTGGATTTCTTTAACCGCAAACACACATTTTTCCAGTTTCGCGTATAATTTATTCTCCCGCAGGATGAGTAAGACCTGACGTAAGTGTTCCTTATGAGTCTTGAAATCAGGAGAAAAAATCTAAATGTCATCCAAATACACTAATACAAATTTTCCCATTAAATGATAAAAAATGCTGTTGACGAAATGCTGAAAAACGGCTGGGGCATTCATCAAACCAAAAGGCATAACCAAATTCTCAAAATGGCCCTCAGGGGTATTGAAATCTGTCTTCCATTCGTCTCCTTCTCTGACCCTAACCAGGTTGTATGCCCCTCTTAGGTCTAATTTGGAAAAGACTTTAGCCCCAACAACCTGTTTAAACAGGTCCGGGATCAGAGGAAGCGGATAAGGATCACGAATAGTGATACTGTTCAGCTCCCTGAAATCCAGACAAGGTCTTAAAGAACCATCTTTTTTCTTAACAAAGAAAAAACCAGCGGCAACAGGTGACTTCGAGGGTCGTATGTGTCCTTTTCGCAGACTCTCAGAGATATAAGCCCGCATAGCGACCCTCTCAGGTTGGGAGAGATTGGATAAACGAGATTTAGGCAGCTTGGCGCCTGGGATGAGATTAATAGGGCAATCATACTCCCTGTGCGGAGGTAAACCCTGAACTCCACTTTCAGAGAAGACATCCAAAAATTCAGAGAGGAAAGGTGGTACAGTCTTAGTAGAAACCTCAGAAACAGATGTTATGAGGCAATTCTCTCTGCAAAAGTTACTCCAACCATTTATTTGCCTCGCTTGCCAATCAATGGTGGGGTTATGTTTAGTGAGCCAGGGTAGCCCCAACACTAGAGGAGTAGGCAAACCGCTAAGGACGAAACATGACACATCCTCAACATGAGCATCACTCACAATTAAACGGATATTGTGAACTATGCCCTTTAATGATTTCTGAGAAAGTGGAGCTGAATCAATAGCAAAAAAAGGAATATCCTTTCCCAAAGTGCATACCTGGAAACCATGAGTTATTGCAAATTGATTATCAATGAGGTTGACAGCTGCTCCACTATCCACAAAAATCTCACAAAAATGCTCTTGCTCTCTAGCGCCACCCTAGCAGGCAGGACAAAACGGGAACTACAAGCAAACGGAAAACCTTCAATTTCCGCCTCAACCCTGCCAATAGTAACAGACGGAACATTTTTAAAAGATTTTTTCCATTTTGTCTCTTTATTACTCCCAGAAAACTGCCTGAATCTCCTAGAGGGACAAACATTTGCCAGATGATTTATACCTCCACAACAAAAACAAACCCTCCCCTGCGGGCTGAATCTTCTATTGTCAGAGGCAATCAACCCCAGCTGCATGGACTCCTGCTCAGAAGGGGCTGACAGCGACTGAGAACCCTGTGCACAGAATGAGACCGCTGCACTGTCCCGGGACTGAGTATGACAGGAAGGAGAGATCTCTCCTCTCTCTCTAAGACGCCTGTCAATATGAACAGCCTGAGACATAGCAGAATCCAAGGAGGTAGGTCTTTCATGAAAGGCAAATGCATCTTTCAATCCCTCTGAAAGACCATAGCAAAATTGACTTCGGAGTGCAGCATCATTCTAACCCGTATCTGCTGCCCATCTCCGAAATTCTGAACAGTATATCTCTGCGGATTGTTTACCCTGGCTTAACAGACGTAGTCTAGACTCAGCCAGAGCAATACGATCCGGATCATCATATATTTGACCCAGGGCTAAAAAGAATTCATCCACTGAACGAAGGGGCCGTGCCCCCTCCGGCAGCGAAAAGGCCCAGGACTGAGCGTTACCCCTGAGCAGCGATATAATGATCCCCACCCTCCATTCTTCATCACCAGAAGAATGGGGAAGAAGGTGAAAATGGAGTTTGCAAGCCTCTCTAAAACGCACAAAATTCTCACTACCCCCGGAGAACGTATCCGGGAGCGAGATCTTAGGCTCAGCACAAACTCCATGAACGCAAGCTGAACCGGTCACTTGAAACTGAGAAAAAGTCTTACGGAGATCAGCTACCTCCAAAGAAAGACCCTGAAAGCGTTCAGCCAAAAGTGAAACCGGATCCATGCTTGAGACGGTTTTGGCGGCTGATAATGTCACGGATGGTGTACAGGAAACAAGACAATACCATATAAACAATGTCTCTCTGGATCCACAACTAAGGAACAAAGGGAGACCCCTGCAATAGACCTGCCGCTCTCCCTCACTGCTCAGCCTATGCGAACACCCCAAAGGTGGATGGCCCCATATCCACGTTCCTCGGCTATCTATTACCTGAAGACCCTACAATAGTGAAGGGACACGACCACCGGCTCCCTACACTGACACGGAGGGAGTCAGGGTCACCTGGATCCAGAAAAGACAAAATCATAAATACATAAACAGCACTTATCTTGCAGACAACCGACGACTGAGGACTGGGAACTGGGAACTGGGAACAGCATGCACACACACTCCAGGAAGTTGTATCAGCCGCACACTACTGCATTATGGGGAGGAACTTAAAGGGTAGCAATTAGTCCAACTGCATGACAGCTGAGATAGACTAACGAGATGAGAAACTAAACCAAAACAAAGAAATTCAAGGAGGAGGATCTGAGAAGCTCCTGTGAGCGCTTCTCAGCTGTCTGGCTGTGACACATGCCAATAGTAGGCATGGCTGTGATGGCCTCTTGGGGCAAGTAGTATGACGCTTGTTGATTGGCTGCTTTGCAGCCTTTCAAAAAGCGCCAAGAAAGCGCCGAACACCGAACCCGGACTTTTACGAAAATGTTCGGGTTCGGGTCCGTGTCACGGACACCCCAAAATTCGGTATGAACCCGAACTATACAGTTCGGGTTCGCTCATCCCTAGTCTAGATCCCTTTCCCATTCCTTTAAGAAATATAAGGAGGGGGGAGTTCTAGTAGTAGCAGGTTCTTAGAGACCGTGGAGATTATTCTTGTAGGGTAGAGGGTTTGTGTGACTAGTTTTTCAAACCAGGATAGTGTTGTATTTACTCCAATTTTCTTAAGAATGGGGCTTACAGTATTTTTCAAACATGAGTATTGCACCTGGCTTATATTAGATCATTGAAACTTCGTTATTATGTTTTTAGCACTTAGTAGGGTACCGTCACTATCAAGGAGTTCTTCTATTGGAAGTATGGAATTTCGTAGTTGTGAAGGTAAAATTTTAAAACTCTCTGTGTCAAGGCTAAGGCAATCCTTAATGTTCATGAGGGGGGAAGGGAAAGACATACATTTATTTCTTACTTCTGGGATGTTCCATATTGACAGAGTGGTTGGTGTAAGTGGGATATCATTATTCGGGGATATGGCCTTCCCTGTTTCGGACAATAATAGAGGTCTGATCGGGCAACCGATCAGCTTTTCTTCCAGGGGGATCCAAAGTTTATGTTTAGGTTGTCTCAATAGGTCAATGATTCTATTGATGTGTACTGCTATATGGTATCTCAAGATAGAGGGGAAGCCGATTCCTCCTTTTACAAAGGGAAGCAACAGAATCTTGTTAGAGATTCTAGGTTTTTTATCCCCCCAGATATAGGAAGAACAGATCTTTCTGAAAGAGTTAAAGAAGCTACTAGGCAGTTTTATAGGTAGGACTTGTAGTAAATAGGTGATCTTAGGCACTATAAGAGAGTTAAAAATATTGCGCCTACCTAACCAGGAGATGAAGGAGGGAGACCACGAGTTTAAAATAGCTGGTATTGTTTTAAGAAGAGGTGGGAAATTTGTCTCATAAAGTTTAGCTAAGTCAGATGTAATGTTTATACCTAGGAATTTTATATGTGACTGCGTCCATTCAAATGGGGAGTTTTCTTTGAGCTTTTTTAGAAGGCTGGGTGGGAGATTTATGTTCATTGCCACAGATTTTGGCAGATTGATTTTAAAGTTAGCGATGAAACTAAATTCGGTGAACACCTTAATGATGGTAGGAAAGGCCTGTAGGGGATTGGAGACCATTAACAGAAGGTCGTCCGCATAAGCCGCTTGCTTGATCTCCAAGCCTCCACAGCCCAACCCCTTTATTTCTTTAGACTGTCTGATAAACTGTAAGAGTGGTTCTATTGTAAGAATAAAGAGAATCGGTGAGAGAGGACATCCTTGTCTAGTCCCATTATTAATCTGGAACGGGTGGGAGAGAATGTCATTTATTTTAATATTTGCACTAGGTGAGCCGTACATAGAGAATATGGCCCGAATGAAGCATTCAGGAAATCCAAATTTAGCCAAGGTGTTCTTAATAAATGCCCAGGCCACCCGATCAAATGCTTTTTCAGCATCTGTTCCCAAAACCACCAAGGGGGACCCGGCCTTTTTTGCTAAGGCTATAGTATTGATGACTTTATAAGTGTTATCTTTACTTTCCCGGTTAGGCACAAAACCAGTTTGGTCAGGGTGCACTAGATCTTTCAGTAAAGGTTTTATCCTATTAGCTAAAACTCTTGCATATATCTTTACGTCCAGATTCAGCAAAGAGATGGGTCTATAGCTCGAGCACAGACTAGGGTCCTTCTGTGGCTTCGGGATCAGGGTGACATGGGCATTGACAGTTTGCGATAAAAACGCCTTGCCTGAAAGAGCAGCATTGTATGAGTTTAGTAGGTAGGGCATTAACGTATCTTTGAAAGAGATGTAATATAGCAAAGGAAAGCCATCCGGTCCTGGGGCTTTGCCTTTCGCCATTTGTTTTAGGGTAGCAGAAATTTCAGAGGGCGAAATTGGGATGCATAGCCCATCTGATAGCATTCTTTAGAAATGTTGGCCCATATTGATAGCATCTTGCAGTTGATGGAGATTTGAGGGATGCACATCCAGGGCACGAAGCTCCCGTTCCACCACATCCCAAAGATGCTCTATTGGGTTGAGATCTGGTGACTGTGGGGGCCATTTTAGTACAGTGAACTCATTGTCATGTTCAAGAAACCAATTTGAAATGATTCGAGCTTTGTGACATGGTGCATTATCCTGCTGGAAGTAGCCATCAGAGGATGGATACATGTTCTCATTCTGTTTACGCCAAATTCGGACTCTACCATTTGAATGTCTCAACAGAAATCGAGACTCATCAGACCAGGCAACATTTTTCCAGTGTTGGTGAGCTCGTGCAAATTGTAGCCTCTTTTTCCTATTTGTAGTGGAGATGAGTGGTACCCGTGGGGTCTTCTGCTCTTGTAGCCCATCCGCCTCAAGGTTGTGCGTGTTGTGGCTTCACAAATGCTTTGCTGCATACCTCGGTTGTAACGAGTGGTTATTTCAGTCAACGTTGCTCTTCTATCAGCTTGAATCAGTCGGCCCATTCTCCTCTGACCTCTAGCATCCACAAGGCATTTTTGCCCACAGGACTGCCGCATACTGGATGTTTTTCCCTTTTCGCACCATTCTTTGTAAACCCTAGAAATGGTTGTGCGTGAAAATCCCAGTAACTGAGCAGATTGTGAAATACTCAGACCATACCATGCTCACAATTGCTTAAATCACCTTTCTTTCCCATTCTGACTTTCAGTTTGGAGTTCAGCAGATTGTCTTGACCAGGACCACCCCCCTAAATGCATTGAAGCAACTGCCATGTGATTGGTTGACTAGATAATTGCATTAATGAGAAATAAAACAGGTGTTCCTAATAATTCTTTAGGTGAGTGTATATATATATATATATATATATATATATATATATATATAAATGCAATACCATTTGAATTGTCAGGTTAGCCCTTGCCATATATACTTGCACAGTGCAAAAATATAGCTCTCTTTATGGCTTTAACAGAAAGGTATTGTAACGGGGTGCCGAAGGCACACTCGGTCTCCCAAAAGCCGCAGACCTGCTGCTTAGCTTCCAGAGCGAGGATCTGTGTTCGCCCTCGTTCCCAGGGCGGTTTTGCTAGCTGGGAGGTTCCCTGCTCCTAGGTCTACCTTGAGCGCCGAGCTGATCACTCGGTGCTCGACTGGTCGGTCTGTTGGTCATGTGACGCTGGCCACGTCACATGACCCTCACTCCCCACTATAAATACAGGCAGCCTGCTGGCCACAGGTTGCCTGTTAATTTAGGTTCCTGGCAGTTGTTGGATACCTGTGTACTTACCTGATCCTGTTCCCTGACGATCCTTTGCCTGCTCCTCCTGTACTGCGCATCCTTCCTGGTATATTGACCTTGGCTTCCACCTGACTATTCTTTGCGGACTCCTTTGGTACTTCTCGACTCTCCTGGTATTTATGACCCCGCATCTCCTGACCTTTCTTGGCTTATCCCTCTGTACTGCGTTGTCCTCTTGGTTTTGACCCGGTCCGTTCACTATCCGTTATTTGTCTTGTCTGTCCTTCCCGCAAGTATACTAAATTAGGGACTGCCGTCCAGTTGTCCCCTGTCATCAGGACTCGTGAGGCAAGTAGGCAGGGCCAGGGGTGAGGGTGGAGCGCAGTGGTCACTATCCTCCCCCCTGTGTGTGTACGTGACCATTACAGGTATGCTGGTAGTTCTTTAACAAACCAGAGCACTACGACCCATCAACTGCTATAGATCATACAATTGACCACAGCACTGATCAGACACAGCCATCAGCAGAATATTAATTTGCATTTAGGGACTTATAGATGACATTTCCTCCAGAGTTATTCTCCATCTGGTTCATACAACCACAATGACTTCTCTCAGCCAAGACTCATCTTTGCAGATTTTGAAGATGAAGATGTCTTCAGCTTCTTGCTTTGCCAACACATCAACAACTTATATGGTGACACAAATTCCTACAGGGAGTGCAGAATTATTAGGCAAGTTGTATTTTTGAGGATTAATTTTATTATTGAACAACAACCATTTTCTCAATGAACCCAAAAAACTCATTAATATCAAAGCTGAATATTTTTGGAAGTAGTTTTTAGTTTGTTTTTAGTTTTAGCTATTTTACGGGGATATCTGTGTGTGCAGGTGACTATTACTGTGCATAATTATTAGGCAACTTAACAAAAAACAAATATATACCCATTTAAATTATTTATTTTTACCAGTGAAACCAATATAACATCTCAACATTCACAAATATACATTTCTGACATTCAAAAACAAAACAAAAACAAATCAGTGACCAATATAGCCACCTTTCTTTGCAAGGACACTCAAAAGCCTGCCATCCATGGATTCTGTCAGTGTTTTGATCTGTTCACCATCAACATTGCGTGCAGCAGCAACCACAGCCTCCCAGACACTGTTCAGAGAGGTGTACTGTTTTCCCTCCTTGTAAATCTCACATTTGATGATGGACCACAGGTTCTCAATGGGGTTCAGATCAGGTGAACAAGGAGGCCATGTCATTAGATTTTCTTCTTTTATACCCTTTCTTGCCAGCCACGCTGTGGAGTACTTGGACGCGTGTGATGGAGCATTGTCCTGCATGAAAATCATGTTTTTCTTGAAGGATGCAGACTTCTTCCTGTACCACTGCTTGAAGAAGGTGTCTTCCAGAAACTGGCATTAGGACTGGGAGTTGAGCTTAACTCCATCCTCAACCCGAAAAGGCCCCACAAGCTCATCTTTGATGATACCAGCCCAAACCAGTACTCCACCTCCACCTTGCTGGCGTCTGAGTCGGACTGGAGCTCTCTGCCCTTTACCAATCCAGCCACGGGCCCATCCATCTGGCCCATCAAGACTCACTCTCATTTCATCAGTCCATAAAACCTTAGAAAAATCAGTCTTGACGTTTCAGCTTGTGTGTCTTGTTCAGTGGTGGTCGTTTTTCAGCCTTTCTTACCTTGGCCATGTCTCTGAGTATTGCACACCTTGTGCTTTTGGGCACTCCAGTGATGTTGCAGCTCTGAAATATGGCCAAACTGGTGGCAAGTGGCATCTTGGCAGCTGCACGCTTGACTTTTCTCAGTTCATGGGCAGTTATTTTGCGCCTTGGTTTTTCCACACGCTTCTTGCGACCCTGTTGACTATTTTGAATGAAACGCTTGATTGTTCGATGATCACGCTTCAGAAGCTTTGCAATTTTAAGAGTGCTGCATCCCTCTGCAAGATATCTCACTATTTTTGACTTTTCTGAGCCTGTCAAGTCCTTCTTTTGACCCATTTTGCCAAAGGAAAGGAAGTTGCCTAATAATTATGCACACCTAATATAGGGTGTTGATGTCATTAGACCACACCCATTCTCATTACAGAGATGCACATCACCTAATATGCTTAATTGGTAGTAGGCTTTCGAGCCTATACAGCTTGGAGTAAGACAACATGCATAAAGAGGATGATGTGGTCAAAATACTCATTTGCCTAATAATTCTGCACGCAGTGTATTAGTGCCACTAGCATGGCCATAAATGTAATAGCAGCATACACTGTGCCCCTGAATACAATCAGGTCACATACTATGCCCACTGTAGTGCCTCTTGCCTTGCCTCATTTATATATGGTGCCTCTTATCTGTGCCCATTTATATATAGTGCCTCTTGTAGGTGAACCTTTATATTCAGAACCTCTTGTCTGTGCACCCTTTATATTTAATGTGTCTTCTCTGTGCCCCCTTTATATATTGTGCTTCTTGAATGTGCTCCTTTATATTCAGAACCTCTTGCCTGTGCCCTATTTGTATTTAATGCCTCTTGTCTCGTGCCCTTTGTAGTTAGTGTATCTTATTTGTACCCCGCTTTATATTTAGTGACTCTTCTCTGTGTCCCCTTTATATATAGTGCCCCCTGAATGCAGTGGGATAAAGGGACAAGGTAAGTATGATTTTTTTTTTTCACCGCTATTTCAGGAAAAATTGATTCGTTACCACGAAGCACGAAGAAATGTGTCTTTGTGGCGAATAAAATTTTCCATGAAATTCAGAATGAAGTCTGCTTTGGATACTTCAATTCAGTCAACACTAATTATAATATGTACTTACCTGTCCCTGTTTCCACAATGCAGTGAAGTAGAATGTCACAGGCAGGGTGATGACGTCATTGCACGTCTACATCATAGTCCTGCTGGTGATTCCCAGTGCTAAATTGTATCTGCTGGATGCAGACACAACTAAGTGTAGGGGCCTGGGAACTGGTTGAATCAACCTGGTGACTGACTTAAGGATCTATATACACAGAGGGTGGGCCTCTGAATAATTTACTCTGGTGGCTCCAAAGGACTTCAGTCCGACAAGTTTATCTGTGGGATCAGATAGGATGTCTATAAAGGAAAAGGGTATCAGTAAATTTCAGAACCTTATAGATATTAATCCCTCTAAAAAAATATGAATAATTCGATAACTCGGTGTTAGTATCACTTGTAGATAGATTGTACCTCTGCAATATCTGACAGTGTCAGCACTGATTGGATATTGTCTTAGTGTGACATTGAACACACCCTGTTGACAAGGAAAAAAACGATCCAATCACACACTGGCACATGCAGCAAATCAATGGCCTCAGTGATCATGTACTATATTACTAGCATTTTGGCTCCCAACTCTGAGTGGTCATGTGACAGCGGCTTGTTTGGTGCCAGCAGTACAACACATGACTGCTTAGACCACAGATTAGCTGCAGCGACCATGTGCCTCCACAAAAACTTTTTTTCTTTACTTTATAAAACAAGCTGATGTTTTATATTTTTTTCAAAGATCAGATAACCCTTTTAATGAGAACATGGCACCACAAAATGCAGTGCAGACGGCAGGCAGCAGATTATAGAGCTTGAGGAGCACATCAGATTCATATATACAGTAGTTTTGTGGGAAAAGACTCAGTAAAACTTGTAAGTTATGCATTTAAATGTCTGACTTCAGTTGTACACATGAAGGTCTTATCAGTGGTTGATAGCATTCCCTCTGTAAGTGTGCCTACAGAGGCAGCTGTCAATTACTGATATCTTTACATTAGGGTGGTATTAAAATCAGGAAAAAAAACCTGAGATATAAATGGATAAAATGTTTTGCTGAATCTTTTCCCAAAAAACTTATACCAATCTGACATATACCAATCTGCTCAGCTCCTCCTGCTCTGTAACTTGTAACTCTGCTGCTTGCAGATTACACTGCTTTTTATGATGGCAGCTCCTCTTTAACTAAAAAAGACATATGTGGACAAACTAAAAGCACCTAAACAAAACCATTAATATCACTTACAACCAAAGTATGTCCTGTGTCAGTTTTGAATTCTAAACTATATAGTATCCACTCTAGAATTAAAAGGGATCGGCACTCCTATTTCAGAATCACTCCAAGAACCAATTTATTTATGCTGAGTAAATCAAGAAATTAAAAATAAAAAACAATAAAATTACATAAAAATGTCAATAAATCAATGGAAACCATCTAGTGAGGATCCACCAATATATGCCCATATGCAGTAATATAATAATATAGTCATCAAAGCACTAATGCTTTTGCAAATCCATCCAATTTACATGGTGTCCATATTGAATCTCCATATCTCTTTGTAAGGCATTAGCTAGTATTTAACACCATGCAGTCTTATATTGTCCCTTTAATTGCTGAGGGTAAAAAAGTTTATAATATATTCTCTATTGCGACAATATTATGCTCACAAGGAATCTCGGAATAGCTTGTTATATTTCTAGAGAATCATTCCTGTGTATAATCCCATATTTATTGTTATAAAGTGTCCACCAAAAGGATGATAATCCAAAACACACTTGCCAGTAGTGCGCTGTATTAGTCAATTATTTGCGCCTCAACACTTTCATGCATGGGTTGGTTTGATCAACCTACTCACGGTTGTGTAATCTGGGGATCGGGGTCTCGGTGCCTGCCGTGGCATCCCACATGGTTATCGGCAACGCTAGCTTACCTCCCATACTTCCCTCCTGCCTGTAGGTCCCTCTGCACCGACGCCACTCTTGCGCTTTTCCTTACACTGTTCCTTCCTCAGTGGTCAAACCCCCATATGATCGGTCACAACTTTAAATACTCCATGGGTTCCTAGATTCTTCAGGTCCTGATAAAACCTGGGATGGATTCAGATTGATTTCTCATTTAAAAAAATTAAAATTATATAGCGGGGCTGCTATATTGCGGCATAATATGTGTAGAGATGCGCAATTATAGAGTAGTGAGTATATTTATACAGGTGAAACTCGAAAAATTTAAATATTGTGCAAAGTTCGTTTTATTTCAGTAATGCAACTTAAAAGGTGAAACTAATATATGAGAGACTCATTACATGCAAAGTGAGATATTTCAAGTAGGGATGAGCGAACCCGAACTGTATAGTTCGGGTTCGTACCGAATTTTGGGGTGTCCGTGACACGGACCCGAACCCGAACATTTTCGTAAAAGTCCGGGTTCGGTGTTCGGCGCTTTCTTGCCGCTTTTTGAAAGGCTGCGAAGCAGCCAATCAACAAGCATCATAATACTTGCCCCAAGAGACCATCCCGGCCATGCCTACTATTGGCATGGCTGTGATTGGCCAGTGCAGCATGTGACCCAGCCTCTATATAAGCTTGGGTCACGTAGCGCTGCACGTCACTCTGTTGATACAAGTGTAGGGAGAGGTTGCAGCTGCGACGTTAGGGCGAGATTAGGCAGTGATTAACTCCTCCAAAAGACTTCATTCAGTGATCGATCTACAGCTGTGGATCATTGAACTGCTGCTATTCAATTGCTCACTGTTTTTAGGCTGCCCAGAGCGTTTTTCAGTCACTTTTTTCTGGGGTGATCGGCGGCCATTTTGTGGCTTGTGGTGCGCCAGCACAAGCTGCCACCAAGTACATTTAACCATCAATAGTGTGGTTATTTTTTGCTATATCCTACATCAGGGTCAAGCTGTCATCAAGTGCATTTAACCATCAATAGTGTGGTTATTTTTTGGCCATATACTACATCAGGGGCAAGCTGAGCCTGTCACCGAGTTATTCTCAATAACTTCACACACACGCTACTGTGCAATTCCAAGTATAATTCTGTGTGTAAACGTATACCTGTCACCCAGCGCCTAAAAAATAGGCCTCACATTTATAGTCATCCAAATCTGTCATTACTGCTTTAGCTGGTCAAGTTATTTAGTGTCCGTCAAAGCACAGTTTTTGTTGTGGGTTGAAATACAATTCCCAATTTTGCAATTCTCTAAATTAGTGGTTTCTGCTGTATCAGGCCTACTTTAAATCTATCCCTAAAAGGGTTTATTAGATTCAAGGTGCTGATAGGGTAATTCTCAATAACTTCACACACACGCTACTGTGCAGATCCAAGTCTAAGGCCTATTGCACACGACCGTATGGCTTTTTCAGTGTTTTGCGATCCGTTTTTCACGGATCCATTGTTCCGTTTTTTGTTTCCGTTGTGTTTCCGTTTCTGTTCCGTTTTTCCGTTCCGTTTTTCCGTATGGCATATACAGTATACAGTAATTACATAGATAAAATTGGGCTGGGCATAACATTTTCAATAGATGGTTCAGCAAAAAACGGAACGGAAACGGAAGACATACGGATGCATTTCCGTATGTGTTCCGTTTTTTTGCGGACCCATTGACTTGAATGGAGCCACGGACTGTGATTTGCGGGCAATAATAGGACATGTTCTATGTTAAAACGGAACGGAAAAACGGAAATACGGAAACGGAATGCATACGGAGTACATTCCTTTTTTTTTGCGGACCCATTGAAATGAATGGTTCCGTATACGGACCGTATACGGAACGCAAAAAACGTCCAGTAAACGGGGAAAAAAAACGTCCGTGTGCAATAGGCCTAATTCTGTGATTAAACGTATACCTGTCACCCAGCGCCTAAAAAATAGGCCTCACATTTATATTCATCCAAATCTGTCATTACTGCTTTAGCTGGTCAAGTTATTTAGTGTCCGTCAAAGCACAGTTTTTGTTCTGGGTTGAAATACAATTCCCAATTTTTCAATTCTCAAAATCAGTGGTTTCTGCTGTATCAGGCCTACTTTAACCACCTCCGGACCGCCGAACGCAGCGACGCGTCCTGGAGGTGGTTGATTCATTCCTCCTGGACGCGCCGGCGCATCCTCTTGCGAGACGCGAGATTTCCTGTGAACGCGCGCACACAGGCGCGCGCGTTCACAGGATCGGAAGGTAAGCGAGTGGATCTCCAGCCTGCCAGCGGCGATCGTTCGCTGGCAGGCTGGAGATGTGATTTTTTTAACCCCTAACAGGTATATTAGACGGTGTTATGATAACAGCGTCAAATATACCTGCTACCTGGTCCGCTGGTGGTCCCTTTTGTTTGGATCGACCACCAGAGGACACAGGTAGCTCAGTAAAGTAGCACCAAACACCACTACACTACACCCCCCCTGTCACTTATTAACCCCTTATGAACCACTGATCACCCCTGATCACCCCATATAGACTCCCTGATCACCCCCTTGTCATTGATCACCCCCTGTCATTGATCACCCCCCTGTAAGGCTCCATTCAGAGGTCCGTATGAATTTTACGGATCCACTGATAGATGGATCGGATCCACAAAACACATACGGACGTCTGAATGGAGCCTTACAGGGGAGTGATCAATGACGAAGGTGATCACCCCATATAGACTCCCTGATCACCCCCCTGTCATTGATCACCCCCCTGTAAGGCTCCATTCAGACGTCCGTATGAATTTTACGGATCCACTGATAGATGGATCGGATCCGCAAAACACATACGGACGTCTGAATGGAGCCTTACAGGGGAGTGATCAATGACGGAGGTGATCACCCCATATAGACTCCCTGATCACCCCCCTGTCATTGATCACCCCCCTGTAAGGCTGCATTCAGATGTCCGTATGATTTTTACGGATCCACTGATACATGGATCGGATCCGCAAAACACATACGGACATCTGAATGGAGCCTTACAGGGGGGTGATCACCCCATATAGACTCCCTGATCACCCCCCTGTCATTGATCACCCCCCTGTAAGGCTGCATTCAGATGTCCGTATGATTTTTACGGATCCACTGATACATGGATCGGATCCGCAAAACACATACGGACATCTGAATGGAGCCTTACAGGGGGGTGATCACCCCATATAGACTCCCTGATCACCCCCCTGTCATTGATCACCCCCCTGTCATTGATCACCCCCCTGTAAGGCTGCATTCAGATGTCCGTATGATTTTTACGGATCCACTGATACATGGATCGGATCCGCAAAACACATACAGACATCTGAATGGAGCCTTATAGGGGGGTGATCAATGACAGGGGGGTGATCACCCCATATAGACTCCCTGATCACCCCCCTGTCATTGATCACTCCCCTGTAAGGCTGCATTCAGATGTCCGTATGATTTTTACGGATCCACTGATACATGGGTCGGATCCGCAAAACACATACGGACATCTGAATGGAGCCTTACAGGGGGGTGATCACCCCATATAGACTCCCTGATCACCCCCCTGTCATTGATCACCCCCTGTCATTAATCACCCCCCTGTAAGGCTGCATTCAGATGTCCGTATGATTTTTACGGATCCACTGATACATGGATCGGATCCGCAAAACACATACGGACATCTGAATGGAGCCTTATAGGGGGGTGATCAATGACAGGGGGGTGATCACCCCATATAGACTCCCTGATCACCCCCCTGTCATTGATCACCCCCCTGTCATTGATCACCTCCCTGTAAGGCTGCATTCAGATTTGCGTATGATTTTTACGGATCCACTGATACATGGATCGGATCCGCAAAACACATACGGACATCTGAATGGAGCCTTACAGGGGGTGATCACCCCATATAGACTCCCTGATCACCCCCCTGTCATTGATCACCCCCCTGTAAGGCTGCATTCAGATGTCCGTATGATTTTTACTGATCCACTGATACATGGATCGGATCCGCAAAACACATACGGACATCTGAATGGAGCCTTATAGGGGGGTGATCAATGACAGGGGGGTGATCACCCCATATAGACTCCCTGATCACCCCCCTGTCATTGATCACCCCCCTGTCATTGATCACCCCCCTGTAAGGCTCCATTCAGACATTTTTTTGGCCCAAGTTAGCGGAAATTATTTTTTTATTTTTTATTACAAAGTCTCATATTCTACTAACTTGTGTCAAAAAATAAAATCTCACATGAACTCACCATACCCCTCACGGAATCCAAATGCGTAAAAATTTTTAGACATTTATAGTCCAGACTTCTTCTCACGCTTTAGGGCCCCTAGAATGCCAGGGCAGTATAAATACCCCACATGTGACCCCATTTCGGAAAGAAGACACCCCAAGGTATTCCGTGAGGGGCATATTGAGTCCATGAAAGATTGAAATTTTTGTCCCAAGTTAGCGGAAAGGGAGACTTTGTGAGAAAAAAAAAAATCAATTTCCGCTAACTTGTGCCAAAAAAAAAAAAATTCTATGAACTCGCCATGCCCCTGATTGAATACCTTGGGGTGTCTTCTTTCCAAAATGTGGTCACATGTGGGGGATTTATACTGCCCTGGCATTCTAGGGGCCCTAAAGCGTGAGAAGAAGTCTGGGATCCAAATGTCAAAAAATGCCGTCATAAAATGAATGTGGGCCCCTTTGCGCATCTAGGCTGCAAAAAAGTGTCACACATGTGGTATCTCCGTACTCAGGAGAAGTTTGGCAATGTGTTTTGGGGTGTCATTTTACATATACCCATGCTGGGTGAGATAAATATCTTGGTCAAATGCCAACTTTGTATAAAAAATGGGAAAAGTTGTCTTTTGCCGAGATATTTCTCTCACCCAGCATGGGTATATGTAAAAAGACACCCCAAAAGACATTGCCCAACTTCTCCTGAATACGGCGATACCACATGTGTGACACTTTTTTGCAGCCTAGGTGGGCAAAGGGGCCCACATTCCAAAGAGCACCTTTAGGATTTCACAGGTCATTTACCTACTTACCACACATTAGGGCCCCTGGAAAATGCCAGGGCAGTATAACTACCCCACAAGTGACCCCATTTTGGAAAGAAGACACCCCAAGGTATTCCGTGAGGGGCATGGCGAGTTCCTAGAATTTTATATTTTTTGTCACAAGTTAGCGGAAAATGATGATTATTATTTTTATTTTTTTTCCTTACAAAGTCTCATATTCCACTAACTTGTGACAAAAAATAAAAACTTCCATGAACTCACTATGCCCATCACGAAATACCTTGGGGTGTCTTCTTTCCAAAATCGGTCACTTGTGGGGTAGTTATACTGCCCTGGCATTTTAGGGGCCGAATGCGTGAGAAGTGATTTGAAATCAAAATCTGTAAAAAATGGCCGGTGAAATCCGAAAGGTGCTCTTTGGAATGTGGGCCCCTTTGCCCACCTAGGCTGCAAAAAAGTGTCACACATGTGGTATCGCTGTACTCAGGAGAAGTTGGGCAATGTGTTTTGGGGTGTCATTTTACATATACCCATGCTGGGTGAGAGAAATATCTTGGCAAAAGACAACTTTTCCCATTTTTTTATACAAAGTTGGCATTTGACCAAGATATTTATCTCACCCAGCATGGGTATATGTAAAATGACACCCCAAAACACATTGCCCAACTTCTCCTGAATACGGAGATACCACATGTGTGACACTTTTTTGCAGCCTAGGTGGGCAAAGGGGCCCACATTCCAAAGAGCACCTTTCGGATTTCACCGGCCATTTTTTACAGATTTTGAATTCAAACTCCTTACCACACATTTGGGCCCCTAGAATGCCAGGGCAGTATAACTACCCCACAAGTGACCCCATTTTGGAAAGAAGACACCCCAAGGTATTCGCTGATGGGCATAGTGAGTTCATAGAACTTTTTATTTTTTGTCACAAGTTAGTGGAATATGAGACTTTGTAAGAAAAAAAAGAAAAAAAATAATAATTTTCCGCTAACTTGTGACAAAAAATAAAAAGTTCTATGAACTCACTATCCCCATCAGCGAATACCTTAGGGTGTCTACTTTCCAAAATGGGGTCATTTGTGGGGTGTTTGTACTGTCTGGGCATTGTAGAACCTCAGGAAACATGACAGGTGCTCAGAAAGTCAGAGCTGCTTCAAAAAGCGGAAATTCACATTTTTGTACCATAGTTTGTAAACGCTATAACTTTTACCCAAACAATTTTTTTTTTACCCAAACATTTTTTTTTTATCAAAGACATGTAGAACAATAAATTTAGAGAAAAATTTATATATGGATGTCGTTTTTTTTGCAAAATTTTACAACTGAAAGTGAAAAATGTCATTTTTTTGCCAAAAAATCGTTAAATTTCGATTAATAACAAAAAAAGTAAAAATGTCAGCAGCAATGAAATACCACCAAATGAAAGCTCTATTAGTGAGAAGAAAAGGAGGTAAAATTCATTTGGGTGGTAAGTTGCATGACCGAGCAATAAACGGTGAAATTAGTGTAGGTCAGAAGTGTAAAAAGTGGCCTGGTCATTAAGGGTGTTTAAGCTAAGGGGGCTGAGGTGGTTAAATCTATCCCTAAAAGGGTATATTAGATTCAAGGTGCTGATAGGGTAATTCTCAATAACTTCACACACACGCTACTGTGCAGATCCAAGTCTAATTCTGTGATTAAACGTATACCTGTCACCCAGCGCCTAAAAAATAGGCCTCACATTTATATTCATCCAAATCTGTCATTACTGCTTTAGCTGGTCAAGTTATTTAGTGTCCGTCAAAGCACAGTTTTTGTTCTGGGTTGAAATACAATTCCCAATTTTGCAATTCTCTAAATTAGTGGTTTCTGCTGTATCAGGCCTACTTTAAATCTATCCCTAAAAGGGTATATTAGATCAAGGTGCTGATAGGGTAATTCTCAATAACTTCACACACACGCTACTGTGCAGATCTAAGTCTAATTCTGTCCGTAAACGTATACCTGTCACCCAGCGCCTAAATAATAGGCCTCAAATTTATATTTAGCTAAATCTGTCATTACTGGTGTGCCTGTATTAGTGTAATACGGTACCTAAATAGATAGCCAGATAGTGTTAGGTGTCTGTAAAAAAAGGCCTGAATTTGAATTCAATACATTGGCCCGAATAATATTTTTCTTATTGTGGTGAACGGTAACAATGAGGAAAACATCTAGTAAGGGACGCGGATATGGTCGTGGTAGTGTTAGTGGACCCTCTGGTGCTGGGAGAGGACGTGGCCGTTCTGCCACAGCCACACGTCCTAGTGTACCAACTACCTCAGGTCCCAGTAGCCGCCAAAATTTACAGCCATATTTGGTGGGGCCCAATGCCGTTCTAAGGATAGTAAGGCCTGAGCAGGTACAGGCATTAGTCAATTGGGTGGCCGACAGTGGATCCAGCACGTTCACATTATCTCCCACCCAGTCTTCTGCAGAAAGCGCACAGATGGCTCTTGAAAACCAGGCCCATCAGTCTGTCACATCACCCCCATGCATATCAGGGAAACTGAGCCTCAAGTTATGCAGCAGTCTCTTATGCTGTTTGAAGACTCTGTTGGCAGGGTCTTCCACCGCTGGGGAAGGTCCACCTAGACCTTCCCCAGCGGTGGAAGACATAGAATGCACTAACGCACAACCACTTATTTTTCCTGATGATGAGGACATGGGAATACCACCTCAGCACGTCTCTGATGATGACAAAACACAGGTTCCAACTGCGGTGTCTTTCTGCAGTGTGCAGACTGAACAGGAGGTCAGGGATGAAGACGATGCAGGGGACGATGAGGTCCTAGACCCCACATGGAATGAAGGTCGTGCCACTGACTTTCACAGTTCGGAGGAAGAGGCAGTGGTGAGACCGAGCCAACAGCGTAGCAAAAGAAAAGAGGGAGCAGTGGGCAAAAGCAGAACAGCCGCCGCGAAGAGATTCCGCCTGCTACTGACCGCCTCCATCTGGCACCGAGCACCCCAAAGGCAGCTTCAAGGAGTTCTCTGGCATGGCACTTCTTCAAACAATGTGCTGATGACAAGACCCGAGTGGTTTGCACGCTGTGCCATCAGAGCCTGAAGCGAGGCATTAACGTTCTAAACCTTAGCACAACCTGCATGACCAGGCACCTGCATGCAAAGCATGAACTGCAGTGGAGTAAACACCTTAAAAACAAGGAAGTCACTCAGGCTCCCCCTGCTACCTCTTCTGCTGCTGCCGCCTCAGCCTCTTCTGCTGCTGCCTCGGCCTCGGCCTCTTCCTCCGCCTCTGGAGGAACGTTGGCACCTGCCGCCCAGCAAACATGGGATGTACCACTAACACCACCACCTGCGTCACCAAGCATCTCAACCATGCCACACGGCAGCGTTCAGATCTCCATCTCACAAACATTTGAGAGAAAGCGTAAATTCCCACCTATCCACCCTCGATCCCTGGCCCTGAATGCCAGCATTTCTAAACTACTGGCCTATGAAATGCTGTCATTTAGGCTGGTGGACACAGACAGCTTCAAACAGCTCATGTCGCTTGCTGTCCCACAATATGTTGTTCCCAGCCAGCACTACTTCTCCAAGAGAGCCGTGCCTTCCCTGCACAACCAAGTATCCGATAAAATCAAGTGTGCACTGCGCAACGCCATCTGTGGCAAGGTCCACCTAACCACAGATACGTGGACCAGTAAGCACGGCCAGTGACGCTATATCTCCCTAACTGCACACTGGGTAAATGTAGTGGCGGCTGGGCCCCAGGCGGAGAGCTGTTTGGCGCACGTCCTTCCACCGCCAAGGATCGCAGGGCAACATTCTTTGCCTCCTGTCTCCTCCTCCTCCTACTCAGCTTCCTCCTCCTTTTCTTCCACCTGCTCATCCAGTCAGCCACACACCTTCACCACCAACTTCAGCACAGCTCGGGTAAACGTCAGCAGGCCTTTCTGAAACTCATATGTTTGGGGGACAGGCCCCACACCGCACAGGAGTTGTGGCGGGGTATAGAACAACAGACCGACGAGTGGTTGCTGCCGGTGAGCCTCAAGCCCGGCCTGGTGGTGTGCGATAATGGGCGAAATCTCGTTGCAGCTCTGGGACTAGCCGATTTGACGCACATCCCTTGCCTGGCGCATGTGCTGAATTTGGTGGTGCAGAAGTTCATTCGCAACTACCCCGACATGTCAGAGCTGCTGCATAAAGTGCGGGCCGTCTGTTCGCGCTTCCGGAGTTCACATCCTGCCGCTGTTCGCCTGTCTGCGCTACAGCGTAACTTCGGCCTTCCCGCTCACCGCCTCATATGCGACGTGCCCACCAGGTGGAACTCCACCTTGCACATGCTGGACAGACTGTGCGAGCAGCAGCAGGCCATAGTGGAGTTTCAGCTGCAGCACGCACGGGTCAGTCGCACTGCGGAACAGCACCACTTCACCACCAATGACTGGGCCTCCATGCGAGACCTGTGTGCCCTGTTGCGCTGTTTCGAGTACTCCACCAACATGGCCAGTGGCGATGACGCAGTTATCAGCGTTACAATACCACTTCTATGTCTCCTTGAGAAAACACTTAGGGCGATGATGGAAGAGGAGGTGGCCCAGGAGAAGGAAGAGGGGTCATTTTTAGCACTTTCAGGCCAGTCTCTTCGAAGTGACTCAGAGGGAGGTTTTTTGCAACAGCAGAGGCCAGGTACAAATGTGGCCAGACAGGGCCCACTACTGGAGGACGAGGAGGACGAGGATGAGGAGGAGGTGGAGGAGGATGAGGATGAAGCATGTTCACAGCGGGGTGGCACCCAACGCAGCTCGGGCCCATCACTGGTGCGTGGCTGGGGGGAAACGCAGGACGATGACGATACGCCTCCCACAGAGGACAGATTGTCCTTACCTCTGGGCAGCCTGGCACACATGAGCGACTACATGCTGCAGTGCCTGCGCAACGACAGCAGAGTTGCCCACATTTTAACGTGTGCGGACTACTGGGTTGCCACCCTGCTGGATCCACGATACAAAGACAATGTGCCCACCTTACTTCCTACACTGGAGCGTGATAGGAAGATGCGCGTATACAAGCGCACGTTGGTAGACGTGCTACTGAGAGCATTCCCAAATGTCACAGGGGAGCAAGTGGAAGCCCAAGGCGAAGGCAGAGGAGGAGCAAGAGGTCGCCAACGCAGCTGTGTCACGACCAGCTCCTCTGAGGGCAGGGTTAGCATGGCAGAGATGTGGAAAAGTTTTGTCAACACGCCACAGCTAACTGCACCACCACCTGATACGGAACATGTTAGCAGGAGGCAACATTTCACTAACATGGTGGAACACTACCTGTGCACACCCCTCCACCTACTGACTGATGGTTCGGCCCCATTCAACTTCTGGGTCTCTAAATTGTCCACATGGCCAGAGCTAGCCTTTTATGCCTTGGAGGTGCTGGCCTGCCCGGCGGCCAGCGTTTTGTCTGAACGTGTATTCAGCACGGCAGGGGGCGTCATTACAGACAAACGCAGCCGCCTGTCTACAGCCAATGTGGACAAGCTGACGTTCATAAAAATGAACCATGCATGGATCCCACAGGACCTGTCCATCCCTTGTGCAGATTAGACATTAACTACCTCCCCTTAACCATATATTATTGTACTCCAGGGCACTTCCTCATTCAATCCTATTTTTATTTTCATTTTACCATTAAATTGCGGGGCAACCCAAAGTTGAATGAACCTCTCTTCTGTCTGGGTGCCGGGGCCTAAAAATATCTGACAGTGGCCTGTTCCAGTGGTGGGTGACATGAAGCCTGATTCTGTGCTATGACATGAAGACTGATTCTCTGCTAAGTCGCTGACATGAAGCCTGATTCTCTGTTATGGGACCTCTCTCCTCTGTCTGGGTGCCGGGGCCTAAAAATATCTGACAGTGGCCTGTTCCAGTGGTGGGTGACATGAAGCCTGATTCTCTGCTATGACATGAAGACTGATTCTCTGCTGACATGAAGCCAGATTCTCTGCTATGGGACCTCTCTCCTCTGCCTGGGTGCCTGGGCCTAAATATCTGACAATGGACTGTTCCAGTGGTGGGTTACGTGAAGCCTGATTCTCTGCTATGACATGAAGACTGATTCTCTGCTGACATGAAGCCAGATTCTCTGCTATGGGACCTCTCTCCTCTGTCTGGGTGCCAGGGCCTAAATATATGACAATGGACTGTTCCAGTTTTGGGTGACGTGAAGCCGGATTCTCTGCTTTGACATGAAGACTGATTCTCTGCTGACATGAAGCCTGATTCTCTGCTATGGGACCTCTCTCCAATTGATATTGGTTCATTTTTATTTATTTTATTTTTATTTTTATTCATTTCCCTATCCACATTTGTTTGCAGGGGATTTAACTACATTTTGCTGCCTTTTGCAGCCCTCTAGCCTATTCCTGGGCTGTTTTACAGCCTTTTTAGTGCCGAAAAGTTCGGGTCCCCATTGACTTCAATGGGGTTCGGGACGAAGTTCCGGTCGGGTTCGGATCCCGAACCCGAACATTTCCGGGAAGTTCGGCCAAACTTCTCGAACCCGAACATCCAGGTGTTCGCTCAACTCTAATTTCAAGCCTTTATTTGTTATAATTTGGATAATTATGGCTTACAGTTTATGAAACCCCAAAGTCACAATTTTGAGGTACCCTTTGCTCAGGAAATATGGATAAATTAGCTGACTAGAGTGTAATACTTTGAGCCTAGAATATTGAACCTTTTCACAAAATTCTAATTTTAAGCTGCATTAATACAATTCCTTTTAATTTGCATTACTAAAATAAATGGACTTTTGCACAATATTCTAATTTTTCGAGTTTCACCTGTATATAATCCGATTTAACAATCCCCTACATCATTATTGCAACTTTGTATCAATCTTATGTAAATAAATAACTTTCCCCAATGCATAAATATACACAATAGTAAGGGACCTTAATCAGTTAGAGAATACCATCTAACATATAAATATTGTTCTCAAAAAATCTTTAAAAAGGAGTTGCAGTTCTGGTTTTGTGTCTCCTTCAAGTTCTGAATTTTATTATTATATTAACCCTTTCCACTAATGTTCATCTTCATCTGATGAATATTTCTTCTCCTCTAAGGGGGTTTTGAGAGTGGAGCTTTGGATGAAAGCTCTCAGCCAAGGGGGGACCGTGTCCGGCAGATAAATACAAGACACGGTCCATCCCCCTACAAAAAAACGAATAATTCCAGTTCTGCATTTAAGCCTCCTGGCAGAAGTGAATTAAATTCAAATATACGTCTTGATTCCATTCTTGACATTCTGCTTATATGGTCCCCCCCCCTCCAATGTATTTCTTTTGATTCTAGAGCTGCATATCTAATTCCACTTGGATCTTTGTTGTGTGCTTGTTTAAAATGGCTGTATAATGCATGCTATTCATAACCATTTTTGATGTTTGCAATATGTTCGGAAATTCTCTTATTAAGAGTCAGCTTTGTCCTGCCTATATACTGTCTATTGCATGGGCATTGGATTATTTATATATATATATATATGACACTTGTAGAGTCACATGTCAAAAACTCTTTTATTGCATGTGTATGTGTATTGTTTGTAGATTCTACTTTTATAGTTTTTTTCTGAAATTAAGTTATTTAGCAATTAGTACATTTCCCGCACCTGTGGAATCCTGTAATGCCCTCCCACTTTTGATAGATTTTTTTTTTTTATAATTCCTCTTAATTGAGGGGGCCACTTTAAGGCCCAAGTTTGGGACTCTAGTAAACGTAATTTGTGGAGTACTCGGAAGTGATAGACCTCTTATTTTGTCTTTGAGAATATAGTACCAGTAGTTTTTAATGATTTTTTTCATCTTTTTCTATTGTGTATTGTAATGTAGAATCATTCTCACTATATCCTTCTCCAATTTATTTGCAGTGATTTTCTTTTCTTCAAAAAAACTTTTCTCTCCATACTACGTACCTTATTTAATGCATTATCGACTACCATGAGTGGATGTTTTTTCTTTAAAAATAGTTGTATCATTTTTTCTGCTTCATTCTCTTAATTTTCTTCTTTTGTACGGTTACGTTAATTTGCCGAAATTGTCCCAATGGGATATTCAAAAGCCATATTGGCATATGGCAGCTGTTGTATGAAATGTAACAGTTTTTATTGACTAACTTCTGGAAAGTATTACAGACTAAGTGTCCATTTTCTGTTGTTATTTGGAGATCTAAAAATTCTATAGAAGAGTTACTTACGTTTGACATAAATTGTAAATTATATGTATTTATATTGATATTTTTTAAGAACTTTTGAAGTTCCTCTCTGCCATTACACCATATAAAAAATACATAGTCAGAGCCAGAGTACCAGTTCCATACCCAGCTTGGGGGTAATGATTCCACAGGTGCGGGAAATGTACTAATTGCAAAATAACTTAATTTCAGAAAAAAACTATGAAAGTAGAATCTACAAACAATACACATATACGGTACATACAATAAAAGAGTTTTTGACATGTGACTCTACAAATGTCATATATATAATCCAATGCCCATGCAATAGACAGTATATAGGCAGGACAAAGCGGACTCTTAAAAAGAAAATTTCCAAACATATTGCAAACATCAAAAATGGTTATGAAAAGCATGCATTATCCAGCCATTTTAAACAAGCACACAACAAAGATCCAAGTGGAATTAGATATGCAGCTCTAGAATCAATACAAAGACAATGGAGAGGGGGGGACCATATAAGCAGAATGTCAAGAATGGAATCAAGACGTATATTTGAATTTAATTCACTTCCACCAGGAGGCTTAAATGTAAAACTGGAATTATTTGTTTTTTTGTAGGGGGGTGGATGCCCTCGGCTGACGGGTGACCGTGTCTTGTATTTATCCGCCAGACTCGGTCCCCCCTTGGCTGAGAGCTTTCACCCAAAAACTCCACTCTCAAAACATCAGCTGAAGATGAACATTAGTGGAAAGGGTTAATATAATTATAAAATTCTGAACTTGAAGGAGACACAAAAATCGCGGAAAAACCGTATCAAAACCTCAACTCCTTTTTAGAGATTTTTTGAGAACAGTATTTATATGTTAGATGATATTCTTCAACTAAGTAAGGTCCCTTGCTATTGTGTATATTTATGCATGGGGAAAGTTATTTATTTACAGAAGATTGATACAAAGTTGCTATAAAGATGTAGGAGATTGTTATATCGGATTATATATAAATATACTCACTACTCTATAATCGTGCATCTCTACACATATTATGCCACAATATGGCAGCCCCGCTATATAATTTTTATAAGAATTATTTTTCTAATAATTTTTCTAATAATTTTTTAAAATGAGAAATCAATCTGAATCCATCCCAGGATTTATCAGAACCTGAAGAATCGAGGAACACATGAAGTATTTAAAGTTGTGACCGATCATATGGGGGTTTGACCACTGAGGAGGAACAGTGTATATGTTCCGAAACGAGTCTGGTGTATAATCTACCCCCTATGTATGGATTTTAAGATGGACTACCAATTTTAATCTTTACTAAAGGAGCACCCCAGGATTACATTCACCCAAAATGAAAAGTGGTCAGCTGACTTCTAAAGCTGACCTCCACACGTGACACGCTGACAGTACCTCTCTCGATCAAACTAACGGCCTCTCAAGTGCAACAGCGGTGTCAGGGCAGAGGGACCTACAGGCGGGAGGGAAGTATGGGAGGTATGGGAGGTAAGCTAGCGGTGCCGATTATACAACCGTGAGTAGGTTGATCAAACCAACCCATACATGAAAGTGTGGAGGCTAAGTCTGCGCACTACTGGCAAGTGTGTTTTGGATTATCATCCTTTTGGTGGACACTTTATAACAATATATATGGAATTTACACAGGAATGATCCTCTAGAAATATAACAAGCTATTCCGAGATTCCTTGTGAGCATAATATTGTCGCAATAGAGAATATATTATAAACGTTTTTACCCTCAGCAATTAAATGGACAATATATATGCGCTGGACATTAAATACGACAAGCGACATCAGGTCCTTTATGATTGCAGCAAGACTGCATGGTGTTAAATACTAGCTAGTGCCTTACAAACAGATATGGAGATTCAATATGGACACCATGTAAATTGGATGGATTTGTAAAAGCATTAGTGATTTCATGACTATATAATCATATTACTACATATGGGCATATATTGGTGGATCCTCACAAGATGGTTTCCATTGATTTATAGAAATTTTTATGAAATGTTATTGTTTTTTATTTCTTGATGTACTCAGCATAAATAAATTGGTTCTTGGAGTGATTCTGAAATAGGATTGGTGATCCCTTTAATTCTATATTTTCTCACTTTTTTATTGAAGTGTTTTTTATTTTTTTTATTTAAGGGTGAGTCACAGAGGTCCGTGCACCCTTTCCATATGGTGTAGGGGAGAGCCACCCTATTTTATATATTATATAATATCCACTCTAGTTTATATATTTACTATGAGGAGACAGTGTGGATTAATAAGCTCTTCAAGCCAGATGGATTACCTTACTGTATCTGCAGTTTTAAAAGCTTAAAATGGATTAAACCTGTCTCCAGTATACCAGATATAGTATTCATCTCTCCAAAATAGCCTTTAATTTCTAAACTCAGCATAAAAGGTTTGAAAAATGTTGGCTAATTGTTTGTATAGTATACAAATTTAAAATTATTTAAATTGTATTAACTATCTCTTAAAACATGCTTCTGTTTAATCTGCTACTATATGTAGTATATGATTATAGTCTTTGTTGATCTATTCTCTTTCTTTATTTCTTATTTTCTCTCCCCCCCCTCTCTCAAACCCGTTCAAGCACTTTAATGTAAAGACAGCAATAGTAATTAATATCAGAGTGACAGTGACAATATATTGTATAGCTATGGGTAAACAAATGATTGAAAGTGTTAACAAACAACCTCTTTAAAAACATACTGCACCATCAGATTTTTTTTATACTTTTTAAAATTAAAAAGGTTTAAAAAATTGTACCTTTTTGGGGACAGATGCATGCCTGTGTTTAAACTCACATGCTGGTATAGGAGAACAGTGTCTTGTTCTGAACAAGTGGAACAAAAATAATGCTTTAATGGGGCAGATAAACTCACTGAAAAAAGTGGCCTAAACGGGTGGAAATGCTCCAAACCCAGACACTGTAGCGTGTCTATAACCGGGGGAGCAATTCCTCTGCATGGGGTCCCCAGATAACGGCAATCCCCAGCAAAAAATGCGTACAATGGAGGATGCCAGGGCGGACCGCATGCACCACAAGGACATCTTACACAAAATGATACATTGTGCAAATGAAAAAATATATACATACACAAATCACTACAAAAAATGCACCAAAATGATATGCATTTTTTGCTGGGGATTGCCTGTCACGGATTAGAGTGGGGGTAACTCTAATCCGTGTGACGTTAACTTAAGTGGAAGCTGTTTGACCAGGACAACAGATTTAGGGAGCAGGTCACCTCCTATCGCATCCCTAATCTGACCCTGACTCGTAGCTGTATGCGCCGACCTTGATAGTATGAGGGCTCATACTCGGGAACCTCGCTTCCCTACTAGCCCTGGACGGATCCCTGAGCTAGGAGCTGGATAAGACAACCTGTTCCTCCTAAATACGGACGAACAGGAGTCTAAACTGGCCAAGCTGCCTGGAACAAGAAACAAACAGCCTATGGATATGGCAGGAGATTGAAAAGCACTTCCACACCTACCTGCTACAGAAACACTGACTGGATCCCGTGCTAACAAGCTGATGTCCACACCTAACACACCCAACATAAAAGGACACAGCACACACACATAAACACACAGGAACCCAGATCCATAGCTGCAATAATAACAATCACCACATAAACATAAAATAACATCAATACATTTATGACCACAAGGGTGGCCCTCACTGGCAGATGGTATTAGAGACCAGGAGGATGCCTCCAGCTTACTACAAGGCTGGAGTACCCCTCAGCTACAGGTCTCCACAGAGGCTTTATAGCCCAAAGTGGCCACACCCACACAGACACAGACTGGAAAGGGAATTAACCCTTCCAACACCAACCAGGGAAGTGAAACCACTTAAAGGGGAATACACACACAAATATCACACTGCAGCTGTTACCGCCGGCAACGACATGCGTGGCAACCATGTCCTGGGGAACAGCCAGAAGGCCGAGACTCTGCCACCACATGTACACTAAACCACACGTTGCCACAGACAACCGCAAGTGAAGCAAAGTCTCACAGTACACACATACAACAACCTTGTGCACAACAAACAGGGAAAGTGCACACATACAAAAAGAGGTTGCGAGGTGCTACCGCATGCCCTTCACAACAAGCTGCCTAGCGACAGCTCAGGCTGCTATACTGTGAATACAATCATGTTGAGGTAACCACATGTGAGGTAACATGCCAGAAGTCCTCACCATGTGGTTGACAACAGATCAAACCGTAGGCAACTGCATGCGGGGGAGTCACGACCATTAGCATAGCCGTGACATTGCCGTTATCTGCGGACCCCTTGCGGAGGAATTGCTCCCCCAGTTATAGACACGCTACAGTGTCTGGGTTTGGAGAATTTCCACCCTTTTAGGCCACTTTTTTCAGGGATTTTTTTTGTCTTTATGTGTATGGAATGTGCCACTTCATTTTGTTGGTAGCATTCTTTTGCACCTGGTAGATTCTGTTTCACATGGTCTGTTGTGGGTGCGGCTCACAGCTTTATTTTACCTCACAATGCATTTGTGATACCACTATGGAGGCATGTGAGAGCCTGGCTGTGAGTTAATTGCACTGTTAAGACCCTGTTCACACACCACGGGCAGTTAAGTGGTAGGACCCCATGCGTGCTGAGACACTGTGACGTGGTGCATGAGGGGCTCCGATATGTTCCTGACTGGAAGATATTGGCAAAGTTCTCAGCTTTCAACATCGGCTTGAGGAATTAGCTAGTATTGTCAGTTGCGTATCATTTTGGTGCATTTTTTGCAGTGATTTGTGTATGTATATATTTTTTCATCTGCACAATGTATCATTTTGTGTAAGATGTCCAGCTTTATTCTTCCTCACAGTGCATTGGTGATACCACTATGGAGGCATGTGAGAGTCTGGCTGTGAGTTGGTTTCAAGCACTGTTCAGACCCTGTTCACACACCACGGGCAGTTGAGTGGTAGGACTCCATGCGTGCTGAGCAACCGTGACGTGGTGCATGAGGGGCTCCGATATGTTTCTGACTGGAAGATATTGGTAAAATTCTCCACTTTTAACATTGGCTTGAGGAATTAGCTAGTATTGTCAGTTGCGTATCATTTTGGTGCATTTTTTGCAGTGATTTGCTTAATGGGGCAGATGCCTGCCTTTGATAGCGAGGGTCTAAAAGCATGGAAGATGTAGTTAGCAGTTTGCTTGATGCTAATGATACACCTGTCAGCATCTAATCAGTCATGCACTCAGCTTGCCAAGCTTGCCAGCGTGCCCGAAGACTCAGTTCTTTCTGGCTGTTCCCCCCACTGTCATGATTGATCATTATGGCCAGTCTCATCGTCATAATCATCAGTCTCATCCTCCTTCACCAGCAACTCCTCCTCCTGCTTCTATTCCTCCTCCCTCAGTGGTAATTCCTTGTTCTCATTCTCAAGTTGTCCATCCATAGGACTTTGTGGGTCCCCAACAGCTAAAGGGTGTCCAGCAAGATGCGGAAGCAGTACTTCTTCCACTATCACTTGTTGCATCAGTGTGAGCATTTGCTCTAATATAAATATCACTGGGGTGAAATTGTTGATATCGCCCTCTCTCCTATCATATGTCTGAGGTGCAGTGTTCGTCATAGGTGAGAGAAGCCACATAGCGGATCAGTTGCTAAAGTGCATCAAATAGCAAATATCCTACTAGATGTCTGCCCACCAACTCCAACTGGACAAGGTAGACAGCAACAATGTGGAGGAAATAACACATGTTCCCTGTATGGAACATGTGATCAACGTACCTGTGCAATGCCTTTTGGAGAAGTATGATGGCCTGCAGAAGGTGCTGGCCAAATCCAGGAGAGTGTCTATGCATTTCAGCCATTCTTATGTACTCAGGAATGCCCTTCTAGACTTTCAGTAACAGAATGGTCTGCCTTTGCACAGTGCGCTTAGGACAATGACAAATTGCCATAGCCACTAGATTACAAAGGAATGAGCTCCTAAAATAAAAAAAAAAGACAACAAAATCATTGGGTACCTCTAAAAGTCACCTACAAACCAAATCTGGAAATTCTAAGAAGAACAAGGTAAAATCAAGGTTTGGTGGCTCTCTCACTGATAATACTGTGGAATAGGTGCACTGCCACACAGTGCTCCCTGTTGCTGTTGAGAGTGTAAATTGGGTTATAAAAGGGTTTGGCGTCACTCAATATCTGGCGTTGATACAGACAGAAAGCAAATATAGTTCCAAAAGTATTATTTAATATCTCACAACATGTTGTATAAAATAACATAAAACACCTTAAAAATACATAATAATGCACGTATACCCTATTAGGACCACTATGTTAGTTAGTATGCAATTCAATTGTCCTTGTAGGTCATACAAAGTCCATAATGGGTTATGCAGTGATAACCAATTGGGGTAGGTACAGTTAATGTTAGTGTGCAGAGCACTATATCGGTTGCGTGGGACGCCACCGTGGGACGCCACCGTCAGGTCCTGAAAGGTCAGAGTATACTCAGCTATACGGGGATTCATCAACCACGCCTCCAAAGGTCCTTGCAGCTCGCAGTTCACAGCTAAACAGCCGGACGGCTAACAGTAGTGATTCCTGCGATTTACATCCAAGCAACGATTTGACTACTAGGAGCGGTAAAGTAGACCAGCAACCGATATAGTGCTCTGCACACTAACATTAACTGTACCTACCTAACTGTACCTACCCCAATTGGTTATCACTGCATAACCCATTATGGACTTTGTATGACCTACAAGGACAATTGAATTGCATACTAACTAACATAGTGGTCCTAATAGGGTATACGTGCATTATTATGTATTTTTAAGGTGTTTTATGTTATTTTATACAACATGTTGTGAGATATTAAATAATACTTTTGGAACTATATTTGCTTTCTGTCTGTATCAACGCCAGATTTTGAGTGACGCCAAACACTTTTATAACCCAAATTCTAAGAAGAGTTGCTTGGAGACTACATCCGATACTACAAAAAGATGACCGTTTGAAATCCATATTTCCAGCCCCCCCATTACTATGCTACAGACAGCCCCCTTATCTCAAAAACATCATTATCAGAAGCTCACTGTCCTCTTCAACAATAACAAGAACATTACCCTTCAAACAGACCAAATGTAAGACTTGTCCATACATAATGACCACTTACAAGGTGCAGGTCCCCAATACAGATCAGGACTACAAGATCCCAGGTACATTCATATGCACTATGTCAAATGTGGTCTATTTGATAGTATGTAGCAAATGTCCTACTGTGTGTCTCTATGTCAGTGAAACTGGTCAAAAACGCAGAACAAGAAAGAACTCTCGTCACCACACAATAAAAGAAAAAAAGGAAAGATTTGTCTGTACCTAAATACTTTTGTAGCCATTGCCACAGCATCACAAACATAAAAGTATTGATATTAAAATGGGATTTCAAATCTCAGAGGGACAAGAGAATCTGGGAATACAAGTTCATGATAACCATGGGCAGCACAGTGGCTCAGTGGTTAGCACTGGTGCCTTGCAGCACTGGGGTTCTATGTTCTCCACCGTGTTTGCGTGGGTTCCCTTCGGGTACTCCAGCTACCTCCCACACTCCAAAGACATACTGACAGGGAACTTATATTGCAAGCCCCATTGGGGAAAGTGTGGTGTTAATGTCTGTGAAGTGCTATGGAATATTGCAGTGTTATATACAGTAGGTGCATAAAATAAATAAATAAACCTTTGACACACTCATATCAGGAATGACTGTGTCTCATGGATTCATGACTTCAGCATATATTAAAGAATATGGCCCTCAGACCTCTTGGGTTCTTCGCATTCATGGACTGCACATCAATTTGAGGACAATAAAGCTTTCACACTTCTTATCTTTAATCTTCATGCATAATTGCTCCCACAATTTACTGTTACAACTGTTTGTTTCCTCCTCCACTCATATTGTTCTGCTTTACATCACTTGTCTCATCTACCTCATGATCACTGTAAGATCATTGGACTTACCATCATGATGTTTCAAGAAATGTTCTGCTACTGAAGTCAAATTTTGGGGTATTTGGTCGGGATTAATTAATTATGAGAAATACAACCCCAATTCCAAAAAAGTTAGGATACTGTATAAAATGTAAATACATGTAAATAAAAACAGAATGCAATGATTAAGAAATCGCATAGACCTGTATTTTATTCACAATAGACCATAGAACAAATATCAGATGTTGGAAGTGAGACATTTTACCATTTCATGAAAAAAGTAATTTAGAACTTGATGGCAGCAACTCATCTCAAAAAAATTGGGACAGGACCATGTCTACCATTGTATAGTATCCCCTCTTCTTCCAAAGGTATGGAAATGTTTGGGAAGTGAGAAGACCAATTGCTCTGATGAAGGAGTCTAGCTGCTCAACAGTCCTGGGTCTTCATTGCCAGATTTTTTGTTTCATGATGCACCAAATATTTTCTATTGGTGTAAGGTTTGGACTGCAGACAGGCAGCAACTTGACTCTTCTTCTGCGAAGCTATGCTGTTGTGATGGATGCTGTATGTTGTTTAGCATTGTCTTGCTGAAAGAGACGGTGTCTGTATGGGAGCATATGTTGTTCTAAAACCTCTATATACTATTCAGCATTGATAGTTCCTTTCTAGATGTGCCCATGCCATAGGCACTAATTCAACACCATACCATCAGAGATGCAGGCTTTTGAACTGAGAACTGACAACAAGCTGGATGGTCTTTCTCCTCTTGAGTCCTCAGAGCATGGCATCTGTGGTTTCCAAAAATAACATAAAATTTTAATTCATCTGACCACCGAACAGTTTTCCATTTTGCCTCAGTCCATTTTAAAGGCTAGATAGAATTTTACTCATTTTGGCCTAAAAATCAGTTTTTCAATTGGTCACTATTTAAAATATTGAGCCATTCTGTCACAAAGGGTTAACTGTTTTTCTAACTGTGTGACTGGTACTTTCACTTTGACTCAGTAAGTTAAGAACTGAGCTATAATGAGTGTTTATAATGTCAGAGAGATGAGGAGCCAGTCAGCTCCGCAACTGATGGAAAAGAGAGAAAATCCACAGGCTGCTAGAAGAGCATCCCAGCTATATACAGAAAAAGGGTTACATATTTGTAATAAATACCAATAAAAAAATATATATTTTTAGCTCAAAATTAGTACAATGCAATAATAACAAAATTGCCCCCAGAGGTGTACACAGCCTTTAAATGAGCTTTGGTACAGAGAAAATGGCGTTGTTTCTGGATAATTTTGACGTATGGCTTCTTCTTTGTATGATACAGCTTTAACTTGCATTTGTGGATTGCATGGCAAGCTGCATTCACAGACAATGATTTTTGGAAGTGTTTCTAAGCCCATGCAGTGATTTCCAGTACAGAATCATGCCTGTTTTTAATGCAGTGCTGCATAGAGAGCCCCTAGATCACAAGCATTCACATTCAATATTGACTGTTGGCCTTGTCCCTGACGCACATGGATTTCTTCAGATTCTCTGAATCTTTTGATGATGTTTTGTATAGTTGATGGTGGATATTCAAAGTCTTCGCACTTTTATGTTGAGGAACATTTTTGGGAAATTGTTCCACAATTTTTAGATGTAGTTTTTCACAGATTGATGAACCTCTGCCCATCTTTGCTTCTGAGAGACTCTGTCTCCCTAACATACTCTTTTTATACTCAAACATGTGACTTAATGACAAATTGCTCCTTCAGCTGTTTTTATTAGTACGACTTACTCTTAGCTGACCAAATAACTGAAGTGTTAACTCAGCCTTGCATGTTAATGTAAGTGTCAGGTATAAGGTAATTAAGCATGAAGTGGCTACTGATTCTACTATATAGTGAAAGAGCTGCCTCATTTTACACTGTCTGCTGTTTCCACATAGATTGATAGCTAGCCTGTTATGTTAGCCACAGATTCTACTAAAATGGGAAAGAGCTGTCTCATTTCACTGTTTGTGGGGTGTCCACATTGATAGCTAGCTAACCTGTTCTGTTAGCCACTGATTCTACTAAAGTGGGATAGAGCTTTCTCATTTTATATCATCTGCTGCTTCTACATAGATTGAAAACCTACAACATAGCACTGAGACTAAACAGCTGTAATTAAAAAGCAATTTTATTGAAAATATATTAAAAAACATACAAAAAGAGATGACAGACGTAAAAATACTGAGTGCGGTACACCGCTGGGAGATATATACTATGAGTATAAATAAAAAGGGAAGTAAAAGGAGGTAATGCTAAAAATAACCACTGAATGGGCGTCCAAACATGTAAAGAGCCCTATTACATATCAGAGGCAGTATCCCCAACCTAGCTACAAACATAAACTGACATGTGATACATCAAGGTTATGACATACCCATATAAAGATGATATCTCCTCAGGAGGATCGCACACCCCGACGCGCGTTTCGGTGGAACACCTTCATCTGTGCCCCCACAGCCCTATTGTTGTAACCTATTTTGGTTTCTACATAGATTGATAGATGACCTATCTTGCCACGGATACAAGTAGTGGGGAGGATGTCAGCAGTAAGTTTGTGTTGACGTCACAGTTTTTTTTTTCCTTCTTCTGATTGGTCAGAAGAACGATACCCCCAAAAAGGATCTTGTCATTTGAGCATCCGTCTTCAAACGGTCAGTATTTGGTCAGTAATTGATCAGTATTTGAAAGGCAAAAACAGGAGTGGGTCCAAAACAGAGATTACATGTGAAGGAAACATTTGCATGTTTTCTATGTTTTGGACCCACTTCTCTCCTACTTTTGGATAAAAAATCCTGATAAAATCCTAATGAAAAAAAATTGACCATGTGATTGCGGCTAGAGATGAGCGAATCGAAGCTGATGAATTCGAATTTGTTCAGGAAAAATTTGATTCTGAACGAATGAAAATTCCCTCAGGCTTTGTTGTAATGAATCGCATTATTTCCTACAATGGCGGGCGTCTAAAATGGTGGCTACACGTGTGAGGACATGGGGCAAGGAACTCTGGGAAGGCAGGATGACCCATAATGCCATGCATGCAGCCAATCAGCAGCCAGCCAGACCAGTGATGTAACAGCCCTATAAATACGGTGGCCATCTTAGATGCTGCTATTCACCATCGTACATTGTTCAGGGACAGACGTGTATTCAGGCGCTAGGGAGAGTGAAAGAAAAACTGTTTAAAAAAAAAAGGAAAGACACGATTTACTAGTGCAGGGAAAGGATAGGTCAGTGAGAGGAATCATTTCATAGTGAGGGAGAGACATGTGCAGATGCTAGGGAGAGTTATAGTAAATTCCTCATTGTGAAAACAATCGATTTACAAGTGCATGAAAACATTACATGGGGATCCAGATAGTCTCATAATACCTCTTTGTCATTCCAGCGATTTGTTATTGGGGTGCAAGTGCTATGTTGAAAAGCCTTTAGTGGCTTTTATCTATGGAAAAAGATAAATATATACGCAGGTCACTTTTGCTGTTAACTGCGCTGATATCATTTAGTGGCCTATTTCAATACAATACAAGAAATATATACGCAGGTCACTTTTGTTGTTATTTACGCTAAAATCATTTGTAGTAATTTCTGGTGAAAGAGCATAGGGCTGTATTTCAGTAATACACAAAACATTTAAACACACTGCATGGTTGCATTCATTTCTGGTGAAAGAGTATAGGGGATTATTTCACTAAAAAAATAAAAATACATACACACTGCTGGTGAAAGCGTATAGTGGCCTATATCAGTCCAAGAAGAAATATATATTTTCAGTTCACTTTTGCGGTTATTTCTGTTGAAAGCGTATAAGGACGTATTTCAGTACTACAAGAAAAATATATTTTCAGTTCACTTCTGCAGTTATTTCTGTTGAAAGCGTATAGGGACGTATTTCAGTACTACAAGAAAAATATATTTTCAGTTCACTTCTGCAGTTATTTCTGTTGAAAGCGTACAGTGGCCTATTTTAGTCCAACCAAAAAAATACATTTTCAGGTCACTTTCTGCAGTTATTTCTGTTGAAAGCGCATAGGGACGTATTTCAGTAGTACAAGAATAATATATTCTTATTTCACTTCTGCAGTTATTTCTGTTGAAAGCATATAGTGGTCTATTTTAGTCCAACCAGAAAAATACATTTTCAGGTCACTTCTGCAATTATTTCTGTTGAAAGCATATAGTGGCCTATTTTAGTCCAACAAGAAAAATACATTTTCAGTTCACTTCTGCAGTTATTTCTGTGAAAAGTGTATAGTGGCCTATTTCAGTCCAACAAGAAATATATATTCTCAGGTCACTTCTGCAGTTATTTCTGGTGAAAGCGTATAAGGGCGTATTTCAGTACTACAAGAAAAATATATTCTCAGTTCACTGTTGCAGTTATATCTGGTAAAACCTTTACTGGCGTATTGCAGTATAAAAAGAAATATACATTTGCCATTCGCTGCTGCACTTATATCTTGAAAAAACGTAATTCACGTATAGCAGTAGAAACAGAACAGAAGGCTAATGTCAAAGTTACACAGAGGAGCACTTCTGTCCATCTGCATCATCAAGAATTTAGTCACTGCCTTTCTCTGCTCATATAGTCGGTCCAACATGTGGAGGGTGGAGTTCCAACATGTAGAAACATCATATATAAGGCAATATTGATGTCATTGTCTTATATAAAAGCTTTTCCCCTGGAGATGCTGGGTGTCCACCGAAACATATCGGGACGCAGGGTCCGTGTTTGTTAAACATTTTTAGAATCAGTGGTGGCAGGCAGGGAGCTCTAACAAGAGCAAATTACACAGCACAGTGAGGAGTGTAGGATTGACCGCAGGCATGAACGGTCAAGTGGCAGAAATGAATACAACATATCAACCTCCAGGATTCAAAGGACAGTAATAAATATAGTAGAAGCTCAGATAAGAGCTAACAAAACAGCATAAGAAGAGGTTGGAACTGTGGTTGCCAGTCGGAGTGAGCACGCAGCTAAGGTCACCTAACACATTAACCCTCAGTACACTGCTGGAAAGAAATACAGATAGTAAATGGTGTATGAGTAAGTAAGTAACCTGCCAGCATACCACTGAGAAATATAATGTTTAAATGGGTGTTTTAAGCAAAATAAATAAAACTGAAGTTTTAAATAAATATACAGCACATAAATAAGAAGTAAATAAGTCACAAGGACCACGTGTATCAGTTACTTCGGCTACGCTCTGGCTCCCCAGTGTGATGATCGGAGGAGCCGGAGCTTGTGTGCAGCAGCCTCTGTCTTTGTAAATGTCAGGAGGCTGCTGCATAGTATTACCTATGAAGCCCTTGCCTGTAATAGGGCTTCTTAGGAAAGTAGTAAAATCATCATAAATTCCAATGCAAGTGCATTGGAGTCTATAATAATAGCAATCAGATGATTGATTGTTATAGTTCCCTATGGGAAGTGTAAAGAAAAAAAAAAACACATAAAAATTCTAATCACTCCCCTTTTCCCAAAATCAAAATAAAAGAACTAAAAAAGCGATGTGCCAAAATGCCCATAGTATAAAAATATAAAAATATATTTACCATATGGCAAAAATGGCCGATTTGACGTTTTTGTTCGTTTTATTTTTTACATTTTTTTTTAATAAAAAGTGATCAAAAAGTCATACACACCCCAGAATGGTATCAATGAAAAGTTCAGATCGCCCCGCAAAAAATGAGCCCATATACAGCTCAATACACATAATTACAAAAAAGTTATAGGGGTCAAAATATGGCGACAAAAAAATAAAACTGATTTAAAATTTAAAAAAATATGTAAATTTGTGGTGGAATTGCATTATTTTTTTGCAATTTCACCCCATTTGGAATTTTTTTCCTGCTTGCCACTACATCATATGCAATATTCATTGGTGGTGTTGGAAAGTACAACTTGTCCTGCAAAAAATAAGCCCTCATATAGCTATGTGAATAGACAAATAAAAAAAAGTTATAGCTCTGGGAAGGCAGGGAGCGCAAAATGAAAACCAAAAAAATGTTTAATCTGGGGGTGGGCACCCGAATAACAGTCAAATTAGCTTATTCAACCCAATTTGAGAATCAAGGCGTAATAGGATTGCTTATCTAGTAAACAAGGTGGACACCCCAATAACAGTTAAATTAGCTTATTAACCCCAATTTGAGAATCAAGGCCTAAAATAAATGCTTATCTGTTAAACAAGGAGGAAACTGTTTCATTAGATAGCTCTGTACCCTATACAGGGATTGATGCAAACTGCAGTCTTCTATGGATCCTTTCAGCTTCAGATTACAACCCCTGCACTGTCCCTGCAATCTTCCTATGCTCTCCCTACAGTATGTGAAAACCCTCCTTATGATCTCCCTACACTGTCCCTGCACTGTCCCTGTTGTCTCCCTATCCAATATTCCACAATTAAAAGCTTTTAGCATCACTTTCCCTAGCACTTGTCAAGCCTCTCCCTATGCTCAGATCATACGGGCTGGCTAGCTGCTGATTGGCTGTCTGCACGGCATTATGGGTAATGGGTGATCTCGTGTTCCCGGGCTTCTTACTTTCAGTTTGTAACACGTGTAATCACCATTTTAGGGGGAAAAAAATGATTAGTTACCACGAAGCGCGAGGAAATTCTAATCTGCTGCGATTCAAATTTTTCCTAAACTTCAGATCAAATCCCACTTTCGATGCTTTGATTCACTCAACACTAATTGTGAATAAAATATGGGTCCAAGAGATTTTCAGATCATTGCATTCTATTTTTATTTACATTTATTTACATTTTACACAGTGTCCTAACTTTCTTGGAATTGGGGTTCTACATGCAAATATTCAACACAGCAATATGATCAGCGTGGCATCTGATTGACTCAAAATGTATTCTGCTGCAAGATTATGACCCCAAACACACAGCCAATGTCATTAAGAATAATCTTCAGAGTAAATAAATGAACAAGAAGTTGTGAAAGTGATAATATGGCCCCACACAGCACTGATCTTAACACAATTGAGATTACATGAAGAGACAGAAGGATTCGAGCAAGCCTACATCCACAGAAGATCTACATAGTAACATAGTACATAAGGCCAAAAAAAGACATTTGAACATCCTTTAACGACCCCTCTCTACTAGCTATAGCCTGTAATATTACTACACTCCAGAAATACATCCAGGCCCCTCTTGAATTCCTTTATTGTACTCACCATCACCACCTCCTCAGGCAGAGCGTTCCATAGTCTCACTGCTCTTACCGTAAATAATCCTCTTCTATGTTTGTGTACAAACCTTCTTTCCTCCAGATGCAGAGGATGTCGTCTCATCACAGTCACAGTCCTGGGGATAAATAGATGATGGGATAGACCTCTGTACTGACCCCTGATATATTTATATATAGCAATTAGATCTCCCCTCAGTCGTCTTTTTTTATAAAGTGAATAACCCTAATTTTAATAATCTTTCAGGGTACTGTAGTTGCCCCATTCCAGTTATTACTTTAGTTGCCCTCCTCTGGACCCTCTCCAGCGCTGCTATGTCTGCCTTGTTCACAGGAGCCCAGAACTGTACACAGTACTCCATGTGTGGTCTGACTAGTAATTTGTAAAGTGGTAGGACTATGTTCTTATCACGGGCATCTATGCCCCTATTGATGCAACCCATTATCTTATTGGCCTTGGCAGCAGCTGCCTGACACTGGTTTTTGCAGCTTAGTTTGCGGTTTATTAAAATTCCTAGATCCTTTTCCATGTCAGTGTTACCGAGTGTTTTACCATTTAGTATGTACGGGTGACTTGCATTATTCCTTCCCATGTGCATAACTTTACATTTGTCAGTGTTAAACCTCATCTGCTACTTATCTGCCCAAGCATGCAATCTATCCAGATCCCTCTGTAGTAGTATACTGTCCTCTTCAGTATTAATTACTTTACACAGTTTAGTGTCATTTGCGAAAATTTTTATTTTACTATGCAAGCCTTCTACAAGATCATTAATAAATATATTGAAGAGAATCGGTTACTTCTCCAAGTCTGGAACAACCTTACTGTTGAGTTCTTTCAAAAACTGGGTACAAATGTACTTCAAAGAACTTAAATCCAGTTTTTGGTGTGGCAAAATGCAGCCACACCAAATATTGTTTAGATTTAGATTTCTCTTTTGTTCATTCACTTTGCATTTTAAATGAGATAAATATTTTTCCCCTTTTGCCTAAAATTATACTGTATATCTTAAAGCACATGTACCGTACTAATATTTTTTCCAAAACGGTCTTGAAAATACAGTATTAAGTTTCTAAACTGACATAATTTTCTTTATAATACTTTACATATTAGCTCATATTGTTTGAAGAAATGAGCCACATATAATCCTAGTAATGACAAACCTGTAATTTTAATAGAGAAAGGTTACATTTTCATGTTAAAAGTTTGGCAGTCCTTGTATGTTACAAGAATTATGTATGCTGTAAGAATTATGATGTGTGCAATAGGGTATTAAAACAAAATGAATCATCAATTGGAGTTACTAAACAGAACATTCTTATGTTTCTAAGGAATTACTAGAGCCAATGTATTATTATAACAGATGGTTCAGAGTTATGTTTGGAAGAGACATCAATATACCAATCCATATACTGTATATTATGCTCACGCTCTCTCCTTCTTTCTCTCTTGAGTAAAATACAGAGAAAGCTAACATATATAGATGTTCCAAACTTTCACAATGTACTGCATATAAACCGAGGGCATGCTCAAATGTGGTTTTTCTGCCTGAACACAATCTGTAGTGGTCTCCAAAGCGCAAATCCAAGTCTGATACATTTCTGAAGTGGATTTTCATTTGTACATGATGCAGATTCATGTGGAAATTCAATGGGAGGTGGATTGGAAGTGTTTTCTCTGTGAATTTTAGATGCAGAATCCAATCCGAAATCTGTGCAGAAATAAAATCCCCTTGTGAACATACCCTAAAGACTTGGACTTCCTTAATTGATGCAGGTTTTAGTGCAGGTTTCAAATAATATACAGAATGTGACTAGATAGATATATTTATAATAGATATAGAAAATTAACGAATTCTCTGGATAGGTCATCATTATCTGATCTATGGGGGTCAGACAGCAGGGATCCCCGCGTATCATCTGTTTGAGAAGGCATCGGAACTCCTGTCAGAGCAACAGTCTTCTCCGTGCTCACCAAGCACAGCGTCGCACATTGTATAGCAGCTGTGCTTGGTATCGCGCTCAGCCCCATTGACTTCAATGGGGTTGGGCTGTGCCTAGGCCACGTGACTGATGAACGTGTTGTCACTGGTCTAGAAAACCTGAGAAGCTACTGCAAGTGTTGATGCCTTCTCATTCAACTGATTAACAGGGATCCCGATTGTTGGACCCCCACAGATCAGATACTGATGACCTATCCTGAGTTAAGGTCATCAGTTGTAAAGTCTTGGAAAACCCCTTTAAATGTTACATAACATAAATTTGTATCTATCTATCTATCTATCTATCTATCTATCTATCTATCTCTCTCTCTCATATCTATCTATTATCTATCTATCTCCTATCTATCTATTATCTATCTATCTATCTCATATCTATCTATTTATCTATCTATCTATCTATCTATCTATCTATCTATCTATCTATCTATCTATCTATCTATCTATCTCATATCTATCTACCTATCTATCTCATACCTAATTATCTGTCTGTGTCTATCTATCTATCTATGTGTTATTTATCTATGATAACCATTTTAGATTAACCTGTTTTAAACAATAAAAATATAACTATTTCCTTTACAAATATCATTTTCATTTCTAACTTGTAAAATATTTCACAGTGCGTTGCTATCTATAGCATGTTATCTCTATTTAATGAAGTGTCTTCTATTGTTTGGACGCTTATTTTTACACAAGAAAAATAAATTACATAGTTGACTTCAGATTGCTGTCCCTCTGAGCTCTGGGGTCTTCAAAATTCTCCCATTTGAGCTGCATCAAAGTGAAGGAAATTCAAGGATCACTAACGTCTCAGATGGTAGCACTTGCCCTAACAACCAAGGTTCAGGAATTCTTTGGAGCAGACTGAGGTCATTTTTCTCCTCTTTTTTTTCTCTAATGCTTTTCTGTATTAATCAGAGCCCATAGCGCAGTTTGGTCTTCAACTTCCTCCCAATCCTTGCTAAGCCTGTCATTTCGAGCTATTATTTACTTTAATGGACTTTGGCTGATCCCTTATGAAGCCTTGGATCTGAGAATAATAAGGCTGGAGAGTAATGGGCACAGACATGGGTGTGGGTTTGCCTGCAGATTAACTGTGGCAGATGGGCTTTGCAGCAGTTTCCTGTGTGCTGAGTGTTGATTGAGAGAGCATAATGAGAGAGGTGGTGTCAGTACAATGACTGCGACCACTTCATTTCGCTTCTCCCCTAAACAACCCCATTTTTCAAAACCTTTGGGTTGTGAACATTTAGGAAGTCAGAGCACAAGAACAAGTACAGAAACAACTGTAAATAACCGTGAATGGTACTCCAAGGTTAATTGGCTTCCAGTTTAATTAAAGCCACATTTCACATGAATAAAAGGAAACAGCAACTATATATATATATATATATATATATATATATATATATATATATATATAGTTGCTGCAAATATATATATATATATATATATATTTTATATTTTTTATTTTATTTTATTTTTTCCTTTTGATTTATTTGTGCAAAGTTTGTCATTAAATTTACAAGTAGACTAGGTCAACTTTGTGTACAAGAGACACAACTTTCTGCCACAATCACTCCTTTATCTGAGTTCACACTTCAGTTATTTCCATCAGTTATTGTGAGACAAAACCAGTAGTGAAGCCTACACAGAGATCAAGTGTAATGGATTGATTTTATATATTCTGTGTTTTTAACCCGCACCTGGTTTTGGCTCACAATAACTGATCGAAATAACTGACTCAATAACTGAAGTGTGAACTAAGCCTTACTGGTTTCTTAAAGTTTCCACATTCCATTGCTGCATATGCTAGAACCACCAATTATTCTTCTCCTTTATCAAGATTTTCAAAACGTCTTTTATTTCACTGTTGTCACTCAATGAAAAGGAAACTAACCACCATGTCAAGATAACACAGCTGCCTGGCAACGGAAGGACCACGTTATAACTTTGAGATGTTCAATATCTTAGCCAGTGAAAAGGGGTAGGCCAGCTACAGGTCATTCCTATCCAGTGCAGAGTACAAACAAAATTAGACTGTTGTTATATGTCTCAATAGATGGTTCATGTCTTGCTGTATTTCTTAGACTGTATATATGAAATGTGATGTCGTATCTCTAGTACTAGAACTACCCCAAAAAAAGAAGACAGGATTTCTGGATTCCGCTTACTTTAAAAAAATTTTGCTAAGTGATGATTTTGAAGTATTACTGCTAAATAATAATAATAATAATAATACCATTTTAGTAGATGTTGTAGTGCAGGTCAATATTTTTGAGTGCCCTGACTTGAGTTAAACGTTTCCACTTTGCTGTATACATACACAAGTGTTATTAAACTTACTTTTAATCTTTAACATTGAACTAAAATGTTAAAACTAAGCAATATAGAGGGAATAAAATAACTTGAATATCATTATTGTATTTAACCAGTGTGCAGCCACTGTATTATTATGATATACAATATTTTTAATGAATATATTTTTGAATACTTCTGTTTTAGCATACACCATTTCTTGATTAGTAAATAGATTGAATTATAAGTTCAGGATGCAGATAAGAATTAGTATACATATGTTTCCTAAACACTTCTCTGTTATATATTGCTAACATTTGTAATGTATTACCATCAATATATTATACAATGTAATGCTATCAACTGTCTATCTATTCATCTATCTATCTAAAACTGGCGGTGTTTACTTTTAATAAAATCATTTTATTACATGTTACATGTATTTTTATTTTACTATACACATTTTAAAATTGTATTTTTCTGGTGTAGAAAACACAAGGTTCATTATTAGAATGTTAGTGCTATTATACAGTATCCTTAATACTGTGTATTCTGTATAGTCTGTGAGTGTATTTTTTTCTTTTATTTCTGGACCTAAACCATCACTACTGAACAATGCCAGATCTTACATGGCATTGTTTATCGCCCCCAAAGAACAACTGTGCTGGAAGACATTTAATACTTCAGTTGCAGAAGAGGGCAATGCCCCTTTCTCTTCAACAAAAAATAAAGACATTTTGTTTGTGACTATGTCACTAAAATTTCCAAGGAAACTTTACAAATAATGTATGGTGTTTTTCAATGAATGTTGTATTCACCAGATAATAACTGGTGTAATAGCATTGATACAGAGAGTAGAGTGGTACTAAACAGGCAGTCTGAAAGTGACCCACAATACCGCTTCATAAACATAGTGCAGATACCATCTTTCAAACTCCACATGCTCTATCCATTTCGCAGGTTATAGTTCTAAGAAAGAGTATGTGTAAATAATAGGAATAATTCAAATATTTAAGTGTCAATACAAATGCAAAATGTATGTATCATACAGCTATTTGATGTATTTAATATGCATACAATTTGATCCAGTTTCATTGCTTACATTATATGTGTTTGAATGTGTTTTCTCTTTTTGTAGGGAATGTATCATCAGGAAATTACCTATTGTTTAAATCATGTTTGTATGTTAAATATATTTTAACCCCTTCCCAACTACCATACAGATATACAGTACAGACCAAAAGTTTGGACACACCTTCTCATTCAAAGAGTTTTCTTTATTTTCATGACTATGAAAATTGTAGATTCACACTGAAGGCAATAAAACTTTGAATTAACACATGTGGAATTATATACATAACAAACAAGTGTAAAACAACTGAAAATATGTCATAGTCTAGGTTCTTTAAAGTAGCCACCTTTTGCTTTGATTACTGCTTTGCACACTCTTGGCATTCTCTTGATGAGCTTCAAGAGGTAGTCACCTGAAATGGTCTTCCAACAGTCTTGAAGGAGTTCCCAGAGATGCTTAGTACTTGTTGGCCCTTTTGCCTTCACTCTGCGGTCCAGCTCACCCCAAACCATCTCGATTGGGTTCAGGTCCGGTGACTGTGGACTGTCAGCACCCCATCACTCTCCTTCATGGTCAAATAGCCCTTACTTTCAAAGTTTTCCCAATTTTTCGGCTGACTGACTGACCTTCATTTCTTTAAGTATTGATGGCCACTCGTTTTTCTTTACTTAGCTGCTTTTTTCTTGCCATAATACAAATTCTAACAGTCTATTCAGTAGGACTATGAGCTGTGTATCTACCTGACTTCTCCTTAACGCAACTGATGGTCCCAACCCCATTTATAAGGCAAGAAATCCCACTTATTAAACCTGACAGGGCACACCTATGAAGTGAAAACCATTTCAGGGGACTACCTCTTGAAGCTCATCAAGAGAATGCCAAGAGTGTGCAAAGCAGTAATCAAAGCAAAAGGTGGCAAAAGGTGGCTACTTTGAAGAACCTAGAATATGACAGAAGGTGTGTCCAAACTTTTGGTCTGTACTGTATATATATATATATATATATATATATTAGGTAATTGTCACAGCTCAACTATTCTTTCCTTGTACAATGACCTCTGGATATCACAGAGCACGTCTAGAAAATATTCTCATAGAAGTCAATGAGGTCCTGTCCAGAACATTGTGTCTATTGCCCATGGTGGCTGCTGTAGAAAATTTCTCTAAATGCTCCAGTAAGATGGCAGCCCCCATAATCATGATCAAATAGTAACATAGTAACATAGTACATAAGGCCGAAAAAAGACATTTGTCCATCCAGTTCGGCCTGTCATCCTACAAGTTGATCCAGAGGAAGGCAAAAAAACCCTGTGAGGTAGAAGCCAATTTTCCTCACTTTAGGGGAATAAAAATTCCTTCCCGACTCCAATCAGGCAATCAGAATAACTCCCTGGATCAACGACCCCTCTCTAGTAGCTATAGCCTGTAATATTATTACACTCCAGAAATACATCCAAGCCCCTCTTGAATTCCTTTATTGTACTCACCATCACCACCTCCTCAGGCAGAGAGTTCCATAGTCTCACTGCTCTTACCGTAAAGAATCCTCTTCTATGTTTGTGTACAAACCTTCTTTCCTCCAGACGCAGAGGATGTCCCCTCGTCACAGTCACAGTCCTGGGGATAAATAGATGATGGGATAGATCTCTGTACTGCCCCCTGATATATTTATACATAGTAATTAGATCTCCCCTCAGTCGTCTTTTTTCTAACGTGAATAACCCTAATTTTTAAAATAAAAACAGGTTAGAAACAAAAACTATCTGGTTTTAACTAGCAGAAAAAATTATAGATGACACATTGCCTTTAAGTTGTCTGCTGTGCTGCATATTTCCCAAAATATTTTTATTTTTAGTTATACAGTTAATAATGATAGACATTACAATTATATAACATAGTGAGTGACGTCAATTTTAATTTTTATATATTTTATAAATAAAATTGTTATTGAAATAACAGATGGAATAAGTGATAGACCTCTTGCATATTACTGTAGTATGAATAGAGATGAGCGAATCAAAGCTGACGAAGTGGAATTTGATCCGAATTTCTTGAAAAATTAGATTCACACTGAAGCCGAATTTCCTCTCGATTCGTGGTAACGAATCAAATATTTTCCTAAAATGGCTGCTGTACATGTGAGGACATGTAGAAAGGAACTCTGGGAAGGCGGGATCACCCATAATGCCATGCATGCAGCCAATCAGCAGCCAGACAGACCTGAGATGTCAAAGCCCTATAAATACCCTCATCCATCTTAGATTCTGCCTTTTTCCAGTGTACTTAGTGCAGGGAGTGACGTCAGCAGGTCTCCTATCTATTTAAAAGTGCAGGGCAAGATTATTTAAGATGTATGGAAAGGATAGGGAGAGGAATCATTCCACAGCAATTATGTTAAACAGGGTTCAGTAGGGGAGGTTACAGCCTGGGTAATAGGAACAATTACACCCTGCTGCACTGACTGGGGATCCAAATTCCCATTATACAGCTCTGTAATTCCAGCAAACCATTCGTATTAGGGTGCAAGTGCTGTTTGAAACAGGCATTACAGGGTTAATTACAAGGAAATATTTCTACATCTTATTTGCCCTTGTGCTGTGCAGTTATATGTTCTAAAGCATTTTTTGGCTTGTATTAGTGGGAAAAAAGGGCTTATTAGCTGTTGTGTGGTGAAGTGCTAAAATTTGTCATGTATTAGTGGCAAAAGTAAAATGTATTTGCCGTTCAGTGGTGCAGTTACATGTTCTAAAGCCCTTTTTGTCATGTATTAGTTGAAAAAGAAAAAAATATATTTACCAGTCAGTGGTGCAGTTATATTTTCTAAAGCCTTTTGTGGCGTGTATTAGTCGAAAAAGAAAAAATATATTTGCCGGTCAGCGGTGCAGTTACATGTTCTAAAGCCTTTTGTGGCGTGTATTAGTGGAAAAATTAAAAATATATTTGCCATTTAGAGGTGCAGTTATCTGTTCTAAAGCATTTTGTGGCGTGTATTAGTGGAAAAAGAAAAATATATATTTGCTGTTCAGCAGTGCAATTATCTGTTCTAAAGCCTATTGTGGTGTGTATTTGTGAAAAAAGAAAAAATATATTTGCCGATCAGCGGTGCAGTTGTATGTTCTAAAGCCTATTGTGGCGTGCTTTAGGGGAAAAAGAAAAAATATATTTGCCAGTCAGCAGTGCAGTTGTATGTTCTAAAGCCTTTTGTTAAATGTATAGGTGGAAAAAAGAAAAATATATTCGCAGTTCAGCGTTGCACTTATATGTTCAAAAGCCTTATGCGTAGTGTAAAAGTGGAAAAAATTAGGGCCTAATTGCCATTCAGCGGTGCAGTTATATATTCTAAAGCCCTGTCTGCCGTGTATTAGTGGCAAAAGAAAAATATATTCGCCGTTCAGCGTTGCACTTATATGTTGAAAAGCCTTGTGTAGTGTAAAAGTGGAAAAAATAAGGGCCTATTTGCTGTTCAGCGGTGCAGTTATATGTGGTAAAGCCCTTTTTGCGGTATGGACCGAATTACGTAGTGGTATTTATGTAAAAAAGGCTTTTTTGGGGGAAAATTGATGGGTAATTGTAGACTTTCTTCCGTATGAACTGAATTCCATTATCCTTTCATTTGGGGGGTTATTGTTCTGACGGATCAGAGGAAGGGAAAAATAATCAGTGAACTCAACACAAACTTAGGCCTCTTTCACACGGGCGTTGCGGAAAAATGTGCAGGTGCGTTGCGGGAACACCCGCAATTTTTCCACGCGAGTGCAAAACATTGTAATGCGTTTTGCACTCGCGTGAGAAAAATCATGCATGTTTGGTACCCAAACCCGAACTTCTTCACAGAAGTTCGGGCTTGGGATCGGTGTTCTGTAAATAGTATTATTTTCCCTTATAACATGGTTATAAGGGAAAATAATAGCATTCTGAATACAGAATGCATAGTAAAACAGCGCTGGAGGGGTTAAAAAAAAAATTAAAAATCATTTAACTCACCTTAATCCATTTGCTCGCGTAGCCGGCATCTCCGTTTGTCTCTTTTACTGTATAGGACCTGTGGTGAGCATTAACTATAGTTCAAGGACCTGGGATGACGTCACTCTGGTCATCACATGGTACGTCACATGATCTTTTACCATGGTGAATCACCATGGTAAAAGATCATCTGACGTACCATGTGATGACCGGAGTGACGTCATCCCAGGTCCTTGAACTATAGTTAATGCTCACCACAGATCCTATACAGTAAAAGAGACAAACGGAGATGCCGGCTACGCGAGCAAATGGATTAAAGTGAGTTAAATGATTTTTTATTTTTTTTTAACCCCTCCAGTGCTGTTTTACTATGCATTCTGTATTCAGAATGCTATTATTTTCCCTTATAACCATGTTATAAGGGAAAATAATAATGATCGGGTCTCCATCCCGATCGTCTCCTAGCAACCGTGCGTGAAAATCGCACCGCATCCGCACTTGCTTGCGGATGCTTGCGATTTTCACGCAACCCCATTCATTTCTATGGGGCCTGCGTTACGTGAAAAACGCACAAAGAGGAGCATGCTGCGATTTTCACGCAACGCAAAAGTGATGCGTGAAAATCACCGCTCGTGTGCACGCCCCATAGAAATGAATGGGTCGGTATTCAGTGCAGGTGCAATGCGTTCACCTCCCGCATCGCATCCGCGCGGAATACTCGCTCGTGTGAAAGGGGCCTTACTGTTGACACCCTCTCCACTCTGTCGGGGGGCTCTACTTGTATAAGCGTTTAATAGAACAGGTTCTGTAGACATCTATGTGGAATCAGCTGACGGTGTAAAAGGAGTGTGCTTCTTCTTGGTGCTAACATTGACCTGTAAGGCAATACTTGAGTTTTTTGTTCAGTTTTGGCCCCGTGACTGCCTAAATAAGTAAAGTGTGCAGTGATTCTAAGAGCGACGCCTGTCATCTGCATGTCATATGGACTCACAGTATTATTTCACTACCAAAGCAGCGTCCCTATGCGTGTTGCAGCGTCCCTATGCGTGTTACTGCAAGGTACAGTGTTCTACGCCACTATAAAGGCTCTCAGCAGCCAGGAAATAGGAATTTTGTAATGAAATTCACAGCAAATATATTTGGATATACCGGCGAATCGAATTTTTTAAAAATTCTCTCATCTCTAAGTATGAACCTACAAAAACTCACAGAATAACCTGGGATTTGTTCCCCTTTCACTCCTCCTTTATTATTCTTAGGCTACTTTAACGCAATCAGTATTTGATTAGTATTTTCTATTACTATTTGCAAGCCAGAATCAGGGCTGGGTCCAAAATAAGGGAGAAATACATATATTTTCATTATACTTTCTTCTCTGTATTTTTATCTCCTTTTTTATTTATTTAAATACTGATAGAAAATACTAAGCAAACACTGACTATGTGAAAATGGCTTTATCTCAATTTTCTATCTTTTTATTTGATAGAAATAAGTTCATCTGGAGGTGAAAATTCTGCATAGAATCTTGTTAAAATTTGCAAAAAGGATGTGAATGGCCAAGAGTAGACTCTTCTCACCAAAGGCTTAATACTAGAGCAGCAACATATTCTGCATGTATAGTTTTTATACTCAAGTCTGTTGGGCATTGCTATTGCTCTGCCATGTGCATGAGCCTTAAAGGTTCACACAAAGAAAATGAAGTAACTGGGGTAAGGTTGTTACAATAATACCATACAATCAGCATGCTGGGACTCAACAGAAATTAAGCCAAAATCAAACAATGAAAGCAATATAAATAAATAAGAACAATAAATGTTTACATTATCCTAGATATTAAATTAGAGCAACAGAAAAATGGAAGCTGAAATATGTGAATGGAATTTCTGAAATCACTTTGAACTATCATTGCAGATGTGGTAAGAAGAATACCAAAAATAATTGCCCCAGTTATATACTATATACCTTGCATGGGATACAGCAATACTACATATGCCTTACATATACAAATTCGTCTCCCTAGAGCTCATTAATTTGCTTATGAAAACAAGTACACATTCTGACTAATATTATACAGTAATGCAGCACCTTTGTCATTGTCTGCCATTGATTAACCGTTGTTCTATTCTTTTAAGAACACCTGGCCCCTTTTCTTTAGGCAACTTTAATTTGTCACAAAAGATCACATTATATGATTGCCATCTCTTTTCCTCTGTACAAAAGGCTTTTTGTATTTTTTTCAAACAGCACTTCCTCTACCTGCTGCCATCACAATGAAGATTATTTCAGTGGAAGCACAGAGCAAACGAATTGCTGCTTCACGTGACACAGAAAATGTTTTGTTTTAATGCATACTCAATTCCTAAATCTTCTTTTTAGTCGTGGCCTTTACTTTTTCATGGCCTTGAGTTATGGGCAGGGAGCATATGTCCTCTCATGTATGAACAAATAATTTCTGCAACTGTATTGTGATATATGATTGAAACACAGGAAATGTGGTGCATTAATAAAGACATATGTGTATGCCTCGGGTGTATTAGAAACATTAGGCCATTGTGTATTAAGCTCCCAAGTGGTAAATGAACTTCATAATACGATGCTGAGAGATCACAAAAGCTAAAGTGATAATATATATATTTTTTAACAGTATAGAATTAAATCATAGACAATATTCAGAAAATAGCATATACTGTAGGTCAATGTGTTGGACAAACAGAGAAAATATTGCATTTTCCTTCATAGGTATACAGTGAGGAACAGAAGTATTTAAACACCCTGCGATTTTGCAAGTTCTTCCACTTAGAAATCATGGAGGGGTCTGAAATTCACATTGTAGATGCATTCCCACTCTGAGAGCCAAAATAAAATAAAAAATTTCAGGATATCACATTGTATGATTTTTAAAGAATTTAGTTGTCTTGCACTGCTGAACATAAGTATTTGAACACATGAGAAAATCAGTGTTAATATTTGGTACATAAGCCTTTGTTTGCAATTACAGAGGTCAAACGTTTCCTGTAGTTCTTGACTAGGTTTGCACACACTGCAACAGGGATTTTGGCCTACTCCTCTACACAGATCTCCTCTAGATCTGGCAGAGTTTCAGCTCCCTCCAAAGATATTCTATTGGATTTAGGGCTGGAGACTGGCTAGGCCACTCCAGAACCTTGATATGCTTCTTACGGAGCCACTCCTTGATTATCCTGGCTGTGTGCTGCTGTCATGTTGGAAGACCCAGCCATGACCCATATTCAATGCTCTGACTGAGGGAAGGAGGTTGTTGCTCAAAATCTCACAATAAATGGCCCCATTCATCCTCTCCTTAATACAGTGCAGTCATCCTGTCCCCTTTGCAGAAAAGCACCCCCAAAGCATGATGTTACCACCCCCATACTTCACAATAGGGATGGTGTTCTTGGGATGCAACTCATCCTTCTTTTTCTTCCAAACACGACGAGTGAAGTTTAGACCAAAAAGTTCTACTTTGGTCTCATCTGACCACATGACTTTCTCCCATGCCTCCCCTGGATCATCCAGATGGTAATTTGCAACTTCAGACGGACCTGGACATATAATGACTCTAGCAGGGGAACCTTCCGTGCAATGCATTATTTGAAACCATGACAGCATAGTGTTCTTCCAACAGTGACCCTTGAAACTGTGGTCCCAGCTCTCTTCATGTCATTGACCAGCTCCTCCCTTGTAGTTCTGGGCTGATTCCTCACCGTTCTTATCATCAGTGATACCCCGCGAGGTGACATCTTGCATGGAGCCCCAGTCCGAGGGAGACTGACAGTCTTTTGACAGATCTTTGGTCTTGCCCATGGTAGTAGTTGGCGTCTGAATGACTGTGGGGTGGACATGTGTCTTTAAAGAGCTCAGACAGGTGCTACTAAGTTAGATTAATGAGTGGAGTAGAGGTGAACTTTTTAAAGGCACAGTAACAGGTTTTTGAGAGCCAGAATTCTTGCTGTGTTCTTGCAGGTGTTCATATACTTATGTTCAGCAGTGCAAGACAATTAAATACTTTAAAAATCATACAATGTGATTTCCTGATTTATTTTATTTTATTCTGTCTCTCAGAGTGGGAATGCACCTACAATGTGAATTTCAGACCCCTCCATGATTTCTAAGTGGGATAACTTGCAAAATCGCAAGGTGTTCAAATACTTCTGTTGCTCACTGTACATCAGCTAAACGTGTGAACAGTATAACAGCTTTTTTGTTTAAAAACAGTATGTAGTTTTATATATATATATATATATATATATATATATACACACTCACCTAAAGAATTATTAGGAACACCTGTTCTATTTCTCATTAATGCAATTATCTAGTCAACCAATCACATGGCAGTTGCTTCAATGCATTTAAGGGGGTGTTCCTGGTCAAGACAATCTCCTGAACTCCAAAACTGAATGTCAGAATGGGAAAGAAAGGTGATTTAAGCAATTTTGAGCGTGGCATGGTTGTTGGTGCCAGACGGGCCGGTCTGAGTATTTCACAATCTGCTCAGTTACTGGGATTTTCACGCACAACCATTTCTAGGGTTTACAAAGAATGGTGTGAAAAGGGAAAAACATCCAGTATGTGGCAGTCCTGTGGGCAAAAATGCCTTGTGGATGCTAGAGGTCAGAGGAGAATGGGCGGACTGATTCAAACTGATAGAAGAGCAACGTTGACTGAAATAACCACTCGTTACAACCGAGGTATGCAGCAAAGCATTTGTGAAGCCACAACACGCACAACCTTGAGGCGGATGGGCTACAACAGCAGAAGACCCCACCGGGTACCACTCATCTCCACTACAAATAGGAAAAAGAGGCTACAATTTGCACGAGCTCACCAAAATTGGACTGTTGAAGACTGGAAAAATGTTGCCTGGTCTGATGAGTCTCGATTTCTGTTGAGACATTCAAATGGTAGAGTCCGAATTTGGCGTAAACAGAATGAGAACATGTATCCATCCTCTGATGGCTACTTCCAGCAGGATAATGCACCATGTCACAAAGCTTAAATCATTTCAAATTGGTTTCTTGAACATGACAATGAGTTCACTGTACTAAAATGGCCCCCACAGTCACCAGATCTCAACCCAATAGAGTATCTTTGGGATGTGGTGGAACGGGAGCTTTGTGCCCTGGAAGTGCATCCCTCAAATCTCCATCAACTGCAAGATGCTATCCTATCAATATGGGCCAACATTTCTAAAGAATGCTATCAGCACCTTGTTGAATCAATGCCACGTAGAATTAAGGCAGTTCTGAAGGCAAAAGGGGGTCCAACACCGTATTAGTATGGTGTTCCTAATAATTCTTTAGGTGAGTGTATATATATATATATTTATACGTATGAAATCGGACAGCACTCCAAGACTTGAAAAAAACGTGATATCTTTATTCACCCATGTGGAACAATTGCAACGTTTCAGCTCACAACTGAGCCTTTCTCAAGCCTCAAGGCTTGACCGGCGTAGACCGGAATGTATAGGCAAAACAGCATATATAGTCAGTAACATAACCATAACAACAGTTAGACATGGGAAAGTAGGAGTGGTCGCTGTAGTTAAAGTAAGACTTATGCTAAACATGATTCCTGTGGCACAGGCGAGGTAAAGCGGATTAGAGAAGGGGATCATGAGAAATCCCTATAACTTCTCCAGGGTGACCATATCTGAAGGAAAATAGATCTAGATCTTAGCTCCCAGTGGGAAATTTCTTCAAATCTGTAGATCTGGTCGACCTTATTAACCCAGTGATCTACATTTGGGGTTTCAGAAGAGAGACAATGGGAAGGCAAAAGCAATCTGTCCGCTGCTAATAGTAGAGAGAAGAGAAAAGCTTTATGTGGGTTTACTCCTCCCACCCGGAGAGTAAGCAGAACCAGTTGTGGGGTGCAGGGAAAGGAGGTCTTTCAAATCCGGTTGCTGATTTTAACTATTTCAGACCACCAGGACTTGATTGGTTCGCAAGACCACCAGATATGGAGGTAAGTACCTTTTTCCTTATGACATCTCCAACAAACGTCTGTAGATCCTGGTTTATAAAGACAAGTCTTGTCTGGGGTCCTATACCAGCGTAATAGGATTTTGTTTTGTAACTGTCTTCTTGGATGCAAATGCATCTAGAGATCTTGTGTGGGGTAATCATTATTTTTGTTATTTCAGAAGTCGATAGGGTCCGCTTTAAATCCCCCTCCCAAAGACCAATTGCAGCAGGCTTTGCACTAGAAGAAGATGTCTTAAGAGGCTTATATATTGTTGATATTATTTTGGGAGGGGGTAGCAGATTGCCTATCAACCTCTCAAACCAGTTAGCCTCTCTCGGAGGGGGAGTGTTTTTTATAAGAAGGAGTATTTCCGACTTTAGAAAACGCATAAGCATATAGTTTTGAGTGGGTAGTCCAATTTTCTTGTGAAGTTCAGACTCGGGAAGTATACAGCCGTCCAGGTCTAAAATATCAGAAATGGGGAGCCTAGAAGAGCTTAAGGGGATAGGACAGCTTTCCCTTAACTCTTTAGAAGCTAGAGCTAAAACATCTTTAACAAGTAAGAGGGGGGAGGGTAGTGCCAAAGCCCCACCACTGGCCGAGAACCACCCCCAAACCTTTAATGTGTTTTGAATCATGGAGTTGGGAATCGAGCTAGGTGTCGGAGGTGGTCTGTCAGTCAGCAGAAGGGCCAGGGCAGGGGTGTGGAAGAAGGCATTCTACAGGATAAGCCATGATTTATGGGTGGGATTTCTAATCCAATCCACGGCCCTGGAAAGTTGGATAGCTTTCATGAAAAATTTCAGGGTCAGGCAGACCAACACCTCCATGGGCTCTAGACTTTGTAAGCATGTCAAATGAGATACATGGGCTTCTCCCCTGCCATATGTATCTGCGAATCAGATTATTTAGGGAGACAAAATAGGTTTTGGGGATCTCAATAGGGAGTACTTGCATCAGGTAAGTTAGTCTTGGGATTACCAGAGACATGAGGATGTTCTTCCTCCCAAACCAGGATAGGTATGGAAAGTCCAATGAGTCCAGCTGGGTGGCCATTGAGAGCAGTAGGGGTTTATAGTTTAGCTTAAATAGATCCGATAGGTAGGGGGTAAGCTTCACCCCAAGGTATGTCAGTTGTTGGGTGTGCCAGTTAAATGGGGAGTTTGTCTGGAAGGACTAGTGATGAGCGGCAGGGGTCATATTCGAATTCGCGATATTTCGCAAATATTTTGTAGAATATTCGTCAAAAATTAGCAAATTCAAAAATTCACGATTTTTTTTTTACTCAAAAAATCGGAAAGGTAATGATTGTGTAATATGTGAATTTTTGGAATTAGAATTTTCGGATTCAAATTTTTTTATTGTGAATTTTTCAATTTACAACTATTAGACAAAGAAGATTATAGCACTATATTAGCTAAATTGCTCTATATTCGATTTTTTTTCGAATATTCTCTATATTGCTATAACTTAGTTTTTTCGAATATTCGTAATATTCTAAAACAAGAATATTTAGCAATATAGCGAATATTCAAAAAAAAACGAATATAGAACAAAATTCGCAAACACTACTACTCCTAAAGTCAAGTATATTGCAGCCTTCTTATTGGCCCACAAGCTAGAAGCAGTGAGGGATCATGTGTACTGATAAAAAAAAATTAAAAAAAATTTGAATATTCGAAATTACGAATATATATAACTATATTCAAAATATTCGCGAATTTTCGAAGTACCTATATTCGCAATAAAAATTAGAAATTTGAATATTCGTGATCAACACTAGGAGGGACGAGAGAATTGAGGGTGAGAGGCAAATATGAAGCACCTGAGATTTGGAGGGATTAACTTTAAAATTTGATAGGGAACCAAAGTGACTAAGTATCGAAAGGATGATGTTCATAGATTTACAGGGGTTAGTTGTGAGAATCAGTAAGTCGTCTGCAAAGGCAGCAACCTTGAACTCATAACCCTCCACAAATAGGCCTCTGATCTCACTTTCCTGTCTAAGAGCTTGCAGAAGAGTCTTCATCACCAAGACAAATAGGAGGGGAGAGAGGGGGCACCCCTGTCTCGTACCATTCCTGATTGGGAAAGGGGAGGATAAGATTCCATTTACAGGCACGGACGCCGAAGAGTAGGAATACATAGAGAACACTGCATTTGGCGATGATTGTGATTGTGGCTCTAGTCATGTCAGCAGAGATGGAGTGGTTAAGCATAGAGAGGTTGCATATGGGTAGTAGGAAGGGAAGGAGGGAGTTTCTGAAGGCTGAGTAGTATGATAAAGGAAGGCAGTCAGGGCCTGGGCATTTACCCTTAGGGGTGGAGTTAAATGCCAACGTCAATTCGGGTATAGTGAATAGTTTTACTAGAGAGTTACGTTGGGATATTGTAAGAGTCGGGAGTTGAAGAGAATCCAGGAATGAATCAATATTGGCCTCTCTCCCCTGGGAGGGATCTGGGGGCTTAGAGGTAGGTAGATTGTATAATGACTCATAAAAAAGTTTGAACTGCTCAGCAATCTCATCTGCTTTATATAATAGGTCTCCCCGAGGGGATTTAATGCTCTGAACATGGAGGGAGCCCCTTCTTTGTTTAATTCTCTGCATCATAAATTTTGATGCTTTGTTACCATGTGCGAAGAACTTCTGTTGAGCAGACAAGAAATACTTGGCCGAACGTTCATTCGCCGAACGTTTATTCAGAAGGTTCTTTAGTTCGGTTCTGAGAGAAGAAAGTTCCGCAAGTTGCTGAGCAAGTAGAGATTGCTTATAAGCTTTTTCTAGAGTGTGTATTTTTGACAACAAGGTTGTATATTTTTTTTCTCAGATTCCTTTTTAAGGAAAGAGCAAAGTCCAATTAATCTACCCCTAATATAGGCCTTGTGGGTGTCCCACAGAACCTGGGGGGATACGCCCGGGGTATTGTTAGTAGAAAAATAATCGTCCAGGAAGGAGGAAATTTGGGATTTGTAGTTAGGATTACCCAGCAAGGACTCATTAAACCTCCAGTTAATATTCTTACCGACCTGGGGGCAGGACGAACATCACAGAATATTGGGGAGTGATCCGAGAGTGTCATATCTCCAATCTTGGCTGAAGAGCAGGATTGTAGATATTCTCTTGAGATAAAGATGTAGTCTATTCTGCTATATGAGTTGTTTGCTGAGGAATAAAAAGAGTAGTCAAGTGAGTTAGGATTAAGGCAGCGCCAAGTATCTAGTACCCCTAGATTGAAAAGTTTGGTTTGCAGTAGTTTGAGAGCTCTTGAGGGGATGGATGATCTCTTGGAGGAGGTATCTATAAGAGGGTGGAGGGCCAAGTTAAAGTCACCGGCTATAATTAGGATCACTCTCTGTGGGTTTCCACCAGCGAAAGGAGGGAGGAGAGACAAGTAATTTGGCTCATATTTGGAGCATATACATTCACCAATGTTAATAGGTTCTGCCCTATTAGACCCTTTAGGATGAGATAATTACCCTCAGGATCTTGGGTATGGGATTTATAATGGAAAGCTAGCCCTTTATGGAAACCATTACTAACTCCCCTCGAGGCGGCACCCCCGGCTCTACAATGATACCAGTTGGGGAATTTGGAGAAGGAGAGGTTTGGATAATTGCCATGTTTAAAATGAGTTTCCTGGAGGAAAACTATTGAACATCTCTCCTTATTCAATAGTGAGAGAATTTGGCATCTCTTTCATGGTGACCTCAGTGAGGAAAGGGGGTGCGGAGGTTAATCTGGCCACAAAGGTATAATCAGCTGGTAGAAGGAGGGGGAGGGTGCCACCCCGAGTGGAGGGAGCCCCCAGCAACCATCCGGGAGAGTGGTATATTAACCTGTTTCCAGACCACCCATGTCTAAGAACAAAAACGTAATTAAGAGGAACAGTAATACATAACAAAATGAGCGAGTGGTAAGCAGCATAACTCCCAAGGGAGGTTGTTTGAGGAGATAGAATTATACAAGACATTACAGTGATGTATTTTAGGAGTAAGGGAGTTGAGAAGTAAGAGAGCAGGAAAAGTGAAAAGAAGGAGGAGGAGGGGTTACAAAGCAACATGTTGTATCGCCCTTAGTAGAGATGGGGATCCAGAAGAGGATCAGAGGAGTGTCAGAGGAATCTGAAGGATGGAAAAGTGATAGGAAGAGGGATGAGAGAAGACAGTAATTGAATTTGGGGTGGTGTGACCCCAAAGAAAAGGTTTCTTATGAAACAAACTGGAAAATTTCATCTCATTCTCCCATTGTGAGTCTTCTGGGTGTTGATTTGGAGTTTCCTCTTCTGCCCCTTTGGGGTTTAGGGGTTTGCTGCTTTTCCCAGAGCTCAAGAGGTGGGAGGTTTGGCACGTTGGCTAAGTCCTGAACAGGGTCCCAGTTCTGTATTTCTAGGGGTTCAATCCCCAGATGCTCAAATACTTGATCCAAGTCCAGGAACGAGGAGATGTTCATTCTGTGACCCTCATGCATAAAGGAGAGTCCAAAAGGGAAGGACCATCTGTATGGGACACTCTTTGATCTGAGCCAATCTGTTAGTGGCTTTAAGGCCCGTCTCTTCCTTAGGGTTGATTGGGCAAGGTCTTGAAATATAAGAATGTCCTGGCCATCCCATTTGACTGATTTTGCTTCCCTAGCTTTGGAGATAACAGCCTCTTTTACTGGAAAGTGAAGGAACTTGCAGATTATGTCCCTGGGGGGGGGGCTGTGGATGCTGATTTAGGCTTTAGGGCCCTATGGGCTCTTTCCAGGAGCACTTCATGCGCATAATTTGGGCCCAGGAGGGAGAGGCATATCTGAACAATGAAGCGCAGGTTATTGCGCCTCCCTCTGTTTTCTTGGTCCTCTATGGCATTATAGAGAGAATTGGTTTGTATCGCGCGGAGGTTATGTTTTACAGCAATTTGGTGCTGGATCATGGCAGTTTGTGACTCCTCCAGCGATTCCACCCTGCGTCCTATGTGTCGGACATCCTGCTTTATTGCCAAAAGATCGGAGCTCAGGGGCTCCAAAGCTGATGCCAGAGAGGAGGCGAGGGCTTCTCCTAGGTACATACGGGAGATGGGCAGGGCGTCTGCATCATCCTCACCTCCGTGAGCGGTGTCAGGAGCCTCCGTCTGCTTGTGACTGTTACGCTGAGCGCTCCGGGTCCCCTGCTGGCCTCGGAGCGCTCACAGCGTATGCCCCCAGGCAGCACTCCAGCGTCTCGGCGTGTGCGTCCTCGCTCTCTAGGGGGCGCGCGCGCCGGGACTCTTAGATTCAAAGGACCAGTGCACCGGTGATTGGTGCCTGGTCCAAAGGGGTTATTAAGGGTTAAGGTTGTGAGAGGCAGTGCTGACTTAATTAGGCTGCACCTGTGCACTGCCCATTTATACCTTCTCCTCCCACAGCTTTCTGCCGGATCTTTGTGCCTTGTGCGTCAGAGAAAGCGTTCCTTTCTATGTTAGTTTGCCTTACCTGTTGCCGTACCTGTTGCTACCGTCCACTCGCCTTTGAACCTTTGCCGCCTGCCCTGACCGCTGCTACGTCCGACTTCGCTCTTGCCTTCTCCCTGTGTACCACGCCATATCACCAGCCAGAGAGGTCGAGTTGTTACTAGGGGACATGACCTGGTAGTTACCGCCGCAGCAAATCCATCCCGCTTTGCGGCGGGCTCCGGTGAAGACCAGTAACTGCTTAGAACCGGTCCTCTAGTACAACCCGCGCCATCGCCTCTCTGGTCCAGATGATCCACTACCTGTCCTGCCGGTACGTGACAGTGACCTGTGGTGCGCGGCGGTGTCGGCGCCATCTTGGATTCTCTTGCGGCATAGGCAGAGGCTGCTTTTTTGATAAATTTATCCATCTCCCCTTCGTTATTCGAGATTCTGTGTTGGCTGGAGGAATCTCCTGCTTTAGAGCCTCCTATATTCACCATCCTGGATCGAACAAGCTGAAAAACCAGGCTGTATCGGCGATTTAACCGACAGAGCTACTGCTGTATGCGTCCAGTCAGTTCAGGTGCTAGCTTGTATTAAAAAGTAGTAAAGTCTAATGGTGACCATGTATGTATACAGTGTATTTGGAAAGTCTTTAGACCCTTTAACTTTTTCACATTTTGTTATGTTGTGGCCTTGTGCTAAAATAAAAAAAGTTCAATTTTTCCCCATCATTCTGCACTCACTACCCCGTAATGAGAAAGTGAAAACAGGATGTTCAAAATCTTTGCTAATTTATTTAAAAGGAAAAACTTAAATATTGCATTGAAATAAGTATTCAGACCTTTTACTCAGGACTTAGTTGAAGCACCTTTGGCAGCAATTACAGTTTCCAGTCTTCTTCGGTATGATGCCACAATGTTGGATTTGCAGATTTTCGGTCATTCTTCTCTGCAGATCCTCTCAAGCTCTGTCAGGTTGGATAGGGACTTTCAGTGGACAGCCATATTGAGGTCTGTCCAGTCAGGGCTCTGGCAGGGCCACTCAACGACATTTACAGAGTTGTCCCTAAGCCACTTCTATGTTGTCTTGGCTGTGTGCTTAGGGTTATTGCCTTGTTGGAAGATGAACCTTTGGCTCAGTTTGAGATCCAGAGCACAATGAATCATGTTTTCATTAAGAATATCTCTTTTATGTACTTAGCTCCATTCAGCTTTCTCTCAACCCTGAGTAGTTTCCCTGCCCCAGCCACTGAACAACACCCCACAGCAGGATGCTGCCCCCACCATACTTCACTGTCGGGATGTAATGGAGAGAGCTAGGTTTCCTCCAAACATGATGCTTAGAATTGAGGCCAAAACATTCTATCTAGGTTTCAGCATATCAGAGAATCTTGTTTCACACAGTCTGAGAGTCCATTGGTGGCCTTTTTTGCAAACTTTCATATCTCTTTTACTGAATAAATGCATGTTTCTGGTCACTCTGTCATAAAGCCCAGATTGGTGGAGTTCTGCAGTGATGTTTGACCTTCTGGAAGTTTCTTCCATCTGCACACAGGATCTTTGAAGCTCAGCCAGAGTGTCCACTGAGTTCTTGGTGATCTGTCTGACCAAGACTCTTTTCTGCCAATTACTTAGTTTGATGGTGTGGCCGGCTTTAGGAAGAGTCCTGGTTGTTCCAAATCTTTTCCATTTAAGTATTATGGAGGCAACTGTCCTATTGGGAACTTTTAGTGCAGCAGAAATATTTTTGTACCCCTCTCCAGATCTTTGTCTCTACACAATCCTGTCTTTGGGCTCTATAGGCAGTTCTTTCCTCATCATGACTTGGTTTTTGCTCTGATATGCATTGCCAGCCGTAAGACAAGACCTTATACAGACAGGAGTGTGTCTTTCCAAATCATGTCCAATCAAGTGAATTTGCCACAGGTGGACACAAATCAAGACATATAAACATCGGAAACAAAGATGATCAAGAGAAATGCGGATCCCCAGAGCTAAATTGAATGCAAAGTTTTTGTTCTTGAGGTTTAATAAATTTGCAAACATTTCTAAAGTTCTAAATTGATTTATTAGCATCACTGAGGAAGGGGCAACGTGAAGCCCCGAAACGCGTTTGTTCCAAGACCCCCAGTTCACTTTTATACGAACTCTTGTTGAACCTAGTGTTGAAATTATCCCAGGCTGGCGTTAAAAAACCGGAATATTTTCTAAGAGGGCCTGCCACGCTGACTGATCAGGAGCTTGAACTCGCAGAACCAGAGAACGAGCACATCTCTATTTTGTGACCGCAAATTCAATCCAGCGTGGAAGCAGGCAAACATAGGCTTGGAGGACATCGGCTCTTCAATCGTACGGAGCGGTGCCCAGAGCCATACAGACCGGTGGCGGAGACAACTTGGGAACGAACATTTGGTGACACAGAGAACCGGAAACACAGCAGTGAAAACTACACCAGCAATCACTGAACAGTGAGTAGAAGCGGGACGCCGCAATAAACACTCATTGCAACAAAATACTGCTCTTCATTGTTTCATTGGACTTTGGAATATTCGGAGACTTTGCCCCAGCATTTATTCATTATTTCCTTGGTTTGGAACCAGACCGTTTTTTAGGATATACCATTAGATGTTATTTAATATTGTAGCCGCATATTATTAATTCCTTATTATTGTCTATTTATTTAACCACTTAAGGACCACAGGTTTATACCCCCCTAAAGACCAGGCCCTTTTTTACAAATCGGCACTACACTACTTTCACCGTTTATTGCTCGGTCATGCAACTTACCACCCAAATGAATTTTACCTCCTTTTCTTCTCACTAATAGAGCTTTCATTTGGTGGTATTTCATTGCTGCTGACATTTTTACTTTTTTTGTTATTAATCGAAATTTAACGATTTTTTTGCAAAAAAATGACATTTTTCACTTTCAGTTGTAAAATTTTGCAAAAAAAAACGACATCCATATAGAAATTTTGCTCTAAATTTATAGTTCTACATGTCTTTGATAAAAAAAAAATGTTTGGGTAAAAAAAAAATGGTTTGGGTAAAAGTTATAGCGTTTACAAACTATGGTACAAAAATGTGAATTTCCGCTTTTTGAAGCAGCTCTGACTTTCTGAGCACCTGTCATGTTTCCTGAGGTTCTACAATGCCCAGACAGTACAAACACCCCACAAATGACCCCATTTAGGAAAGTACACACCCTAAGGTATTCGCTGATGGGCATAGTGAGTTCATAGAACTTTTTATTTTTTGTCACAAGTTAGCGGAAAATGATGATTTTTTTTTATTTTATTTTTTTTCATACAAAGTCTCATATTCCACTAACTTGTGACAAAAAATAAAAACTTCTATGAACTCACTATGCCCATCACGAAATACCTTGGGGTCTCTTCTTTCCAAAATGGGGTCACTTGTGGGGTAGTTATACTGCCCTGGCATTCTAGGGGCCCAAATGTGTGGTAAGGAGTTTGAAATCAAATTCTGTAAAAAATGACCAGTGAAATCCGAAAGGTGCTTTTGGAATGTGGGCCCCTTTGCCCACCTAGGCTGCAAAAAAGTGTCACACATCTGGTATCTACGTACTCAGGAGAAGTTGAGGAATGTGTTTTGGGGTGTCATTTTACATATACCCATGCTGGGTGAGATAAATATCTTGGTCAAATGCCAACTTTGTATAAAAAAATGGGAAAAGTTGTCTTTTGCCAAGATATTTCTCTCACCCAGCATGGGTATATGTAAAATGACACCCCAAAACACATTCCCCACCTTCTCCTGAGTACGGCAATACCAGATGTGTGACACTTTTTTGCAGCCTAGGTGGGCAAAGGGGCCCATATTCCAAAGAGCACCTTTCGGATTTCACAGGTCATTTTTTACAGAATTTGATTTCAAACTCCTTACCACACATTCGGGCCCCTAGAATGCCAGGGCAGTATAACTACCCCACAAGTGACCCCATTTTGGAAAGAAGAGACCCCAAGGTATTCCGTGAGGGGCATGGCAAGTTCCTAGAATTTTTTATTTTTTGTCACAAGTTAGTGGAAAATGAGACTTTGTATGAAAAAAAAAAAAAAAAAAAAAATCAGCATTTTCCACTAACTTGTGACAAAAAATAAAAAATTCTAGGAACTTGCCATGCCCCTCACGGAATACCTTGGGGTGTCTTCTTTCCAAAATGGGGTCACTTGTGGGGTAGTTATACTGCCCTGGCATTTTCCAGGGGCCCTAATGTGTGGTAAGTAGGATTTCACAGGTCATTTACCTAAAGGTGCTCTTTGGAATATGGGCCCCTTTGCCCACCTAGGCTGCAAAAAAGTGTCACACATGTGGTATCGCCGTATTCAGGAGAAGTTGGGGAATGTGTTTTGGGGTGTCATTTTACATATACCCTTGCTGGGTGAGAGAAATATCTTGGCAAAAGACAACTTTTACCATTTTTTTATACAAAGTTGGCATTTGACCAAGATATTTCTCTCACCCAGCATGGGTATATGTAAAATGACACCCCAAAACACATTCCCCAACTTCTCCTGAGTACGGCGATACCAGATGTGTGACACTTTATTGCAGCCTAGATGCGCAAAGGTGCCCAAATTCCTTTTAGGAGGGCATTTTTATACATTTGGATACCAGACTTCTTCTCACGCTTTGGGGCCCCTAGAATGCCAGGGCAGTATAAATACCCCACATGTGACCCCATTTTGGAAAGAAGACACCCCAAGGTATTCAATGAGGGGCATGGCGAGTTCATAGAAATTTTTTTTTTTTGGCAAAAGTTAGCGGAAATTGATATTTTTAATTTTTTTTCTCACAAAGTCTCCCGTTCCGCTAACTTGGGACAAAAATTTCAATCTTTCATGGACTCAATATGCCCCTCACGGAATACCTGGGGGTGTCTTCTTTCCGAAATGGGGTCACATGTGGGGTATTTATACTGCCCTGGCATTCTAGGGGCCCTAAAGCGTGAGAAGAAGTCTGGAATATAAATGTCTAAAAAATTTTACGCATTTGGTTTCCGTGAGGGGTATGGTGAGTTCATGTGAGATTTTATTTTTTGACACAAGTTAGGCCTCTTTCACACTTGCGTTGTCCGGATCCGGCGTGTACTCCACTTGCCGGAATTACACTCCGGATCCGGAAAAACGCAAGTGTACTGAAAGCATTTGAAGACGGAACCGTCTTCCAAATGCTTTCAGTGTTACTATGGCACCCAGGACGCTATTAAAGTCCTGGTTGCCATAGTAGGAGCGGGGAGCGGGGGAGCGGTATACTTACAGTCCGTGCGGCTCCCGGGGCGCTCCAGAATGACGTCAGAGCGCCCCATGCGCATGGATGACGTGATCCATGCGATCACGTGATCCATGCGCTTGGGGCGCCCTGACGTCACTCTGGAGCGCCCGGGGAGCCGCACGGACGGTAAGTACACTGCTCCCCCGCTCCCCGCTACACTTACCATGGCTGTCAGGACTTTAGCGTCCCGGCAGCCATGGTAACCACTCTGAAAAAGCTAAATGTCGGCTCCGGCAATGCGCCGAAACGACGTTTAGCTTAAGGCCGGATCCGGATCAATGCCTTCCAATGGGCATTCATTCCGGATCCGGCCTTGCGGCAAGTGTTCCGGATTTTTGGCCGGAGCAAAAAGCGCAGCATGCTGCGGTATTTTCTCCGGCCAACAAACGTTCCGTACCGGAACTGAAGACATCCTGATGCATCCTGAACGGATTACTCTCCATTCAGAATGCATTAGGATAATCCTGATCAGGATTCTTCCGGCATAGAGCCCCGACGACGGAACTCTATGCCGGAAGACAATAACGCAGGTGTGAAAGAGCCCTTAGTGGAATATGAGACTTTGTAAGAAAAAAAAAAAAATAATTCCGCTAACTTGGGCCAAAAAAATGTCTGGAGCCTTACAGAGGGGTGATCAATGACAGGGGGGGGTGATCAATGACAGGGGGGTGATCAGGGAGTCTATATGGGGTGATAACCACAGTCATTGATCACGCCCGTGTAAGGCTTCATTCAGACGTCCGTATGCGTTTTGCGGATCCGATCCATCTATCAGTGGATCCGTAAAAATCATGCGGACATCTGAATGGAGCTTTACAGGGGGGTAATCAATGACAGGGGGGTGATCAGGGAGTCTATATGGGGTGATCACCACAGTCATTGATCATGCCCCTGTAAGGCTTCATTCAGACGTCCGGATGCGTTTTGCGGATCCGATCCATCTATCAGTGGATCCGTAAAAATCATGCGGACGTCTGAATGGAGCTTTACAGGGGGGTAATCAATGACAGGGGGGTAATCAATGACAGGGGGGTGATCAGGGAGTCTATATGGGGTGATCACCACAGTCATTGATCACGCCCCTGTAAGGCTTCATTCAGACGTCCGGATGCGTTTTGCGGATCCGATCCATCTATCAGTGCATCCGTAAAAATCATGCGGACATCTGAATGGAGCTTTACAGGGGGGTGATCAATGACAGGGGTGTAATCAATGACAGGGGGGTGATCAGGGAGTCTATATGGGGTGATCACCACAATCATTGATCATGCCCCTGTAAGGCTTCATTCAGACGTCCGGATGCGTTTTGCGGATCCGATCCATCTATCAGTGCATCCGTAAAAATCATGCGGACATCTGAATGGAGCTTTACAGGGGGGTGATCAGGGAGACTATATGGGGTGATCACCACAGTCATTGATCATGCCCCTGTAAGGCTTCATTCAGACGTCCGGATGCGTTTTGCGGATCCGATCCATCTATCAGTGGATCCGTAAAAATCATGCGGACGTCTGAATGGAGCTTTACAGGGGGGTAATCAATGACAGGGGGGTAATCAATGACAGGGGGGTGATCAGGGAGTCTATATGGGGTGATCACCACAGTCATTGATCACGCCCCTGTAAGGCTTCATTCAGACGTCCGGATGCGTTTTGCGGATCCGATCCATCTATCAGTGGATCCGTAAAAATCATGCGGACGTCTGAATGGAGCTTTACAGGGGGGTGATCAATGACAGGGGGGTGATCAATGACAGGGGGGTGATCAGGGAGTCTATATGGGGTGATCAGGGGTGATCAGGGGCTAATAAGGGGTTAATAAGTGACGGGGGGGGGGTGTAGTGTAGTGTAGTGGTGCTTGGTGCTACTTTACTGAGCTACCTGTGTCCTCTGGTGGTCGATCCAAACAAAGGGGACCACCAGAGGACCAGGTAGCAGGTATATTAGACGCTGTTATCAAAACAGCGTCTAATATACCTGTTAGGGGTTAAAAAAAACACATCTCCAGCCTGCCAGCGAACGATCGCCGCTGGCAGGCTGGAGATCAACTCTCTTACCTTCCGTTCCTGTGAGCGCGCGCGCCTGTGTGCGCGCGTTCACAGGAAATCTCGGCTCACGCGAGATGACGCCTATTGGCGTTAGCGTAGCCTGGGGGAGCCGCCGCAATGACGCCTTTCGGCGTTACAGTTGCGGGAAGTGGTTAATATTCTATTCACTTTTAGGTACTTGTAGTTTAATGTCTATTCTATTCTATTTTATACCAATGTATTCTATTGACTTTTAGCTAGCCTAGCTTATTGTATTTTATCATTATTAACGTAAGCTATACTAATAAATCCATTTATAATTAATAATTATTATTGTTTCTATTCTATTTTATGGTTCCACCTACAGTGTGAGTGCCCAGTATACTGTCTTTTTATATTGTTCACTTGTAAAGGAGGGGCGAATCCTTTTTTACTGTGAGCACCTCCCTCTGTGGTCTCACTCACTCCTGTGCGTCTCATAACAGTTACTTAATTTCTAAAGTTATGTTTTCATTTATTTATTTATTTATATTATTATTAAGTGGGATTGAGTACAGACTGATGGTGAAAACTTAAATTTGTTTTTATTTTAGCACAAGCCCTCAACATAACAAAATGTAAAAAAGTGAAAGGGTCTGAAGTAGTGATGATCGAGCACCAAAGTATTCGGGTGTTCGGCCCGAACACATTGCTATATACTCGTGTGCATGGCCGAGCACCTGAGTATAATGGAAGTCAATAGGAGACAACCAGGCAGCCCCTGCTCTGAAGAGGGGAGCGTGCCTGGTCCATTTGTAAAGGTCAGAAAGTGACAGAACCACCATCGAAATGGGGCAGGAACACCATGGGGACGATGTTTGGATGCATTGTGGACTCCCAGGTCGCTGCTGGGAACCATGTTGTCTGAGTTGTACGCCACTTTTACAGACTGATAAAAATACGCACAAAACCCCACCAAAAAAATCTTTTTTACAGGAAAAATTGCTAGGAAACATTCTTTCCTGTATATTCAATTGTATATAAAGTGCAAGTGCTGCAAAAAAATTTAAGCAAGAGGCACTCCGAAACAGCCTGTATATCACATAAAGGAGGGCCTCATTCACATTGTGGTACAATTGTTCAGGTAGTGGGAATCCTACATTCATAAAGCCTATGCACTAAGTGAAAGAGCTGCCAAAAATGTCAAGGAACCGGCGCTCCAAAACACCCTTAATTACACATAAAGGAGGGCATCATACACACCATTGAAAAATTATGATTAGGGATGAGCGAACCCAAACTGTATAGTTCGGGTTCGTACCGAATTTTGGGGTGTCCGTGACACGGACCCGAACCCGAACATTTTCGTAAAAGTCCGGGTTCGGTGTTCGGTGCTTTCTTGGCGCTTTTTGAAAGGCTGCAAAGCAGCCAATCAATAAGCATCATACTACTTGCCCCAAGAGGCCATCACAGCCTTGCCTACTATTGGCATGGCTGTGATTGGCCAGTGCAGCATGTGACCCAGCCTCTATATAAGCTTGGGTCACGTAGCGCTGCACGTCACTCTGCTGATACAAGCGTAGGGAGAGGTTGCAGCTGCGACGTTAGGGCGAGATTAGGCAGATTAACTCCTCCAAAAGACTTCATTCAGTGATCGATCTACAGCTGTGGATCATTGAAGTGCTGATATTCAATTGCTCACTTTTTTTAGGCTGCCAGAGCGTTTTTATATCACTTTTTTCTGGGGTGATCGGCGGCCATTCTGTGGCTTGTGGTGCGCCAGCACAAGCTACCACCAAGTACATTTAACCATCAATAGTGTGGTTATTTTTTGCTATATCCTACATCAGGGTCAAGCTTTCATCAAGTGCATTTAACCATCAATAGTGTGGTTATTTTTTGGCCATATACTACATCAGGGGCAAGCTGAGCTTGTGTCACCCAAGTGCATTTAACCATCAATAGTGTGGTTATTTTTTGCTATATCCTACATCAGGGTCAAGCTTTCATCAAGTGCATTTAACCATCAATAGTGTGGTTATTTTTTGGACATATACTACATCAGGGGCAAGTTGAGCCTGTCACCCAGCGCCTAAAAAATAAGCCTCACATTTATATTCAACCAAATCTGTACTGTTTTAGCTGGTCAAGTTATTGTTTGTGACCGTGAAAGCTTTAATAATTTGACCCACCCTCTCCACCCAATCGGTTTAAAAAAATCGTCTGTTACATTGTCAGGAGAAATATCTTGGCAAAAGACCCAAAAAATAAAAACTTCCATGAACTCACTATGCCCATCAGCGAATACCTTGGGGTGTCTTCTTTCCAAAATGGGGTCACTTGTGGGGTAGTTATACTGCCCTGGCATTCTAGGGGCCCAAATGTGTGGTAAGGAGTTTGAAATCAAATTCTGTAAAAAATGACCGGTGAAATCCGAAAGGTGCTCTTTGGAATGTGTGCCCCTTTGCCCACCTAGGCTGCAAAAAAGTGTCACACATGTGGTATCTCCGTATTCAGGAGAAGTTGGGGAATGTGTTTTGGGGTGTCATTTTACATATACCCATGCTGGGTGAGAGAAATATCTTGGCAAAAGACAACTTTTCCCATTTTTTTATACAAAGTTGGCATTTGACCAAGATATTTCTCTCACCCAGCATGGGTATATGTAAAATGCGTGTATTTCACACTAACAGATGCAGCAAAGGCTGCAAATTTAGTATTTAGCACAAAATGGGTGTTTTTTTTAATAACAGAATATAACAGCAGAATCTAACGCGTGTATTTCACACTGACAGATGCAGCAAAGGCTACAAATTTAGTATTTTGCCGAAAAAGGGTGTTTTTTAAAACCCAGAAAATTATTGCAGTATTTCAAGCTTTTATTTCACACTGAAAAATGCAGCATAGGCCCTAGATGTAGGGTATTGGCAAAAATGAGTGCTTTTTAAACCCAGAAAATTATTGAAGTATTTCAAGCTTGTATTTAACAATGACAGATGCAGCAAACGCCGAAAATTTAGTATTTTGCCTAAAAAGGTGTTTTTTTAATAGCAGAATATAACAGTGGTATCTAACGCTTGTATTTCACACTGACAGATGCAGCAAAGGCAGAAAATTCTGTATTTTGCCCAAAAAGGGTGTTTTTTAAAACCCAGAAAATTATTGCAGTATTTCAAGCTTATATTTCACACTGACAAATGCAGCATTGGCCCCAGATGTAGGGTATTGCCAAAAATTGGTGTTTTTTTACACCCAGAAAATTATTGCAGTATTTCAATCTTGTATTTAACAATGACAGATGCAGCAAACGGTGCAAATTTAGTATTTTGCCCAAAAAGGGTGTTTTTTTATTAGCAGAATTGTAACGGTCACGTACACACACACACACAGGGGGGAGGATAGTAACCACTGCGCTCCACCCTCACCCCTGGCTCTGCCTACTTGCCTCGCAAGTCCTGATGACAGGGGACAACTGGACGGCAGTCCCTAGCTTAGAATACGTGCTGGGAGGACAGACAAGACAAATAATGGATAGTGAACAGACCGGGTCAATACCAAGAGAGCAACGCAGCACAAAAAGGATAAAGCAGAGAATAGTCAGGAGAGGCCGGGGTCAAATACCAGGAGAGAAATGAAGTACAACAGGAGTCTTCAAAGAATCGTCAGGTGGAAGCCAGGGTCAGAATACCAGGAGAGCAGCGCAGTACAGGAGGAGCAGGCAGAGGATCCTCAGGGAACACAGGAACAGGTAAGTATGCCAGATAACAAAATCCCAAATGAACCTAATTAACAGGCAACCTGTGGCCAGCAGGCTGCCTGTTAAATACTGACTAGCTGGGGTCATGTAACGTGGCCAGCGACACATGACCCACGCTAGTGAATACAGCTGAGCACCGAGTGCCCAGCTCGATGCTCAGACCTCCCCTGGTTGCCGGGAGAACTGAGGACGCCGGCAACGTGGAGGAGACGTGCGCGGCCAGTCCGTCCCGCCCCCTATCACCTAGAAGACGAGGACGGTTATTCAGAGCAAATTCGGACAACGGAATGTATTTAACACATAATTGCTGGTTATCAGCGACATATGACCTCAGGAATTGTTCCACAGACTGATTGAGGCGTCTGCCTATTACTCTCAGGGTGGTAGGCGGACGAAAAAGACAACGAAATCTGGCATTTTTGACAGAAAGCCCTCCAAAATTGGACACAAACTGCACACCCCTGTCAGATACAATATTCTCTGGAATACCATGTAACCGTACAATCTCTTTCACAAAAATAGATGCCAGGGTTTTGGCATTCGGGAGATTAGACAGGCGAATAAAAAAAATGAACCATCTTGTTAAACCTATCGACCACTATCCAAACCACAGTCTTACCCTCAGCCGGCGGCTGGTCAGTAATAAAGTCCATAGAGATATGGGACCAGGGTCTACTGGGAATGGGTAGGGGTCGTAGGTCGCCGGCAGGGCGAGTACTAGGTGTCTTAGACCTAGCACAAACCTCACAGGCCGATACGTAGGACTTGGCATCCCTAGTTAGAGTGGGCCACCAATATGATCTAGAAACCAGCTACTTAGTGCCCTCAATACCCGGATGTCCACAAAAGGCAGAATCATGACACTCACCCAACAGCTGGAGACGAAATTGTATGGGAACAAACAACTTATCTGCTGGGGTGGATGCCGGTGAAAGATGTTGTTCAGCCTTAATGAGAGCTGAGATATCCTGGGTTACGGCTGCTATGAAGATATTTGCTGGTAGAATGGATTCAGGTGGGGCCTCTGTAGGCTAAAAAGCATGGAAGCTCCGAGATAATGCGTCAGCCTTTACGTTTTTACTTCCAGGCCTGAAAGTAATGGAGAAATCAAAACAAGTAAAAAACAGTGCCCATCTGGCCTGACGGGGATTCAACCTTTTAGCAGACTCGAGAAACATTAGGTTCTTATGGTCAGTGACAACAGTTACACAATGTCTTGCCCCCTCCAGAAAATGCCTCCACCCAAATGCCGATTTAGTGGCAAGCAACTCCCGATTCCCTATGTCGTAGTTTCTCTCAGTGGGAGAAAATTTTCTGGAAAAGAAGGCACAAGGTCTCAGGTTAGTAAGGCTAGCAGGACCTTGTTAAAGGACCGCTCCTGTCCCATCCTCGGACGCATCCACCTCCACAATTAAAGGTCTCTCCTGATCTGGCTGGATCAGAATGGAAGCGTTACTGAATGCCTTCTTTAGGGTTTCAAATGAAGTAATGACCTCAGTACACTAATCCTCCAAATCCGCCCCTTTCTTAGTGAGGTCGGTCAACGGTTTAGCAAATTAGCAATTACTGAAAAATTCTTAATGAATTTACGGTAGTAATTGGCAAAACCTAAGAAACGTTGTAAGGCCTTTAACCACCTCAGCCCCCAGTGCTTAAACACCCTGAAAGACCAGGCCACTTTTTACACTTCTGACCTACACTACTTTCACCGTTTATTGCTCGGTCATGCAACTTACCACCCAAATGAATTTTACCTCCTTTTCTTCTCACTAATAGAGCTTTCATTTGGTGGTATTTCATTGCTGCTGACATTTTTACTTTTTTTGTTATTAATCGAAATTTAACGATTTTCTTTGCAAAAAAATGACATTTTTCACTTTCAGTTGTAAAATTTTGCAAAAAAAAACGACATCCATATAGAAATTTTGATCTAAATTTATAGTTCTACATGTCTTTGATAAAAAAAAAATGTTTGGGTAAAAAAAAAATGGTTTGGGTAAAAGTTATAGCGTTTACAAACTATGGTACAAAAATGTGAATTTCCGCTTTTTGAAGCAGCTCTGACTTTCTGAGCACCTGTCATGTTTCCTGAGGTTCTACAATGCCCAGACAGTACAAACACCCCACAAATGACCCCATTTCTGAAAGTACACACCCTAAGGTATTCGCTGATGGGCATAGTGAGTTCATAGAACTTTTTATTTTTTTCACAAGTTAGCGGAAAATGATGATTTTTTTCTTTTTTCTTACAAAGTCTCATATTCCACTAACTTGTGACAAAAAATAAAAAGTTCTATGAACTCACTATGCCCATCAGCGAATACCTTGGGGTCTCTTCTTTCCAAAATGGGGTCACTTGTGGGGTAGTTATACTGCCCTGGCATTCTAGGGGCCCAAATGTGTGGTAAGGAGTTTGAAATCAAATTCTGTAAAAAATGACCTGTGAAATCCGAAAGGTGCTCTTTGGAATATGGGCCCCTTTGCCCACCTAGGCTGCAAAAAAGTGTCACACATCTGGTATCTCCGTACTCAGGAGAAGGTGGGGAATGTGTTTTGGGGTGTCATTTTATATATACCCATGCTGGGTGAGAGAAATATCTTGGCAAAAGACAACTTTTCCCATTTTTTTTATACAAAGTTGTCATTTGACCAAGATATTTATCTCACCCAGCATGGGTATATGTAAAAAGACACCCCAAAACACATTCCTCAACTTCTCCTGAGTACGGGGATACCAGATGTGTGACACATTTTTGCAGCCTAGGTGGGCAAAGGGGCCCATATTCCAAAGAGCACCTTTCGGATTTCACTCCTCATTTTTTCCTGAATTTGATTTCAAACTCCTTACCACACATTTGGGCCCCTAGAATACCAGGGCAGTATAACTACCCCACAAGTGACCCCATTTTGGAAAGAAGACACCCCAAGGTATTCCGTGAGGGGCATGGCGAGTTCCTAGAATTTTTTATTTTTTGTCACAAGTTAGTGGAAAATGATGATTTTTTTTTATTTTTTTCATACAAAGTCTCATATTCCACAAACTTGTGACAAAAAATAAAAACTTCCATGAACTCACTATGCCCATCAGCGAATACCTTGGGGTCTCTTCTTTCCAAAATGGGGTCACTTGTGGGGTAGTTATACTGCCCTGGCATTCTAGGGGCCCAAATGTGTGGTAAGTAGGTAAATGACCTGTGAAATCCGAAAGGTGCTCTTTGGAATGTGGGCCCCTTTGCCCACCTAGGCTGCAAAAAAGTGTCACACATCTGGTATCTCTGTATTCAGGAGAAGTTGAGGAATGTGTTTTGGGGTGTCTTTTTACATATACCCATGCTGGGTGAGATAAATATCTTGGTCAAATGCCAACTTTGTATAAAAAAATGGGAAAAGTTGTCTTTTGCCAAGATATTTCTCTCACCCAGCATGGGTATATGTAAAATGACACCCCAAAACACATTCCCCAACTTCTCCCGATTATGGAGATACCAGATGTGTGACACTTTTTTGCAGCCTAGGTGGGCAAAGGGGCCCATATTCAAAAGAGCACCTTTCGGATTTCACAGGTCATTTTTTACAGAATTTGATTTCAAACTCCTTACCACACATTTGGGCCCCTAGAATGCCAGGGCAGTATAACTACCCCACAAGTGACCCCATTTTGGAAAGAAGAGACCCCAGGGTATTCGCTGATGGGCATAGTGAGTTCATGGAACTTTTTATTTTTTGTCACAAGTTAGTGGAATATGAGACTTTGTATGAAAAAAAAAAAAAAATAAGCATTTTCCACTAACTTGTGACAAAAAATAAAAAATTCTAGGAACTCGCCATGCCCCTCACGGAATACCTTGGGGTGTCTTCTTTCCAAAATGGGGTCACTTGTGGGGTAGTTATACTTCCCTGGCATTTTCCAGGGGCCCTAATGTGTGGTAAGTAGGTAAATGACCTGTGAAATCCTAAAGGTGCTCTTTGGAATATGGGCCCCTTTGCCCACCTAGGCTGCAAAAAAGTGTCACACATGTGGTATCGCCGTATTCAGGAGAAGTTGGGGAATGTGTTTTGGGGTGTCATTTTACATATACCCATGCTGGGTGAGAGAAATATCTTGGCAAAAGACAACTTTTCCCATTTTTTTATACAAAGTTGGCATTTGACCAAGATATTTCTCTCACCCAGCATGGGTATATGTAAAATGACACCCCAAAACACATTCCCCACCTTCTCCTGAGTACGGCGATACCAGATGTGTGACACTTTTTTGCAGCCTAGATGCGCAAAGGTGCCCAAATTCCTTTTAGGAGGGCATTTTTAGACATTTGGATACCAGACTTCTTCTCACGCTTTGGGGCCCCTAGAATGCCAGGGCAGTATAAATACCCCACATGTGACCCCATTTTGGAAAGAAGACACCCCAAGGTATTCAATGAGGGGCATGGCAAGTTCATAGAAATTTTTTTTTTTTGGCACAAGTTAGCGGAAATTGATATTTTTAATTTTTTTCTCACAAAGTCTCCCGTTCCGCTAACTTGGGACAAAAATTTCAATCTTTCATGGACTCAATATGCCCCTCACGGAATACCTGGGGGTGTCTTCTTTCCGAAATGGGGTCACATGTGGGGTATTTATACTGCCCTGGCATTAGGGGCCCTAAAGCGTGAGAAGAAGTCTGGAATATAAATGTCTAAAAAATTTTACGCATTTGGATTCCGTGAGGGGTATGGTGAGTTCATGTGAGATTTTATTTTTTGACACAAGTTAGTGGAATATGAGACTTTGTAAGAAAAAAAAAAAAAAATTCCGCTAACTTGGGCCAAAAAAATATCTGAATGGAGCCTTACAGAGGGGTGATCAATGACAGGGGGGTGATCAATGACAGGGGGGTGATCAATGACAGGGGGGTTGATCAATGACAGGGGGGTTGATCAATGACAGGGGGGTTGATCAATGACAGGGGGGTGATCAATGACAGGGGGGTGATCAGGGAGTCTATATGGGGTGATAACCACAGTCATTGATCACGTCCGTGTAAGGCTTCATTCAGACGTCCGGATGCGCTTTGCGGATCCGATCCATCTATCAGTGCATCCGTAAAAATCATGCGGACATCTGAATGGAGCTTTACAGGGGGGTAATCAATGACAGGGGGGTAATCAATGACAGGGGGGTGATCAGGGAGTCTATATGGGGTGATCACCACAGTCATTGATCATGCCCCTGTAAGGCTTCATTCAGACGTCCGGATGCGTTTTGCGGATCCGATCCATCTATCAGTGCATCCGTAAAAATCATGCGGACGTCTGAATGGAGCTTTACAGGGGGGTAATCAATGACAGGGGGGTGATCAGGGAGTCTATATGGGGTGATCACCACAGTCATTGATCACGCCCCTGTAAGGCTTCATTCAGACGTCCGGATGCGTTTTGCGGATCCGATCCATCTATCAGTGCATCCGTAAAAATCATGCGGACGTCTGAATGGAGCTTTACAGGGGGGTAATCAATGACAGGGGGGTGATCAGGGAGTCTATATGGGGTGATCACCACAGTCATTGATCATGCCCCTGTAAGGCTTCATTCAGACGTCCGGATGCGTTTTGCGGATCCGATCCATGTATCAGTGCATCCGTAAAAATCATGCGGACATCTGAATGGAGCTTTACAGGGGGGTAATCAATGACAGGGGGGTGATCACCACAGTCATTGATCATGCCCCTGTAAGGCTTCATTCAGACGACCGGATGCGTTTTGCGGATCCGATCCATGTATCAGTGCATCCGTAAAAATCATGCGGACATCTGAATGGAGCTTTACAGGGGGGTGATCAGGGAGTCTATATGGGGTGATCACCACAGTCATTGATCATGCCCCTGTAAGGCTTCATTCAGACGTCCGGATGCGTTTTGCGGATCCGATCCATCTATCAGTGGATCCGTAAAAATCATGCGGACGTCTGAATGGAGCTTTACAGGGGGGTAATCAATGACAGGGGGGTAATCAATGACAGGGGGGTGATCAGGGAGTCTATATGGGGTGATCACCACAGTCATTGATCACGCCCCTGTAAGGCTTCATTCAGACGTCCGGATGCGTTTTGCGGATCCGATCCATCTATCAGTGGATCCGTAAAAATCATGCGGACGTCTGAATGGAGCTTTACAGGGGGTTGATCAATTACAGGGGGGTAATCAATGACAGGGGGGTGATCAGGGAGTCTATATGGGGTGATCAGGGGTGATTAGGGGTGATCAGGGGCTAATAAGGGGTTAATAAGTGACGGGGGGGGGTGTAGTGTAGTGTAGTGGTGCTTGGTGCTACTTTACTGAGCTACCTGTGTCCTCTGGTGGTCGATCCAAACAAAGGGGACCACCAGAGGACCAGGTAGCAGGTATATTAGACGCTGTTATCAAAACAGCGTCTAATATACCTGTTAGGGGTTAAAAAAAACACATCTCCAGCCTGCCAGCGAACGATCGCCGCTGGCAGGCTGGAGATCAACTCTCTTACCTTCCGTTCCTGTGAGCGCGCGCGCCTGTGTGCGCGCGTTCACAGGAAGTCTCGCGTCTCGCGAGATGACGCGTATATGCGTGACTGTGCGCAGGGCTGCCACCTCCGGAACGCGATCCTGCGTTAGGCGGTCCGGAGGTGGTTAAGGATGAAGGTCTTACCCATTCCTTAATTGATAGTACCTTACCAGGACCCATTTTGAAGGCGTGAAGAGTCAGGACATGACTTATAAATAGTATCTCCTGTACACCAAAGACACATTTCTCTTATTTAGCGGATAACTGATTCTCCCTCAACACCTCCAATACTTGTCTAACATGAAACACATGAGATTTTAAATCAGGAGAAAATATCAAAATGTTGTCAAGATAGACAATGACAAATTTACTCAAGAACTCCCTGAGAATATCGTTCAGAAAATTTTGGAACACAGCTGGGGCATTGCTGAGTCCAAAAGGCATAACCTGATATTCAAAGTGTCCAGCCGGAGTATTGAACGTCGTCTTCTATTCGTCTCCCTCCTTGATTCTGATTAGATTATGTGCCCTTTCAGGTCAATTTTAGAAAACCAGGTTGCCCCAGTACCTGGTTAAATAATTCCGGAATCAATGGGAGGGAGCATCTATTCTGGATAGTGATCTTATTTAATTTCCGGTAATCGATACAAGGCCTAAGAGCACCATCCTTCTTCTTAACAAAGAAAAACCTCGCCCCCATAGGAGAGAGAGAAGGTCTAATGTGCCCCTTACCGAGGCTTTCCTTAATACACTGCTCAAAAAAATAAAGGGAACACTTAAACAACACAATGTAACTCCAAGTCAATCACACTTCTGTGAAATCAAACTGTCCACTTAGGAAGCAACACTGAGGGACAATCAATTTCACATGCTGTTGTGCAAATAGGATAGACAACAGGTGGAAATTATAGGCAATTAGCAAGACACCCCCAATAAAGGAGTGGTTCTGCAGGTGGTGACAACAGACCACTTCTCAGTTCCTATGCTTGTTTTGGTCACTTTTGAATGCTGGCGGTGCTTTCACTCTAGTGGTAGCATGAGACGGAGTCTACAACCCACACAAGTGGCTCAGGTAGTGCAGCTTATCCAGGATGGCACATCAATGCGAGCTGTGGCAAGAAGGTTTGCTGTGTCTGTCAGCGTAGTGTCCAGAGCATGGAGGCGCTACCAGGAGACAGGCCAGTACATCAGGAGACGTGGAGGAGGCCGTAGGAGGGCAACAACCCAGCAGCAGGACCACTACCTCCGCCTTTGTGCAAGGAGGAACAGGAGGAGCACTGCCAGAGCCCTGCAAAATGACCTCCAGCAGGCCACAAATGTGCATGTGTCTGCTCAAACGGTCAGAAACAGACTCCATGAGGGTGATATGAGGGCCCGACGTCCACAGGTGGGGGTTGTGCTTACAGCCCAACAACGTGCAGGACGTTTGGCATTTGCCAGAGAACACCAAGATTGGCAAATTCGCCACTGGCGCCCTGTGCTCTTCACAGATGAAAGCAGGTTCACATTGAGCACATGTGACAGACGTGACAGAGTCTTGAGATGCCATGGAGAACGTTCTGCTGCCTGCAACATCCTCCAGCATGACCGGTTTGGCATTGGGTCAGTAATGGTGTGGGGTGGCATTTCTTTTGAGGGCCGCTCCATGTGCTCGCCAGAGGTAGCCTGACTGCCATTAGGTACCGAGATGAGATCATCAGACCCCTTGTGAGACCATATGCTGGTGCGGTTGGCCCTGGGTTCCTCCTAATGCAAGACAATGCTAGACCTCATGTGGCTGGAGTGTGTCAGCAGTTCCTGCAAGACGAAGGCATTGATGCTATGGACTGGCCCGCCCGTTCTCCAGACCTGAATCCAATTGAGCACATCTGGGACATCATGTCTCGCTCTATCCACCAACGTCACGTTGCACCACAGACTGTCCAGGAGTTGGCAGATGCTTTAGTCCAGGTCTGGGAGGAGATCCCTCAGGAGACCGTCCGCCACCTCATCAGGAGCATGGACAGGCATTGTAGGGAGGTCATACAGGCACGTGGAGACCACACACACTACTGAGCCTCATTTTGACTTGTTTTAAGGACATTACATCAAAGTTGGATCAGCCAGTAGTGTGTTTTTCCACTTTAATTTTGAGTGTGACTCCAAATCCAAACCTTCATGGGTTGAAAAATGTGATTTCCATTTTTTTATTTTTGTGTGATTTTGTTGTCAGCACATTCAACTATGTAAAGAACAAAGTATTTCAGAAGAATATTTAATTAATTCAGATCTAGGATGTGTCAAGTGTGGCATTCCTATTTAAAGGAGTCAAGGAGCACTCGCCCCCTATGACAGGGGAGGGAATCTCCGACTTCATAGGTTGCCACACACATCAGCACACCTGGCAACCATGATTGACATAATTGCTATCACACTATGCGGACACCACCCAGAGGAAAATTAACCCTGGGGTCACCGTAGCACTTGCTTACTATCAGTAGCCGCATAGTGTGAATACATCTTTGTTTAAAAATCCATTTATCATTCCCTATTAACATGTTACATAAAATAAAAATAAATATAGAATAAAACAAAGAAAACAATGGCCCTCAGAACTCCCAGTAATTACAGCCAATTTCATCAGGGTGAATTGTACTGGACAGCTTAGTAGTGTTATATATAGTTAAATACAAATTATCAATAAATTGTTCGTATAATAGTTCATCAAATAACAAAAATCAAAACTCATACAAAAATTTATCATTTAAAGAACAGGTATCACTATGTTGTCTGGAGGGGCTTCAGCATGAGCAGGGAATCAGGGACTTGCCCAAACCTCCAGGAGATTTCCGTACACGAAACACAAAATTTTACCCATATATGTCTCGTACAGACAGTATGGATACTTTCCAGGAGGTTCTGGAAAAGGAGCTGACAAATATTGAGAGAGAGAGTAAAAACACAAAACACAGCAGTAATCTTAGTGCATCCCAAATCCAGGCACTCCAGGAGTTACAGCAATGCTATGTCATGTGGAAGGTGGTGATGTCTGTCATTCTGATAAATCATTAAAGCAAAGCTGAAAGAGGAACCTCATATGTCTCCAGGACCGTCTTCTTTTACTTACCTGCAGCCTGTCACGGGAACACTCCCCTAGGGCCTCTGGAGCCGGGACTACATCTTTATTACGGAGGTGAGCTGGATAAAGTGTTTCTATATTACAAGTGTTGGTTTCCGTGCTACACCTCCGTTGTCCCGAGGAGATATTATTACCTCTAGCTTTGAGATCAATTATACAGACTCCCAACCTACTTTCACATTGACACACCTTTTAACTATGGCCTTCAGCAACCGACCAGACCGACAATCGAAAGCTGACTCAGTGTTTTCTGCCAAAGATCCAGACAGCTCCAATGACCTTGACATTAAAAGTGGATTAAATAAATTGGAACGCCTATTGAATCAAGAGACCCGAGTATGGTGGGACTGTACCACACTCACAAAATACATGGAGCAAAATATGATACCGCGTGGTCTAAGAATTAAAAAAGTGCCCACCACGGTTTTCTCAGATGATTTTGTGGATCGATGGAACAATATTCTGACAAACTGTTCAATGGAACTGATGAAGCTTATCATAGAGCTAGAAAATGACAAACTGTCTACATTACAACGGGAAATTGAATCCACCAAAGATTTCCTGGGGAAATATGACAAGAACACGGAATACATAGAAAGAGAGGAAGATATGAAAATATCAATTACCAAACTTGAGGACACTATAATGGAATATAAACATTCGAAATACCAGCGGGATTTACATGATTATGAAAATAACCAGGTTTATGAATGGGGGAGGAGGGATAATATGTATTCCACACCCAAATCAATACTTAAAAACCGCAAAAGAAAACAAACATCTAAAAGAATGTCCAAAGTTAGCTTTTGCTCAGACACTGAGGGCTCTGAGCTTTCATATACAACTGGTGAACTGGAGCCAGGAGCCGATGCCTCCGCCCTGCCTCTTTCATTTGATGAGACAGGTAATACTACCTCCTATTACAAAAAATGTAAAATAGATAAAAATAGAAAAGACACAGTTGGTGTCTCAAAAAACATAGAAGGAGGAGCGGACGGAGGCATAGGTCAGCGGCATCCCAGGAACACCAGATTGCAGATGAAACAAAAATGAATTCTGATTTATTGAGTGTTGTGAATTTGTCCGGCAGGGAATTGACTGATGAACAGAGATGTGTGCTCTCGCTCGGTTTGAATTTTGCACCCACAGGGCATTTTGACATGTTCTCCACTTTGTTGGATATAAACAAGTTTGTGCGCAACATTACTGTTTCACGTCATTTCCACGATGTCCCATCTCAGCCTGATCCCCTGCCAGACGGAGCATTAATTTATGAAGAAAACTCATACAAAAATTTATCATTTAAAGAACAGGTATCACTATGTTGTCTGGAGGGGCTTCAGCATGAGCAGGGAATCAGGGACTTGCCCAAACCTCCAGGAGATTTCCGTACACGAAACACAAAATTTTACCCATATATGTCTCGTACAGACAGTATGGATACTTTCCAGGAGGTTCTGGAAAAGGAAATGACAAATATTGAGAGAGAGAGTAAAAACACAAAACACAGCAGTAATCTTAGTGCATCCCAAATCCAGGCACTCCAGGAGTTACAGCAATGTGACTCTCTGGTTATTAAAATGGCAGACAAGGGGGGGGCGGTGGTCGTCATGGACAAAGAAATTTATGGCAGCCAATTACGGGAAATGCTCACTGATACCTCCACATACAGTAAACTATCTAAAGACCCATTACAAGAATATATGGCAAATTATATGTCAATTTTACAAAAAGGCAAAGGTCTGGATATTCTCAGTGATAGAGAATTTAAGTATCTGTGTGTGGAGGCACCAGTTATACCGATTATGCATGCGCTGCCCAAAGTCCACAAGGGCGTCCACCCCCCCCCCCTCCGTCCCATAGTATCTGGCATTGGTTCCCTGACGGAGCGCCTGGGCAGTTGGCTGGACAATATCCTCCAGCCACTGGTCAGGCGCACCCCAGGTTTCCTTAAAGATTCAGCTGATGTATTGCGAGCGATGTACAATTTTGTTTGGGATGCCAATTACTGCTGGATTACAGCAGATGTAATCTCTCTCTATCCCTCCATTCCCCACGGGGTTGCTCTGCTGGCGATGGAATACCATCTCCATCGATATACAGGAATTGGCTCAGGCTGTGTGGATTTCATAGTTGAAGTGACTGCTTTCCTGCTAAGTCATAACTATTTTATGTTTGATGGTGAGTACTACCTGCAGACCCGCGGTGTGTCAATGGGAGCCAAGTTCTCACCATCATTGGCAAATTTGACGATGTCATATTGGGAAGAAAAATATATTTATGATCTAAATAATCCCTTTATGCCTGGTTTGGTCTGGTACGGCAGATACATCGACGACGTGCTCATGGTATGGTCCGGCGGTGTGTCTGCCGTCCCAGACCTCCAGGCATACTTAAATAACAACAATTATAATTTACAATTTGTGTGCGCGGTACATTCTGTGCACACGAATTTCCTTGATTTGACACTCCGCGGGTCTCCAGGTGAGGTGGTGCACACCATCACGTACAGGAAGGAAGTAGCAGGTAATTCCATACTAAATGCCAGGAGCCATTATCCTATCCACACCATCAGAGCAATTCCCGTGGGAGAATTCACACGCATAGCCAGAAACTGTAGTGAAAGAAATAAATTGGAAGAAGAGTTCAATAGGGTGGAGAAAAGACTGAGGGAGAGAAATTATCCAGCTTGGATGATTAGAAGGGGGCGAGAGATAGCCTCAAAAAAGGACAGAAAAGATATGCTATTTGGAGGTTAAAAGAATAGATCAGCTAACAAACTGGCCGCGGGCGGTGCCAGGGAATGTGGAGACAGTGACCAGAACAGAATTCCAACTCTATCATTGACTTATAGCAGTGAATTTAATGCAATTAGCTCTGTCATACAGAAATGTCTACCTATATTATATGATGATCATATTTTATATCAAGCCCTGAAATCAGGGTGCAGAATTGTGTCTAGAAAAGCCACAACCCTGTCCTGCTCGCTGTCTCCATCCCTGTACACCGCCGGTGGCAAAGGAACTAACTTCAAACAGAACTGGCTCATCTACAAGGGCTTTACGAAATGTGGAGGCAATCCTTGTAAAACCTGTGATTATGTGCTGCCTACTAAGTCATTCGAAAACTCAAGCCATACATGCAAATATCCCATCCGTAGTTACATTAACTGTAACACGGAGGGTGCAATATATGTAATCAAATGCACGCACTGTGATCTAATGTATGTGGGCAGCACTTCTCGCAGGTTCAAAAATCGCATTCTTGAACACTTGAATTATATTAGCAACCCAAATATTCTAAATATTTCGAATGCAGCCAAGCATTTTATATATAAACATGCACGCCAAGTGTCATCATTTCAAGCTTTTGCCATTGAGCGAGTACTGGCCCCCAGAAGGGGGGGGGGATTATCGGAAAAAAATCCTTCTCAGGGAAGCCTACTGGATTTTCAGACTTGGTACTAGAACTCCAGCAGGTCTTAATCTGAAAAAAGAACTGACCTATGTCTACCAATAGATCATGAAACAAATTGAACTGTCCATTTATGCTGGCAACTTGGTATTATAGTTAAAAATACACTTACTGATTTGCCCTGACAAACTGTCCTGAGGTCCGCACACATCTCTGTTCATCGGTCTTCCAACATAGGATTATGGCTAGATGGTGCGTCTTTTCGGCTTAACATGAAGCGATTGAAAATCGGCCATATCATGGCACTTGTGACCTATCACAGGTTATACGTGTATATATAATGCTGATACTTGCATATTATGTTCAATACAGGATGTCAGTACTGCTGTTATTTGATGAACTATTATACGAACAATTTATTGATAATTTGTATTTAACTATATATAACACTACTAAGCTGTCCAGTACAATTCACCCTGATGAAATTGGCTGTAATTACTGGGAGTTCTGAGGGCCATTGTTTTCTTTGTTTTATTCTATATTTATTTTTATTTTATGTAACATGTTAATAGGGAATGATAAATGGATTTGTAAACAAAGATGTATTCACACTATGCGGCTACTGATAGTAAGCAAGTGCTACGGTGACCCCAGGGTTAATTTTCCTCTGGGTGGTGTCCGCATAGTGTGATAGCAATTATGTCAATCATGGTTGCAAGGTGTGCTGATGTGTGTGGCAACCTATGAAGTCGGAGATTCCCTCCCCTGTCATAGGGGGCGAGTGCTCCTTGACTCCTTTAAATAGGAATGCCACACTTGACAAATTGTTACGACTAAGGGTGGTTACCCGAAACGCGTCAATGCTATGTCATGTGGAAGGTGGTGATGTCTGTCATTCTGATAGTGCTGGTCCTTACTATACCATTATCTGTGGATCTTCCTCCCGGGACGCGCGCACCGCACCGCTGAAAGCAGAAGTGCCGCTTGTATCTTCTCTTGGATCTGTCATTCTGATAAATCATTAAAGCAAAGCTGAAAGAGGAACCTCATATGTCTCCAGGACCGTCTTCTTTTACTTACCTGCAGCCTGTCACGGGAACACTCCCCTAGGGCCTCTGGAGCCGGGACTACATCTTTATTATGGAGGTGAGCTGGATAAAGTGTTTCTAGATCTAGGATGTGTTATTTTTGTGTTCCCTTTTTTTTTGTTAAGCAGTGTATAATCCTCCATAGCCTTGCGTTCGGGTTTAGAAAGATTATAAATACGCCCCTTAGGATACCTGGCACCTTCTACTAATTCTATGGTGCAATCATAAGGTCTATGGGGTGTTAGAACCTCCGGGGTCAATGATGAGAACACATCTGAATATTCCTTAATGAATGTGGGTAATGTATCAGATTCTACTGAGACCCCAGCCTGTATCACGGACAAGCACGAGTCGCACTTAGGTCCCCATCTCACCAACTCCCCCCTGGACCAATCTATAGTGGGGTTGTGTAATTGGAGCCAAGGCAACCCTAGTACCACCTCGACCGGTAAGTTCCCCAGGACTAAGAGGGAACATTTCTTAGAGTGGCACACACCCACGGTTAAAGAAATCTCTGAGGTACACGACCTCACCGTACCACCTACCAGGGGAGTGGTGTCAATAGCCATGATATGGAAAGGTGTAGGTAAAACAAAAATTGGAATACCCAGTCTTATAGCGTACTTAGAATCAATAAAGCTGGACGCTGAGCCAGAGTCAATAAAGGCCTTACCTGGCCATTTCTTTACCCCCAAGGATATCGTTATAGGTATTAAAAGCTTACATTTCATAATATCAGGGAGTACCTGTTCTTTAGATTGCCTTGCCTTGGGAGATTTGACGGAGAGGACCTTCTTAGGACACTGGTTGATCCAATGGTCAGGATCTCCGCAGTAAAAACACACTCCACGTCTGCGGCGCAGATTCCCTCGGGTCATGCCGACCTGCATAGGTTCTTCGGAAGAGACCTCAGCGCTGTTCCCGGGACAGACCTCAGGCTGGACCACCATCTGAGAAGAAAACTGTCGTTCCTGTCGTCTCTCTCTAATCCGTCGGTCAAGTCGGACAACAAGGGTCATCATCTCCTCTAGAGTCTCTGGAAGCTGATAACTCACTAGAAGGTCTTTCAGGTTATCAGACAGACCTGACCTGAACTGACTCTTAAGGGCTGGTTCATTCTAACCTGAGGGAACACACCACCTTCTAAATTGGGTGCAATACTCCTCAGCGGGTTGATCGCCCTGAACCAGTGCCTTAATAACGGTCTCGGCTACTAGGGCCCTGTCCGGTTCATTATACAGGGTACCCAGGGCCTGAAAAAAAACCTCTACTGATGCTAAACAACTGGCGTCAACTGGTAAAGAGAATGCCCACTCCTGGGGATCACCCTGTAATCAGGAAAGGACAATGCCCACGCGTTAACTCTCGGGGCCAGAGGACAAGTGGTGCAAACGGAAATAAAGTTTACATTATTCCTTAAAGGAAAGGAACTTCTTTTGGTCTCCAGAAAAGGGTTAAGGAAGCTTAATCTGGGGCTCTAAATGCGGACTGGAGGCCTGATGAATAGAAGAACCTTCTCCTAACTCAAAAGAACAGAGTTTCTCCCCTAGCTCCTGCACCATCTGTGTCAGGTTAGAAACGTGGTCTGTCAGGGTCACCAGAGGATTCATGATACAGTGGTTTGGTAGGGCCTGTTAATCTGTAATGGTCACGTACACACACACACAGGGGGGAGGATAGTGACCACTGCACTCCACCCTCACCCCTGGCCCTGCCTACTTGCCTCGCAAGTCCTGATGACAGGGGACAACTGGACGGCAGTCACTAGCTTAGAATACGTGATGGGAGGACAGACAAGACAAATAACGGATAGGGAACGGACCGGGTCAATACCAAGAGAGCAACGCAGCACAAAAAGGATAAAGCAGAGAATAGTCAGGAGAAGCCGGGGTCAAATACCAGGAGAGAAATGAAGTACAACAGGAGTCTTCAAAGAATCGTCAGGTGGAAGCCGGGGTCAGAATACCAGGAGAGCAGCGCAGTACAGGAGGAGCAGGAAGAGGATCCTCAGGGAACACAGGAACAGGTAAGTATGCCAGATAACAAAATCCCAAATGAACCTAATTAACAGGCAACCTGTGGCCAGCAGGCTGCCTGTTAAATACTGACTAGCTGGGGTCATGTAACGTGGCCAGCGACACATGACCCACGCTAGTGAATACAGCTGAGCACCGAGTGCCCAGCTCGATGCTCAGACCTCCCCTGGTTGCCGGGAGAACTGAGGACGCCGGCAACGTGGAGGAGACGTGCGCGGCCGGTTCGTCCCGCCCCCTATCACCTAGGAGACGAGGGCGCTAAGCACGTCCTCGCTCCTGCACAGAGTTGGGACGCCGACGGCGCTGAGGAGAGCGAGCGCCTCGTCGGGGTCCCGTGACAAGAATATAACAGTGGTATCTAACGCTTGTATTTCACACTGACAGAAGCAGCAAAGGCAGCAAATTTAGTATTTTGCCCAAAAAGGGTGTTTTTTAAAACCCAGAGAATGATTGCAGTATTTCAAGATTATATTTCACACTGACAAATGCAGCATAGGCCCCAGATGTAGGGTATTGCCAAAAATGGGTGCTTTTTTAAACCTATAAAATTATTGCAGTATTTCAAGCTTGTATTTAACAATGACAGATGCAGCAAACACCGCAAATTTAGTATTTTGCCCAAAATTGGTGTTTTTTTAATATCAGAATATAACAGCAGTTTCAAAAGCGTGTATTTCACACTGACAGATGTAGCAAAGGCTGCAAATTTAGTATTTTGCCCAAAAAGGGTGTTTAAAACCTAGAAAATTATTAAAGTATTTCAAGATTATATTTCACACTGACAAATGCAGCATAGGCCCTAGATGTAGGGTATTTCCAAAAATGGGTGCTTTTTTTAAACTCATAAAATTATTGCAGTATTTCAAGTTTGTATTTAACAATGACAGATGCAGAAAACGCTGCAAATTTAGTATTTTGCCCAAAAAGGTGTTTTTTTTTAATAGCAGAATATAATAGTGGTATCTAACGCTTGTATTTCACACTGACAAATGCAGCAAAGGCTGCAAATTTAGTATTTTGCCCAAAAAGGGTGTTTTTTAAAACCCAGAAAATTATTGAAGTATTTCAAGATTATATTTCACACTGACAAATGCAGCATAGGCCCTAGATGTAGGGTATTGCAAAAAATGGGTGCTTTTTTAAACCCAGAAAATTATTGCAGTATTTCAAGATTGTATTTCACACTGACAAATGCTGCAAAGGCCACAGATGTAGGGTCTTGCAAAAAATGTGCTTCTATTTGACTGTCACAAATGCACATATGCTGAGCTGGTGCACTGAACTTACATAAAAGAGCAGCCGCCGCCCACCTAACTAACAGACGAATAAAAGTTATTTTTCTGTGTCACCGGGCTCAGGGCAGGGTAAAAAGATTGTGCACTGCACCCAATACAAAATCTAGTTTGATCGCTGAGTTAACAAGCACTTCAGATTAAAGACAGCAGCAGCATCCTATCCCTACACTAATCAGAGCAGAGTGACGTGCAGCGCTATGTGACTCCAGCTTATATAGAGGCTGGGTCACATGCTGCACTGGCCAATCATAGCCATGCCTTTAGTAGGCATGGCTGTGATGGTTTCTAAGGGCTCCATTAACTAGCCGAACACCGAACCCGAACTTTTACTGAAAAGTTCGGGATCGAGTCTGGGATCCAAAAATCCTAAAGTTCGGTACGAAGTCGAACTTACAGTTTGGGTTCGCTCAACCCTACTCAGCAGATGACTGAAGAGGAGTCAGAGGAGGATGGTGGCTGGGGGCAGGATGAGCAGAATTTGAGGGGGACATAAATTTTTTAGGGATCCCTGGTGTTGTCCGTGGCTGCGGGGAGGTGACCGAGGATGACAATCTCCTGGGCGATGAGCAGGAGCCAGGGCGCTCCACCTCTTCCAATTTTGTCAGGTGAATTCCCAATTTTTGGGGCCTGTACTGGCCTATAGTAAAATTGTTATTCAGTGACCGCCTAATATACTTCCAGCCACATAATCACTTGTTATTTTCTGTCAGGTGAATGCCAAATTTTTTGGGCCTGGACTCCACTGGCCTACAGTAAAATTGTTATTCAGTGACCGCCTAATATACCTCCAGCCACATAATCACTTGTTCTTTTCTGTCAGGTGAATACCTAATTTTTGAAGCCTGTACTGGCCTACAGTAAAATTGTTATCCACTTACCGTCTAATATACCTTGAGCCACTTAATCTCTTGTTCTTTTCTGTCAGGTGAATGCCTAATTTTTGGGGCCTGTACTCCACTGTCCTACAGTAAAATTGTTATTCAGTGAGAGCCTAATGTACCTCCAGCCACATAATCACTTGTTCTTTTCTGTCAGGTAAATGCCTAATTTTTCAGGCCTATACTGAATTACAGTGATATTGTCATCCACTGACCGTCTAATATACCTCCAGCCACATAATCACTTGTTCTTTTCTGTCAGGTGAATGCCTAATTTTTCAGGCCTGTACTGGCCTATAGTAAAATTGTTATCCAGTGACCGTCTAATATACCTCCAGCCACATAATCTCTTGTTAATTTCTGTCAGGTGAATGCCTAATTTTTTGGCCTGTACTCCACTGGCCTTCAGTAAAATTGTTATTCAGTGACCGCCTAATATACTTCCAGCCACATAATCACTTGTTCTTTTCTGTCAGATGAATGCCTAATATTTGGGACCTGTACTGGCCTATAGTAAAATTGTTATCCAGTGACCGTCTAATATACCTCCAGCCACATAATCTCTTGTTAATTTCTGTCAGGTGAATGCCTAATTTTTTGGCCTGTACTCCACTGGCCTTCAGTAAAATTGTTATTCAGTGACCGCCTAATATACTTCCAGCCACATAATCACTTGTTCTTTTCTGTCAGATGAATGCCTAATATTTGGGACCTGTACTGGCCTCTAGTAAAATTGTTATCCAGTGACTGCCTAATGTACCTCCAGCCACATAATCACTTGTTCTTTTCTATCAGGTGAATGTCAAATTTTTGGGGCCTGTACTCCACTGGCCTACAGTAAGATTGTTATTAAGTGACTGCCTAATGTACCTCCAGCCACATAATCACTTGTTCTTTTCTGTCAGGTGAATGCCTAATTTTTGGGGCCTATACTCCACTAGCCTACAGTAAGATTGTTATTCATTGACCGCCTAATGTAACTCCAGCCACATAATCACTTGTTCGTTTCTGTCAGGTGAATGCCTAGTTTTTGGGGCCTGTACTTTCCTGGCCTACAGCAAAATTATTATTCAGTGACTGCCTAATGTACCTCCAGCCAAATAATCACTAGTTCTTTTCTGTCAGGTGAATGCCTAACTTTTGGGGCCTGTACTGGCCTACAGTGAAATTGTTATCCACTGACCGTCTAATATACCTCCAGCCACATAACTTTTTATTTTCTGTCAGGTGAATGCCTAATGTTTCTTGCCTGTACTCCACTGGCCGCCTAATGTACCTCCAGCCACATAATCACTTGTTTTTTTCTGTCAGGTGAATGCCTAGTTTTTGGGGCCTGTACTTTCCTGGCCTACAGTAAAATTGTTATTCAGTGACTGCCTAATGTACCTCCAGCCACATAATCACTTGTTCTTTTCTGTCAGGTGAATGTCTAATTTTTGGGGCCTGTACTCCACTGTCCTACAGTAAAATTGTTATTCTGTGACTGCCTAATGTACCTCCAGCCACATAATCATTTGTTTTTCTCTGTCAGGTGAATGCCTAATTTTTGGGGCCTATATTCCACTGGCCTACAGTAAGATTGTTATTCGGTGATCGCCTAATGTACCTCCAGCCACATAATCACTTTTTTTTTTCTGTCAGGTGAATGCCTAATTTTTGGGGCCTATACTCCACTGGCCTACAGTAAGATTGCTATTCAGTGAGAGCCTAATGTACCTCCAGCCACATAATCACTTGTTCTTTTCTGTCAAGTGAATGCCTAATTCTTCAGGTCTGTACTGGCTTACAGTGAAATTGTTATCCACTGACCGTCTAATATACCTCCAGCCACATAATCACTTGATCTTTTCTGTCAGGTGAATGCCTAATTTTTCAGGCCTGTACTGGCCTATAGTAAAATTGTTATCCAGTGACCGTCTAATATACTTCCAGCCATATAATCACTTGTTCTTTTCTGTCAAATAAATGCCTAATTTTTGGGACCTGTACTGGCCTATAGTAAAATTGTTATCCAGTGACTGCCTAAATTACCTCCAGCCACATAATCACTTGTTCTTTTCTGTCAGGTGAATGCCTAATTTTTGGGGCCTGTACTCCACTTTACTACAGTAAAATTGTTATTCAGTGAGAGCCTAATGTACATCCAGCCACATAATCATTTGTTCTTTTCTGTCAGGTGAATGCCTAATTTTTGGGGCCTGTACTCCACTTTACTACAGTAAAATTGTTATTCAGTGAGAGCCTAATGTACATCCAGCCACATAATCATTTGTTCTTTTCTGTCAGGTGAATGCCTAATTGTTGGGGCCTGTACTGGCCTACAGTAAAATTGTTATTCAGTGACCGCCTAATGTACCTCCAGCCACATAATAGGTTGTTCTTTTCTGTCAGGTGAATGTCTCATTTTTGGGGCCTGTACTGGCCTACAGTAAAATTGTTATCCACTGATCGCCTAATGTACATCCAGCCACATAATCATTTGTTCTTTTCTGTCAGGTGAATGCCTAATTTTTGGGGCCCATACTTCGCTGGCCTACAGTAAGATTGTTATTCAGTGACAGCCTAATATACCTCCAGCCACATAATCAGTTGTTCTTTTCTGTCAGGTGAATGCCTAATTGTTGGGGCCTGTACTCCACTGGCCTACAGTAAAATTGTTATTCAGTGACCGCCTAATGTACATCCAGCCACATAATAGGTTGTTCTTTTCTGTCAGGTGAATGTCTCATTTTTGGGGCTTGTACTGGCCTACAGTAAAATTGTTATCCACTGATCGCCTAATGTACATCCAGCCACATAATCATTTGTTCTTTTCTGTCAGATGAATGCCTAATTTTTCAGGCCTGTACTGGCCTATAGTAAATATGTTATCCAGTGACCGTCTAATATACCTCCAGCCACATAATCACTTGTTCATTTCTGTCAAATGAATGCCTAATTTTTGGGACCTGTAGTGGCCGATAGTAAAATTGTTATCCACATAATCACTTGTTCTTTTCTGTCAGGTGAATGCCTAATTTTTGGGGCCTATACTTCGCTGGCCTACAGTAAGATTGTTATTCAGTGAGCGCCTAATGTACCTCCAGCCACATAATCAGTTGTTCTTTTCTGTCAGGTGAATGCCTAATTGTTGGGGCCTGTACTGGCCTACAGTAAAATTGTTATTCAGTGACCGCCTAATGTACCTCCAGCCACATAATAGGTTGTTCTTTTCTGTCAGGTGAATGTCTCATTTTTGGGGCCTGTACTGGCCTACAGTAAAATTGTTATCCACTGATTGTCTAATATACCTCCAGCCACATAATAGGTTGTTCTTTTCTGTCAGGTGAATGCCTATTTTTTGGGGCCTGTATTGGCCTACAGTAAAAATGTTATTCAGTGACAGTCTAATGTACCTCCAGCCACATAATCACTTTTTCTTTTCTGTCAGGTGAATGCCTAATTTTTTTGGCCTGTACTCCCGTGGTCTAAAATAACATTTTTCTAGGCTCCAGCAGGGCACATTTTTGAGAGTTTCCCTTTAAGATGCATAAAATGGCCCCTGATTAAAATACATATTTTTTGTGGGAATTTTTGCCATTGATCCCCCTCTGGTATGTCACTGTCCATGTTGTGGGACTTTTTGTGCACTTCTAGTAAGTATTTGTTGGCTGCAAATATGACCTGAAGGTTTTTCATGTTCGCCTGCCATTAAAACATTTAGGGCCTACTACGAACGCGTGGTTCGCGAACATTTGATCGGTAACACGCGGTTCGCGAACGTCCCTCCCGATGTTCGTCCATCACTAATTACGTATACATTCGAAACACGTACACATATTGCTTTACCTGTTTATCCAGTTTTAGGATGCTTCAGTAAATATCTCAGTTTTAATGGATGCTGTATTTCTCATTCTTCAGTATTTCTTTGTGTTTTCTTCACATTTCTATGCATCCTAGAAGGTGAGACTTTGCCTTTTATTTTTTTTAAATCTTGTGTAATTATATTTACAAATATAAATATATTCCTTTACTATTTAACAGTTCTGAGTGTGTTAATATGTTATGTGAAGAAGAAGAAATGAGATTGAAGCTGTTGCTCTTGGATCTATTTGTTTGTGTCCTGATAGTCCTATATCTCTTAGGGCTCATGCACATGACCGTGTGCTGGTCGGGCCCGTGCTGCGGACCGCAAATTGCAGTCCACAATGCACAGGCACCGACAGTGGGTCAGCCGCATGCGGATCGCGGACCTATTCACTTGAATGGGGTCCGAGATCCTCATCCGACGGTCCGCACCGCAAAAAAATAGTGCATGCACTACTTTTTTGCGGTGCGGAGGCATGGCTAGAAACACCATGGAAGCTCTGTAGTGCTTCCGTGGGGTTCCAATCTGTGCTTCCGCACCGCATCTCCGGGTTTGCAGAGAGTATCTTCTCAAGATGGCTCCTTTGCCAGTTGTATGAAGCCAAAACTGCCTTCCCTCACTTCACATACACACTTCCTTTATCCAGCAGCTCCCTGCCAGCCAATCAGATTGGATTACTGAGAGACACACCTCCTCACTCTGTCTTCTGTTTATACTAATGGGAAGACAGACAAGCCCTAGCAACAGTCTTTTAAGGTACGAGTGGAAAGGAACAGGGGACATTAATGAAAGCTGTTATTATAAGTTAATTACAGATCTTTTGACAATCATTGACAAACTAATTCAGGTATACATGCCTAGATCTAATAAACTACCAAATAAAATAAAAATGACTAAGTTAAACTTTAAGTAGAAAAGCCTCTGCTGAGCTTTCTTCGCCAAATGGAAAATATAATAGTCCATGTCAAATCCTTTGTGATATAGAGACCCATAAATCTGATGAAATTAACCCTCTCTACCTTCTTACCATTTATATGGAGGAGGAGGTAATGTATTCCTGTTTATGTCACCTCCCACTCCATATAAATGGTGATGAGGTAGGGAAGATCAATTACATCAGTGACCTTTAGTTAGAAAAAGATGCTTGTTTTATCTAAGCGGTAATTATTTTAATAATTTAAATGGTGACAATCCTGTTAAACAGTAAGAAACACATCCTAAAATGTAACTAGGATGGGTATTGAGACCTCTGTGGGTGAGATAGGGGTGAGGGTACTTTCACAATTGCGTTAAAGTTTTCCGGTATTGAGTTCCGTCCTAGGGGCTCAATACCGGAAAAAGTTTTATCCTCATGCATTCTGAATGGAGAGCAATCCGTTGAGTATCAGGATGTCTTCAGTTCAGTCACTCTTAAGGCAATATTTTCCATTGAATGGCATTAATGCCGGATCCGGCACCGAGTGTTTAGGCAAAACGGATCCAGTTTAATGTTCTGCTCATACGCAGACCTTTAAAAATGCAAAGAAATTTATACCGGATCCGTTTTTTCTGGATGACACCGGAGAGACGGATACAGGGTTTCAATGCATTTGTTAGACGGACCATCATTCGGATCCGTCTACAAATGCTATCCGTTTGCACATGGATTTCCGGATCCGGCAGGCAGTTGCGGACCCCTCTATACATGATTGTGGAACAGCCCATCCCCCCCCCCACACACACACAACTCTCAACCACATTCAAGTTACATTCTAGAAGAAGAAAATCATGACCTACATAGCGGAGGTGCTGGTAATAGGTTCCCAAACCAGCAAAGGAACTGATGATTAAAACTTCAACACACTCGAACGGGCAAATTAGATCGTATGTGGTGAAGGTTTTCGGTCAACAGTCTTTCTTCTTAGTGTCCATACAGTGAGATATGAAGATAGAATGTTGATGCAATTACTATGATGAACCAGGAAGACTATTTTATTAAAGGAGTTCTGCACTTTGTTTAAACTGATGATCTATCCTGTGGATAGATCATCAGCATCTGATCGGCGGGGGTCCGACACTCGACACCCCTGCCGATCAGCTGTTTGAGAAGGCAGCGGCGCTCCAGCAGCGCCGCGGCTTCTCACTGTTTACCGCTGACTCAGTGACGTCACGACTTGTATCACTAGCCTGGGCGCTTGAATGGAGCTTAGCCCCACCCAGGCAAGTTGATACTAGTCGTGACATCACTGGGCCAGCGGTAAACAGTGATAAGGCCGCGGAGCTGCTGGAGCGCAGCTGCCTTCTCAAACAGCTGATTGGCGGGGTTCCCGGGTGTCGGACCCCTGTCGATCAGATGCTGATGATCTAGCCAGAGGATAGATCATCAGTTTAAACAAAGTGCAGAACCCCTTTAAGACCATTTAATTTACTGCACTGATTACTTCCTAGATAAAAAGGAGCATGTTCTGCTAATTAAAGTTATACAATTAATTATGATTCCATGTTTTTATTTTATTTTTATTTGTTTTCCCAGAGAATCCCTTTAAACCAGAATGCTAGTAAGCCATTTTTCTATTTAATTTAGCCATTTTGAATAGAATTTCCAACAAATATCAGACAGTAACACAGTGCCTCAACTGCTCCTGCAGCCCCACACTGCCACCATCTGCACCAAGAACTGCTGAGGTCAGCATGGAAACCTCTTCCAAATCTCCAGCAAAAAACCCTGAGCAAATAGTAGAAAGTACAACTGATTTAATTTTCTTTATACAAATTCACAATCATAGGTTGGTTCCAAGTATATGAATAATTTACGGTATCATTGTGGAAACTCACTTAAAGGGTTTATCCAGGAATTATTTAAAATAGCCGCCAGCAACCTGTCCTAGAATGCGAGAATGCGAGCAGGACTGGTTGCCACCACTTTCAGAGCTGCCTAGAGAGTGAGGTGGTCGGGCCTCAATACACATTAGGCCGAATGCACACGGACGCGGAGCTCTATTCTGCCATTAACATAATTCCACTTTATATATAATTTTTTTGATATGATGTTAACACCTTCTCCTTGGATTTCATGTATTTAATGCTACTTGAAATCAAATTAAACAGTATTTTGCTTCAGGTTAGACACAGAAAATTTATTTTATAACAATCCAAAAGAGTTTAGGTTCCAGCGCTGTAAGGGGAACAGTTTGTAGTTTGGTCACTCATGTACTGAGTTTTCCTGTCAGGCTGCTCAGCCATGATGGCATATTATAGACAGGATCACGTGATTGTACTATTATATAGCAGTGTAAGGCCGAATGCACATGGCCGTGGAACACAGACATGAGCGGTCCGTGGTATCCCGGCCTGGCATCCTGCTGAGAGCAGGAGCGCACGGCGTCATTGTTTGGTATGATGCTGTGTGCTTCGTGCCGCCGCTGCAGTACAGTTATACACTCGTATTATCTATACGAGTGTATAACTGTACTGCAGCGGTGGCGGCACGAAGCGCACGGCGTCATAGCAAACAATGACGCCATACGCTCCTGCTCTCAGCAGGATGCCAGGCCGGGATACCACGGACCGCTCACGTCTGTGTTCCACGGCCATGTGCATTCAGCCTTACAACACTGCTATACAATAGTACAATCACGTGATCCTGTCTATAATATGCCATCATGGCTGAGCAGCCTGACAGGAAAACTCAGTACATGAGTGACCAAACTACAAACTGTTCCCCTTACAACGCTGGAACCTAAACTCTTTTGGATTGTTAGAAAAATAAAAAAATTTGTGTCTAAACTGAAGCAAAATACAGTTTAATTTGATTTCAAGTAGCATTAAATGCATGAAATCCAAGGAGAAGGTGTTAACATCATATCAAAAAAATAATATATAAAGTGGAATTATGTTAATGGCAGAATAGAGCTCCGTCTCCTTTTCTCATTACAAGAACCACTTTACACTTGGCTAGGAATCCTAAAACATTTAAGTAATCAAGACATTTGTGAAGTAATATCATATGTATATGTGAGAAGATAGAGGAATTATCACTTCAAATTGCATTTGACAGGCTTCATCATCAAATTCAAACTGTGAATAAAATGTTCTTCCTAATGATGCGTGAAGTTTACATCCCAGTGCAACTTAAAATAAGAAATCCAACACAGACCATTATAGGTCTGTAAATTTTGTTAGATGCTTGAACACTAATTACAGTATTTCAAATATGATTTTGTTTCCAAAATATGTGTTTGCATAACACTCCACTTTGTTGATGGACCTCTGGATAAGCAGGATGCTTGCATACCTTCCAGCACACATAGATTTACTGAAATGGATTTGCATTTAAATAAGTAACTGTGATTTAAAAGAAGATATAAATATAAGCCATGCATTGAAATCACTAATGTTTGCACATTACTGATGGGATTACAATAAAAGAGTTTTATTGTGGCAAAAATGCCCTATAATATGTGGCTTCGAAATTATATACTGCAGGGGAATAATTGCATGTGTCAATGGCTTGCAAACCAAGCAGAATCTACTGTGCAGGCAAAATCATATCAAACATGTATAATAATTCTGCCATCGTTATGTTGATTATTGTAAAATAGGTGAAGATGTTATTCAATGTGTAATTTATATTTTTAATTTCTCAGGATCTTCTTAAGGGTGATCTGATATGGAAATTATATTGTGCCTAGATACTGTATTCCTTTATAATTCTAATTATGCTGCCCACGCTTTTGACAACATTGCTATTTTGTTAATCTTTTTCATTTATTTATTTATACACGTAGCTTGTTTCGGGGTAGGGGTGTGTGCTATTGAACTTGCATAACATACAAATAAAGTAGTGTTTTTAAATCTACACAAGGATTGCAAAGTGGGTAAAAATATGCAGAGGAAACATAGAGACTAAATAATTATTAGGATGGACAAAAACTTTATGAATAAAAGCTATAGTCAAACAGGATACAACAGTATGCTCTAAAAATGAGGTGCAATATGCATGTTGTCCGGGAGTACAAGATTGATCTTCAGGATAGGTCATCTATATATGATCGGTGGGTATCCGATTCCCAGCACCCCTGTATAGCTCCATACAATATATAGTGGCTGTACTTGGTATCACAATCAAAGCTCATTCACTTGCATGGTATTGAGCTCCACATAGGTCATGTGACCAATGAACGTCTCTAGCCAAGGAAGAGACAGCAGCACTTCAAACTGCTGATTGGCACTCACTCTGCCTACCTATCATCATGTTCCATACCGTATGGCTACCGCCACCATCATGCCACTGCTGCTGTCTGCCTACTATTATGTTCTGTAGTGTACCTCCACCTCTGCAGCTGCTACACCACTCTGATAATCCCCCTACTGGCACTTCCATTACCCCTACTTCCACTACCAGTACCCCTACACAGCTGTCACTACTACTACTTCCCCTAAACAGTCACATACACATCTACTGCTTTGCCTGTTCCATACTGCGCTGATCCTTCTGCTGCTACTATTGTGGCCACATACCACGATTATCCTACCCCTCCCACATCTACACTGTACTGGTGTACAGAGAATTTTTCCAGGCTGATAACAAACAAGCCAGGCTTTTCTACTCACAATTAACACATTTTATTCCCCCATAACAATGTGTGTATTTGAGCACCATCTGCCCCCTATAAGGGACAGTCCTATGAGCCCTCCTAGTGTCATATACAAATTTTTAATGCCAATCGGAGTACCGTATATTTTATTTGTGACAAATCTATTCAGACATTAATCAATTTTTTTTAAAAAATTCGACAATTTGGATACAAAACAAATCCAGAGAAAATCGCCCCTCTCTACAATATTGTACTCCTAGAAAACTTGTTTTCCGAGATTTTCCAAGCTTACCTTTAATTTAGGTAATTTGCCTTCTTAGTGTAAGGAAGTGTTGTGCTCAAGACTATAGAAGTGGACTTCATCAATATCAGTCAACTTTCCCAAGTCCTAATGAAGGCTCTTGTTACTTAGATGTGGCCAAAAATTACTGTAGGGCTGAAATGAGCAACATCCAGACAGTTGCTAAAACAACATATATGAAGTGCGGATCAATTAGTGTTGAGTGAAGCAGGAGCAGAATCTGGTCTAAAGTTTAGGAAAACTTTGATTCTAGACAAATCAGAATTTCCACGTGCTTCGTGGTAACGAATCAGTTTTCCTAAAATTGCAGTTGCACATGTTAGAAAGTGAAACTAAGTGTAGAAGAGACAAGCCCAGAAATGCGAGATAACCCATAGTGCTGTGCAGCAAGCCAATCTGTAGGTAGTCATCCCCCTGTGATGTGTGAGTTAGACAGAGCCCTATAAAACCCTGATCCCACATGGTCACCACCATTTTCATGTAAGCTGAGAATAGGGCAAGATGTGACAAGACTCTCATGCACTAGGAACAGCGTTGCTGCAAACTCTTAACAGAGAGTGTAGGATGATATTGGAGAGGGAGAGAGAGAGTAGGAAACTGCTGAACTACAGACTCCGCTACAATTTATCGCTCTGTACATAAGTGTGCAGTGCATCAAGATTCATAGCTAAACCATTCTGCTAGTTATAGAGTTACTGTAATAGTTATAACTAGTGATGGACGAACATCGGCCGGGATGTTACGCGAACTCTCGTTCCCGATCAAATGTTCGCAAAATGTTCACTTTAATGGCTGGCGAACCCGAAAAACCTTCAGGTCATATTTGCAGCCACCAAATACTTACTAGAAGTACACAAATAGTCCCACAACATGGACAGTGACATACCAGAGGGGGATCAATGGCAAAATTTCCCACAAAAAAATATGTATTTTAATCAGGGGCCATTTTAACCCCTTAAGGACTCAGCCCTATTTCACCTTAAGGACTTGGCCATTTTTTGCAAATCTGACCAGTGTCACTTTAAGTGCTGATAACTTTAAAACACTTTGACTTATCCAGGCCATTCTGAGATTGTTTTTTCGTCACATATTGTATTTCATGACACTGGTAAAATGAAGTAAAAAAATAAATAAAAATTTTGCATAAAAAAAATACCTAATTTACCAAAGATTTGGAAAAATTAGCAAATTTCTAAGTTTCAGTTTCTCTACTTCTGTAATACATAGTAATACCCCCAAAAATTGTGATGACTTTACATTCCCCATATGTCTACTTCATGTTTGAATTATTTTGGGAATGATATTTTATTTTTTGGGGATGTTACAAGCCTTAGATGTTTAGAAGCAAATCTTGAAATTTTTTCAGAAATTTACCCCATTCTATAAACTACACCCCTCAAGGTATTCAAAACTGAATTTACAAACTTCGTTAACCCTTTAGGTGTTGCACAAGAGTTATTGGCATATGGGGATGAAATTTGAGAATTTCATTTTTTTGCCTAATTTTCCATTTTAACCCATTTTTTTCCACTAACAAAGCAAGGGTTAACAGCCAAACAAGACTGTATCTTTATTGCCCTGACTCTGCCGTTTACAGAAACACCCCATATGTGGCCGTAAACTGCTGTACGGGCACACAGTAGGGCGTAGAGGGAAAGGTGCGCCGTATGGTTTTTGGAAGCCAGATTTTGCTGGACTGGTTTTTTGACACCATGTCCCATTTGAAGCCCCCCTGATGCACCCGTAGAGTAGAAACTCCATAAAAGTGACCCCATCTAAGAAACTACACCCCTCAAGGTATTCAAAACTGATTTTACAAACTTTGTTAACCCTTTAGGTGTTGCACAAGATTTAATGGAAAATAGAGATACAATTTTCCATTTTAATATTTTTTTTCCAGTTACAAAGCAAGGGTTAACAGCCAAACAAAACTCATTATTTATGGCCCTGATTCTGTAGTTTACAGAAACACCGCATATGTGGTCGTAAACTACTGTACGGGCACACGGCAGGGCGCAGAAGGAAAGGAATGCCATATGGTTTTTGGAAGGCAGATTTTGCTGGACAGTTTTTTTTTGACACCATGTCCCATTTGAAGCCCCCCTGATGCACCCCTAGAGTAGAAACTCCAAAAAAGTGACCCCATTTTAGAAACTACGGGATAGGGTGGCAGTTTTGTTGGTACTAGATTAGGGTACATATGATTTTTGGTTGCTCTATATTACACTTTTTTGTGCGGCAAGATAACAAGAAATAGCTTTTTTGACACTTTTTTTTTGTTATTTACAACATTCATCTGACAGGTTAGATCATGTGGTAATTTTATAGAGCAGATTGTCACGGACGCGGCGATACCTAATATGTATACAATTTTTTTTATTTATGTAAGTTTTACACAATGATTTCATTTTTAAAACAAAAAAAATGTTTTATTGTCTCCATAGTCTAAGAGCCATAGTTTTTTCAGTTTTTTGGCGAATATCTTAAGTAGGGTCTCATTTTTTGCATGATGAGATGACGATTTGATTGGCACTATTTTGGGGTGCACATGACTTTTTGATCGCTTGCTATTACACTTTTTGTGACGTAAGATGACAAAAAAATGGCTTTTTTTACACCATTTTTATTTTTATTTTTTTACGGTGGTCACCTGAGGGGTTAGGTCATGTGATATTTTTATAGAGCCGGTCGATACGGACGCGGCGATGCCTAATATGTATACTTTTTTATTTATTTATTTAAGTTTTACACAATGATTTCATTTTTGAAACAAAAAAAATCATGTTTTAGTGTTTCCATAGTCTAAGAGCCATAGTTTTTTCAGTATTTGGGCAATTATCTTGGGTAGGGTATGATTTTTGCAGGATGAGATGACAGTTTGATTGGTACTATTTTGGCGTACATGCGACTTTTTTGATCACTTTTATTACCTTTTTTGGGAAGTAAGGTGGGCAAAATTTAAATTTCCTCATACAGTCATGTGAAAAAATTAGGACACCCTTTGAAAGCATGTGGTTTTTTGTAACATTTTTAATAAATGGTTATTTCATCTCCGTTTCAACAATACAGAGAGATTAAAGTAATCCAACTAAACAAAGAAAACTGAAGAAAAGTCTTTTCAAGATCTTCTGTAAATGTCATTCTACAAAAATGCCTATTCTAACTGAGGAAAAAGATAGGACACCCTCACATGTATTCCCTCTTAAATTGGCTCAGATCTCACACCAGGTGCACATAATTAGTAGATCGTTACTCTGCATGTTGAATGAGGCTTGCCCTATTTAAACCTCAGACATTTAGTTTGGTGTGCTCCTGACTGTTGAAGTGAGAGTGAGCACCATGGTGAGAGCAAAAGAGCTGTCAGAGGACTTCAGAAAAAAGATTGTAGCAGCCTATGAGTCTGGGAAGGGATTTAAAAAGATCTCAAAAGATTTTGAAATCAGCCATTCCACTGTCCGGAAGATAGTCTACAAGTGGAGGGCTTTCAAAACAACTGCCAACATGCCCAGGACTGGTCGCCCCAGCAAGTTCACCCCAAGAGCAGACCGCAAGATGCTAAAAGAGGTCTCCAAAAACCCTAAAGTGTCATCTCGAGAACTACAGCAGGCTCTGGCTACTGTTGATGTAGAAGTACATGCCTCTACAATCAGAAAGAGACTGTACAAGTTTAACTTGCATGGGAGGTGTGCAAGGAGGAAACCTTTGCTTTCCAAGAGAAACATCGAGGCCAGACTGACATTTGCCAGAGATAAAGTTGACAAAGACCAGGACTTCTGGAATAATGTTCTTTGGACAGATGAGTCCAAAATTGAATTATTTGGACACAACAGCAGAGGACATGTTTGGCGTAAACCAAACACAGCATTCCAAGAAAAGAACCTCATACCAACTGTGAAGCATGGAGGTGGAAGTGTCATGGTTTGGGGCTGCTTTGCTGCAGCAGGACCTGGTCAGCTCACCATCATAGAATCCACGATGAATTCTACTGTGTATCAGAAGGTGCTTGAAGAACATGTGAGACCATCAGTTAGAAAATTAAAGCTGAAGCGGAACTGGACCATGCAACATGACAATGACCCAAAACATACTAGTAAATCAACCAAAGATTGGCTGAAAAAGAAGAAATGGAGAGTCCTGGAATGGCCAAGTCAAAGTCCAGATTTGAATCCCATTGAGATGCTGTGGGGTGACTTGAAAAGGGCTGTACGTGCAAGAAACCCCTCAAACATCTCACAGCTGAAAAAGTTCTGCATTGAGGAGTGGGGTAAAATTTCCTCAGACCGATGTCGAAGACTGGTAGATGGCTACAAGAACCGTCTCACTGCAGTTATTTCAGCCAAAGGAGGTAACACTCGCTATTAGGGGCAAGGGTGTCCTATCTTTTTCCTCAGTTAGAATAGGCATTTTTGTAGAATGACATTTACAGAAGATCTTGAAAAGACTTTTCTTCAGTTTTCTTTGTTTAGTCGGATTACTTTAATCTCTCTGTATTGTTGAAACGGAGATGAAATAACCATTTATTAAAAATGTTACAAAAAACCACATGCTTTCAAAGGGTGTCCTAATTTTTTCACATGACTGTAGTTTGTATTTTTTTATTTTTATGGCGTTCACCGTGCGGGGAAAGTAACATGACCGTTTTATAGATCAGGTCGTTATGGACGCGGCGATACCAAACATGTGTAGGGAATTTTATTTTTTTCATTTTTTATCAGTGATAAATGTGTTTTTTTATTTTTACTTTTTTTCCCACTTTTTTCCACTTTTTTTTTTGACCCAGACCCACTTGGTTCTTGAAGATCCAGTGGGTCTGATGTCTGCATAATACAGTACAGTACACTATATAGTGTTTTGTACTGTATTTTACTTACACTTTGTCTGAACAGATCTATGCCTTTAGTACAGATCTGTTCAGCACCATGGACAGCAGGATGCCTGAGAAGGCGTCCTGTTGCCATGGGAACCTTACCCGTCTGCTCAGTTGTGGCCACAACTTTGCAGACGGGTAAGGGTAAGGAGGGGGGCTGTCTGGGAGCTCTCTCCTTCTCCATCGGGGGGCTGCAAAGGCACAGCAGCCCCCCGATGGGAGAGGGAGGGAGCTCCCTCTTACTGTTAACTTTTTCCATACAGCGGTCCGTATGGACCGCGGTATGCAAAGGGTTAAACGGCTGACATCTGCACACACGTCAGCCGTTTATACCAGTGTCAGCAATGTGCTGACACTCTGGTATAACCACTGTACACCAACGAATTTTCAAGAGGAGGCGGGCGGGGGGATCGCCTGCCACACCGCCCGCCTCCCGCACCGCCCACAACCCCCCCTGCACCACCCGCCAGCAAAAAATCATGCAGGGGTGCAGGGGGGGTGCAAAATCGATATTTTAGGCACACTAAAGTTTCTGATCCCCGCGGTCCCGCGGGGTTCAGAAACTGCAGAAAGCGCAGCAAACCGCAGGTCTGAATTGACCTGCGGTTTGCGGCGATCGCCGATACGGGGGGGTCACATGACCCCCCCTGGCGTTGTGACAGGATGCCGGCTGAATGATTTCAGCCGGCATCCTGTTCGGATTAACCCCCGCAGCTCCGCAATCTCGATTTAAACTTAGGACGTACCGGTACGCTCTGAGTCCTTAAGGATTCGGGAAATAGGGCATACCGGTATGCCCTAAGTCCTTAAGGGGTTAAAGGTAAACTCTCAAAAATGTGCCCTGCTGGCGTCTAGAAATTTTTTATTTTAGGCCACGGGAGTAGAGGCCCCAAAAATTAGACATTAGTGATGGACCATCATCGGCAGGGACGGTTCGCAAATGCGATCAAATGCTTGTGAACCGCAAGTTTGCGGTGGCCCCAATTCATTTTAATGGCAGGCAACCCTGAAAAACCTTCAGCTCATATTTGCAGCCACCGAATACTTAGTAGTAGTGCACAAATAGTCCCACAACATGGACAGTGATATACTAGGGGGGATCAATGACAAAATTTGCAACAAAAAATATGTGTCTTAATCAGGGGACATTTTTATGCGTCTTAAAGGGAAATTCTCTTAAATGTGCCCTGTTGGAGCATAGAAATTTTTTATTTTAGGCCACGGAAGTATGGGCCTTAAAAATTAGGCATTCACCCGACATAAAATAAATTCTGATTATGTGGCTAGAGGTACATTATGCAGTCAATGAATAAAAATGTTACTGTAGGCCACTGGACTACAGGCCCCAAACATTAGGCATTCAAGTAATTATGTGGCTGTAGGTATATTACACGGTCAATGGATATCAATTTTACTACAGGCCAGTTCAAATACAGGTCAAATACATATGTTTAAAAGGACTAAAAATATAACATTGGTTTAAAAACATGGCTAACGAAATCCCCCCTCTTGAAAAAAACCCTAATGATAATAGTTGAAATTCGATAATACGTGGTCGTTACTGGTGTTGAATTCCACCGAGGCTGCAACAGTTATTCATTCACCGTACAGAAAAGAACAAGTAAGTATGTGACTGGAGGTAGATTACATGGTCATCGGATATGAATTTTACAGCAGGCCGGTGGACTAAAGGCCCCAAAAATTATGCATTCAGCGTTCATAAAAGAACAAGTAAGGCCTCCGTGATCCGTGACCGTTTTTTCGTCCGTGGGTCCTCCTTGATTTTTGGAGGATCCACGGACATGAAAAAAAAGTCGTTTTGGTGTCCGCCTGGCCGTGCGGAGCCAAACGGATCCGTCCTGACTTACAATGCAAGTTAATGTGGACGGATCCGTTTGACGTTGACACAATATGGTGCAATTGCAAACGGATACGTCCCCCATTGACTTTCAATGTAAAGTCAGGAGTTAATATACCATAGGATCGGAGTTTTCTCTAATCCGATAGTATATTTTAACTTGAAGAGTCCCCATCACCATGGGAACGCCTCTATGTTAGAATATACCATCGGATTTGAGTTACATCATGAAAACTCATATCCGACAGTATATTCTAACACAGAGGCGTTCCCATGGTGATGGGGACGCTTCAAGTTAGAATATACTACGAACTGTGTACATGACTGCCCCCTGCTGCCTGGCAGCACCCGATCTCTTACTGGGGGCTGTGATCAGCACAATTAACCCTTCAGGTGCCGCACCTGAAGGGGTTAATTGTGCGTATCATAGCCCCCTGTAAGAGATCAGGGGCTGCCAGGCAGCAGGGGGCTGACCCCCTTCCCTCCCCAGTTTGAATATCATTGGTGGCCAGTGTGCGCCCCCCCCGCCCTCTATTGTATTATCATTGGTGGCCAGTGTGCGGCCCCCCCTGGCCCCCCTCTATTGTATTAATATCATTGGTGGCCAGTGTGTGGCCTCCCCTCTCCCCCCTCCCTCCCTCTATTATATTATCATTGGTGGCCAGTGTGCAGCCTCCCCTCTCCCCCCTCCCTCCCTCTATTGTATAATCATTGGTGGCCAGTGTGCGTCCCCCCTCTATTGTATTAATATAATTGGTGGCCAGTGTGCGGCCTCCCCTCTCCCCCCCCCGATCATTGGTGGCAGCGGAGAGTTCCGATCGGAGTCCCAGTTTAATCGCTGGGGCTCCGATCGGTAAACGAGGCAACCAGGACGCTACTGCAGTCCTGGTTTCCATGGTTACTTAGCAATATTAGAAGCATAATACTTACCTGCTGCGCTGTCTGTGACCGGCCGGGAGCTCCTCCTACTGACAGGTCTGTGCGGCGCATTGCTTAATGATCTGTCACTTACCAGTAGGAGGAGCTCCCGGCCGGTCACAGACAGCGCAGCAGGTAAGTATGATGCTTCTAATATTGCTAAATAACCATGGCAACCAAAGACTGCAGTAGCGTCCTGGTTGCCATGGTTACCGATCGGAGCCCCAGCGATTAAACTGGGACTCCGATCGGAACGCTCCGCTGCCACCAATGATCGCGGGGGAGAGGGGAGGCCGCACACTGGCCACCAATAATATTAATACAATAGAGGGGGGGCGGGGGGCGCACACTGGCTACCAATGAAAATACAATAAAGGGAGGGAGGGGGGGCCGGGGGGGCCGCACTGGCCACCAATGATATTAATACAATAGAGGGAGGGGGGCCGGGGGGGGCCGCACTGGCCACTGATGATATTAATACAATAGAGGGAGGGAGGCCGGGGGGGCGCACTGGCCACCAATGAAATTAAAACTGGGGAGGGAGGGGGGTCTGCCCCCTGCTGCCTGGCAGCCCCTGATCTCTTACAGGGGGCTATGATACGCACAATTAACCCCTTCAAGTGCGGCACCTGAGGGGTTAATTGTGCGGATCACAGCCCCCTGTAAAAGATCGGGTGCTGCCAGGCAGCAGGGGGCAGTCATGTACACAGTTCGTAGTATATTCTAACTAGAAGCGTCCCCATCACTATGGGAACGCCTCTGTGTTAGAATATACTGTCGGATTTGAGTTTTCACGAGTGCCAGTATGGCACTCACGAAGTGAAAACTCTGCTCTGAAAAAGCTTTTATGCAGACGGATCTTCGGATCCGTCTGTATGAAAGTAGCCTACGGACACGGATCACAGACACGGATGCCAATCTTGTGTGCATCCGTGTTTTTTCACGGACCCATTGACTTGAATGGGTCCGTGAACCGTTGTCCGTCAAAAAAATAGGACAGGTCCTAATTTTTTGACGGACAGGATACACGGATCACGGAGGCGGATGACAAACGGTGCATTTTCCGAGTTTTCAATGGACCCATTGAAAGTCAATGGGTCCGCAGAAAATCACGGAAAACGGAACAACGCCCACGGGTGCACACAACGGTCGTGTGCATGAGGCCTAAGTATGTGGCTGGAGGTAGATCACACGGTCATTGGAAATCGATTTTACAGCAGCCCAGTGTACTACAGGCCTCAAAAATTATGCATTCAGCGTACAAAAAAGAACAAGTAAGTATGTGGCTGTAGGTAGATTACACGGTCATCAGATATTTATTTTACAGCAGGCCAGTGTACTACAAGCTCCAAAAATTATGCATTCAGCGTACAAAAAAGAACAAGTAAGTATGCGGCTGGAGGTAGATTACACGGTCATTGGATATCAATTTTACAGCAGGCCAGCGTACTACAGGCCCCAAAAATTATGCATTCAGCGTACAGAAAAGAACAAGTAAGTATGTGGCTGGAGGTAGATTACAGGGTCATTGATTATCAATTTTACAGCAGGCCAGCGTATTTCAGGCTCCAAAAATTATGCATTCAGCGTACAGAAAAGAACAAGTAAGCATGTGGCTAGAGGTAGATTACACGGTCATTGGATATAAATTTTACTGCAGGCCGGTGTATTACAGGCCCCAAAAATTATGCATTCACCGTAAAGAAAACATCAAGTGATTTTGTGGCTGGAGGTCTATTAGACGGTCAATGGATGTCAATTTTACTGAAGGCCAGTACAAATACAGGTCAAATACATATGTTTAAAAGAACTAAAAATATAAAATTGGATTAAAAACATGGCTAACGAAATATCCCCTCTTGAAAAAAAAACTAATGATAATAGTTGAAACACGTGGTCATCACAGGTGTTGAATTCCTCCGAGGCCCAAAACATTAGGCATTCAACGGACAGAAAATACCTTTTATGCTACTGTATTTACCTAAGACAGGGGCCATTATTTGTTCTGGGTGGTGGCAGATATTTGTGCGCTGTCATGAGGATATTCAATTAAAACGTGGTCGACCCGTCACATTTGTTGAATTCCTCCGAGATCCATGCCTCATTCATTTTTAGAAATGTGAGGTAGTCCACACTGTCGTGAGCTAGGCGAGTGCACTTATCGGTCACGATTCCGCCTGCTGCGTTGAACGTCCTTTTGGACAGAACACTGGACGAGAAGCAAGCCAAGAGTTCCATGGCAAATTGTGCCAGCTCTGGCCACAGGTTAAGCCTGCACACCCAGTAGTCAAGGGGTTCCTCGCTTCTCAGAGCGTCCACATCGGCCATTAACCCAATGTAGTCGGACACCTGTTGGTCTAGGCGTTCCCTGAGGCTGAATCCGGAGGGCGGCTGTCGATGGGTTGGATGCAAGAATGATCTCATATCCGAAGTGACCAACACATCTTCAAACCGCCCTCTTTTTGTATGCGCTGTTGAATTGGTACACGCAACTGTTTCTCTGAGAGTGGAAATTCCTCTGCCAGCGCCCGCAAAAGCAAAATGATGCATTTCTCGAATCAAGGCCTGGAATTGCTGCATTCTGACAGCCCTCTGTGATGCTGGTAACAAGTCTGCCATTTTGTGTTTGTACCGGGGGCCTAAGTACGTTGTCATCCAGTACTGGTCCTTGCCCCTCATACTTTTATATGGGGGTCCCTCCACACTGGAGCATGAAGGCTCCCATTTGCACTAAACTGAAAGCAGTGGAGTGGCCTGGCTCCTGCTCATCATCCAGAATAATGTCGTCTTCGGTCTCCTCCCCCCAGCCACGGACAACACCAGGTGTCCCAGAAAAGTTCAAAGCATGCTCATTTTGCTCTTCCTCTGCTCCAGCACCATCCTTCTCTGACTCCTCTTCAGACTCATTTTGACTTGTCTCAGATGGAGTAGCCCCCCGGGAATTCATCCAGCATTGCGACTTCCTCATATTCCTGCTCCTGCTCCTTGACGGCTTGATCAATGACACGACGCAATGCACGCTCCAGAAAAAAGGCATAAGGTAGGATGTCACTGATGGCGCACTGGCTGCGACTGACCAGTTTGGGGATCTCATCAAATGGCCGCAGAAGTCTGCATGCGTCGTGGTGAAAATAAACCATGCTCCCCAGAACCTGTCCTGCTGCAGAGTTCGTACAGGTAGTCGTTAACGGCACTTTGCTGCTGGAGCAGCCTATCAAGCATATACAAGGTGGAGATCCAGTGTGTCGGACTGTCACAAATCTGACATCTGACGGGCAGGTGGTGTCGCTGCTGAACGTCAGCAAGGTGAGCCATGGCCGTGTAAGATCTTCTAAAATGGCCAGGGATTTTCCTGGCCTGCGCAAGACGTACTGGACCCGGGGGTATTTGGCAACGAATCGCTGCACGACTAAGTTCAGGACGTGTGCCATGTACGGCACATGTGTCATTTTGCCATGTTTCAGCACGCTCAGAAAATTGGCACCGTTGTCGCACACAACTTTACCAACTGTCAAATTCGGCCTGTGACCGCAGAGCTGAAAGCAGTGCAGGACCGGAATGGCTCTTGGCTTCCAGACACAACAGTCGCAGCACAGCATGGCAACGTCTCACCTGGCACATTGAATAGGTTCTGGGGAGCTTGGGGGGTGCAGCAGTAGAGGTGGTAGCAGTGGAAAAGGAGGAGTCAGCCGAGAAAGAGATGGAGGATAGAGTAGGAGGAGGAGAAGAAGAGGCAAGCCTGCATGCAATCCGTGGCGGTAACACCAAATCCACATGGGTGCCACGGGTTGCATCCTTGACAGCCGTCAGAAGGTTCACCCAGTGGGCAGTAAAAGTTATGTAAGTTCCCTGCCCGTGTTTGCTAGACCATGTGTCTGGGTCAGATGTATCTTGGCACCAAAACTGTGTGCCAGAGATACAGTTATTTGCCGCTGAATGTGGCCATATAGCTCCGGGATGCCCTTCTGGGAGAAATATTTCCTTCCACGGACTATCCATTGCGGTGTGCCAATGGCCACAAATTTTATAAAGGCCTCCGAGGCCACCAGTTTATATGGCAGTAGTTGGCGGGCTAGTAGTTATGACAAGCCAGCGGTAAGCCATTGGGCAAGAGGGTTAACCGGGGTCATCATCTTTTTACGCTCGAACATTTGGGCCACGGAAGCCTGCCTTTCCAGATGAACGCGACGACGGCACTGTGGAAGGTGGAGTGGAGGACAAATGGGAGGAGAGAGGAGAAGGAGAAGAGGCAGGACGTGGAGTGTGGCTTTGTTCGTTCTGACGGCATTGCTCCCACTGGGCTCAGTGATGGAAGGCCAGGTGCCTTTTTAAGGAGGTCGTCCCTAGATGAGTGTTGGGCTTACCGCGACTTATACGTTGACAGCACAGGCTGCAGATGGCAACACTATTGTCAACAGCTGACAGGTTAAAAAACGTCCACACTGCGGAGCCATGTGCCGGCGTCCTGGGAGCACAAGATGTAACAGTGCATAGTGGATGGCTCGCTCTAGATACATTTGCAGTCTGCTTTTTGCCTCCGGTGTACTGCTAATTCTGCTTGCTTCTCCTCCTTCTCCTCCCTATCTGCTACTCCATCTCTCCCTCTGAACTCCCCTCCTCTTCCTTTCTTGTGGGCACCCACGTGACGTCCATCGACACGACTCTTCGTCAACTTCACCACCACTAACATTTCAGATCTTGGAGTAGGCATCAACAGTGGGGACCATCCTCCTTGGGCTAATGTGGGTACTGTCGTCAGACCGCTGGGTGGCGGCCGTTGCTACCTCCTCTTCCTCATCCGATGCCAAGAATGGACTCGAGTGGAGGGGCTATGGTGGTGGTGGTGGTAATGGTGTCTTTGGGGGTGCACATAGTAGAGAGTGAGGTGGGTACAGATACAGAGGATGAGGAGGGTGCAGAAGCGGAAGGCTAAGTGAGCCACTCAACCAACGTAATCGCACGCACCTTCTCCAACTTCCCACTTAGGCTCTGGCCTGGTGCACCTTCCTCTGTCTGTCATTTTCAAAATGACCCTGTGCTAGAGTTGAACAGACACCTGGATGTTCAGGTTCGATGGGTTCGGCCGAACTTCACAAAAAAGTTTGAGTTTAGGACGCGAACTTGACACAAACTTGACCCTGAACCCGAACCCCATTAAAGTCAATGGGGACCCGAACTTTTGAGCACTAAAATGGCTCTAAAAATGTCATGGAAATGGCTAGAGGGCTTTAAATGGCAGCAAAATGTGGTTAAGAGCATGGCAAGTGCTCTGCAAACAAATGTGGATAGGGAAATGATTTTAAATAACATAAAATACGTAAAAAAATAATTAAAAAATCTTGATCTAGGAGGACAATGTCTATGTGGAGGTTGAGGAGGCAGTGGATGTGGCGGTGTAGGTGAAAGGGGCAGTGGAGGAGGTGGAGGTAGCCAACACTGGTTTTTGGTTTAAATTTTATCTATTTTTTAAATTAGGGTACACCCTAAAACATTGGGAAATATAACCTGTGATAACCCCTCCAGTCGTGCTAAACATACATTCAGACAATACACTGGCTGCAGGGCAGGCCAGCACCTCCAAGGCGTAAAGGGCAAGCTCAGGCCATGTGCCCAATTTGGAGACCCAGAAGTTGATACATGTAGGCGTGTGCACACATACTGCCCCGCCATGTCGCACGTCCCCGTGATGTTCTTGATCCAATTGGATATCTTCTCTATCAACTTTCGATGTTCTTTTCTGCACCTACCATGTTGATCACAGTTAGCGGCGAATCAGGGTTCCACGCCGGAGAGGGAGCATGAGAAAGGGATACCACATCCAAAGGAGGTCAATGGATGAAATTAAATGTGATCGAGCGGAAATGTGGGAGAAGTTATTAAAACGGAAGAATCGAAGGAAAGGAGGGGGCGCGTGGCAATTACCCACTCCCGACTCGGGGAGGTAGTGACGATAAATAACAATACAGGACTCTTAAGATGCCCTGTTATTGGAATGATTAATAAAAAATTATAAGGAATGTCACTGGGGTATTTTGCATTTGGAAACGTTAGACAGTAGAGGCCCTGCTGCCGCTTTGTTGACTCTAGATAACTTCTGCCTGATCGCACGTCCCCGTGACGTCCACGATCCATTTGGATATCTTCTCTATCAACTTTCGATGTTCTTTTCTGAGCCTACCATGTTGATCACGGTTATTAGCGAATCAGGGTTCCACGCCGGAGAGGGAGCGTGAGAAAGGGATACCACATCCAAGGGAGGTCAATAGATGAAATTAAATGTTGCTTGAGCGGAAAAGTCTGACAAATTATTGAAGCCGAAGCTTACAAGTAGGGTTGAGCGAACCCGAACTGTAAAGTTCAGGTTCGTACCGAACTTTAGGAATTTGGGACCCCGGACCCGAACCCGAACATTTCCGTAAAAGTTCGGGTTCGAGTTCGGTGTTCGCCGCTTTCTTGGCGCTTTTTGAAAGGCTGCACAGCATCCAATCAACAAGCGTCATACTACTTGCCCAAACAGGCCATCACAGCCATGCCTACTAATGGCATGGCTGTGATTGGCCAGAGCAGCATGTGACCCAGGCTCTATATAAGCTTGAGTCACGTAGCGCTGCACGTCACTCTGCTGTTACAAGTGTAGGGAGAGGATGCTGCTGGACTTGTGATTTCAGGGAGAGCATAGGAGAGAATCTAACTCAGCGATCTACAGACAAATAGTTGTGTGGGTGCAGGGCACTATCGTTTTACCCTGCCCTGAGCTCATTGACCAAAAAATACTAACTTTTAGAATTGAGTTAGTTAGGTGGGTGGCGGCGGCGGACATTTTATGCATGCTCAGTGCACCAGCACTGCATCTGAGCTTTTGGGACATTGCAAATCACCATGTTTTTGGAGCAAACTACAACATCTGTATTAGTCAGTGTGCAATTTAAGGTAGAAATACACCCATCATTTTCTGGGGTTTTAAAAACACACTTTTTTTTCTTTCAAAAAACTGTATTTTCCAGATCTGCAAGTGTTAAATTCAAGTTTAATATCTACAGCTTTTATATTCTGTTAGCAAAAAAAGACGATTTTGGCAATCTACAACATCTGTATTAGTCAGTGTGCAATTTAAGGTAGAAATACACCCATCATTTTCTGGGGCTTGAAAAACACACTTTTTTTTCTTTCAAAAAACTGTATTTTCCAGATCTGCAAGTGTTACATTCAAGTTTAATATATACAGCTTTCATATTCTGTTAGCAAAAAAAGACTTTTTTGGCAATGTACAACATCTGTATTAGTCCATGTGCAATTTAAAGCGAACCTTTCACCAGGATTTTACCTAATAAACTATTAACAGTACCTTATAGATTATGCTCATTCTGTTTAAATGCATTCTTGTCCCGCTTTCCTGGGATGTATATTGATGAAAAAAACGACTTATAAAGTCCTTGTCTCCAGCTCCTGCAGTCACGGTGGAAGTCAAGGGGGTAGCCCTTCCCTCACTCCGGGCTGTACCTCCCCTGCCCTAACCCCTCCTCTAACCAGTGAAACTGACACCCGGCTCAGTCGCCGGGACCGCGCTTGTACTGGCGGCGCATGCGCCGTTGGTCTCAGTAGCAGCGCGATCCCGTCTAGGCGCGGACTGAAGCGCGATCCTGTGAGTGAATTGCGCATGCGCCGTCCGTCCCCGATGCCTCCCTGTCTTCTATTCAGGCGCGCGCCTGAAGAACAGAAGACAGGGAGGCATCGGGGACGGACGGCGCATGCGCAATTCACTCACAGGATCGCGCTTCAGTCCGCGCCTAGACGGGATCGCGCTGCTACTGAGACCAACGGCGCATGCGCCGCCAGTACAAGCGCGGTCCCGGCGACTGAGCCGGGTGTCAGTTTCACTCGTTAGAGGAGGGGTTAGGGCAGGGGAGGTACAGCCCGGAGTGAGGGAAGGGCTACCCCCTTGACTTCCACCGTGACTGCAGGAGCTGGAGAAAAGGACTTTATAAGTCGTTTTTTTCATCAATATACATCCCAGGAAAGCGGGACAAGAATGCATTTAAACAGAATGAGCATAATCTATAAGGTACTGTTAATAGTTTATTAGGTGAAATCCTGGTGAAAGGTTCGCTTTAAGGTAGAAATACACCCATCATTTTCTGGGGTTTGAAAAACACACTCTTTTGACAAAAAACACAATTTTCAGGCCTTGCAGCATCAGCACGTGTAAAATTACAGGCTTATATACGGCTGTCAAATTCAGTTTTTAAACAAACACTCATTTGGGCACAAAAAATTTAGTTGGCAGCCTTTGATGCAGATGTCATTGCGAGATACTCCCTTAATACATTTGGGTTACATTCAGAGATTTTAAATACCGCCATTTGGTGCACCAATATTGAATTCAGGCCTACACTGGTTCAGGCCCTGTGAGATACCCCCTCTACCTACAGGGGTTTGAATTAGGCATTTGAAATACAGCCATTTGAAATGCAGCCATTTGAAATACAGCCATTTTGTGCAAAGATATACACTGCTCAAAAAAAATAAAAGGAACACTTAAACAACACAATGTAACTCCAAGTCAATCACACTTCTGTGAAATCAAACTGTCCACTTAGGAAGCAACACTGAGTGACAATCAATTTCACATGCTGTTGTGCAAATGGGATAGACAACAGGTGGAAATTATAGGCAATTAGCAAGACACCCCCAATAAAGGAGTGGTTCTGCAGGTGGTGACCACAGACCACTTCGCAGTTCCTATGCTTCCTGGCTGATGTTTTGGTCACTTTTGAATGCTGGCGGTGCTTTTACTCTAGTGGTAGCATGAGACGGAGTCTACAACCCAAACAAGTGGCTCAGGTAGTGCAGCTTATCCAGGATGGCACATCAATGCGAGCTGTGGCAAGAAGGTTTGCTGTGTCTGTCAGCAAAGTATCCAGAGCATGGAGGCGCTACCAGGAGACAGGCCAGTACATCAGGAGACGTGGAGGAGGCCGTAGGAGGGCAACAACCCAGCAGCAGGACCGCTACCTCTGCCTTTGTGCAAGGAGAAACAGGAGGGGCACTGCCAGAGCCCTGCAAAATGACCTCCAGCAGGCCACAAATGTGCATGTGTCTGCTCAAACGGTCAGAAACAGACTCCATGAGGGTGATATGAGGGCCTGACGTCCACAGGTGGGGGTTGTGCTTACAGCCCAACACCGTGCAGGATGTTTGGCATTTTCCAGAGAACACCAAGATTGGCAAATTCGCCACTGGCGCCCTGTGCTCTTCACAGATGAAAGCAGGTTCACATTGAGCACATGTGACAGACGTGACAGAGTCTTGAGACGCCGTGGAGTACGTTCTGCTGCCTGCAACATCCTCCAGCATGACCGGTTTGGCATTGGGTCAGTAATGGTGTGGGGTGGCATTTCTCCTGATTTTGACCCCCACTTGGTAATGCAGGGAAGGGATGGCTCACCTGGATAAGTAGTGGCGGCTGGGCACGACGTACTGTGTGACAGCCACCGCCATAAGGCTTTTAAAACTCTCTGTCTCCACCAAACACCATTGACATTATTTCAAAGGCCAGTAATTTTGAAATGCTGGCATTCAGGGCCAGGAATCGCGGGTGGGTAGGGGGGTACTTCCTCTTCCACTCCAGTGTTTTGGAGATGGAGAGCTGAATGCTTCCGTGGGACATTGTGGAGATGCTTGGTGACCCAGGTGGTGGTGTTGCTGGCAGATCCTCTGTTTGCGGGGTGGCAGGTGCCACTGTCACTCCAGAGGTGGTTGAAGAGGCCGAGACTGCAGCAGAAGAGGAAGCAGGAGGAGCCAGAGACCTTTCTTGGTTTTTGAGGTGTCTACTCCACTGCAGCTCGTGCTTTGCACTTAGATGCCTGGTCATGAAGGTTGTGCTCAGGTTGAGAACGTTTTTGCCTCTCTTCAGGCTCTGATTGCACAGCGTGCAAACCACTCGTGTCTTGTCGTCAGCACATTGTCTGAAGAACTGCCACGCCAGGGAACTCCTTGGAGCTGGCTTTGGTGTGCTCGGTCCTTTGCTGAGTTGGGCAGTAGCAGGCGTACTGTCTAGGGGACGGCCGCTCCGCTTTCGCTCCCTGCTCCCTCTTCTGCTGTGTTGGTGGCTCTGTGCGACCACCGTCTCTTCCTCCGAACTACAGGGGTCACTCGCATGAACTTGATTCCATGTGGGGTTGAGGACCTCATCGTCCTCCACATCATCTTCCACCCAGTCTTCACCCCCTGCCCTCCTTGTCGATCTGCACACTGCAGAAAGCCACAGCAGTTGGCACCTGTGCTTCGTCATCATCCGAGACGTTCTGCGGTGGTCCTTTTATGTACTCATCTTGAAACATAAGTAGTTGGGCATCGGTGCACTCAATCTCTTCCACTTCTGGGGCAGGGCTATGTAGATGGCCCTGGGAAACCCTGCTAGCAGAGTCATCAAAAAGCAGAGGAGACTGCTGCATGACTTGGGGCTCAGACTGCTTGGCTGATTTGCAAGGGGGTGAGGTAAAAGACATCGGCTGCAGGTGCAAACTTTGTTCTTTCAGCAGGAGACTGGGTGGGAGACAATGTAAAGGAACTGGAGGCACTGTCAGCAACCCAATCTACTAACGCCTGTACTTGTTCTGGCCTCACCATTCGTAGAGCCGCATTAGGCCCGACCAAATAACGCTGAAGGTTCTGTCGCCTACTCGCACCTGAGGAAGGGATTTCACTTGTGCGAGTAGCTGGCACAGATCGACCAGGTCCTCTCCCTGCAACAGGAGCTCCACCAGCAGCACCATGACCGAGGCCACGTCCCTTATTTTACGCTCTCCTCATACTTCTCAAATTTAGGATCTTGCTCAAAATGGGTGTTTTATTTTTATAACAGAATATAACAGCAGTATCTAACGCGTGTATCTCACACTGACAGATGCAGCAAAGGCTGCAAATTTAGTTTTTTGCCCAAATTGGGTGTTTTTTTTACTAACAGAATAGAACACCAGTAACTAACGTGTGTATCTCACACTGACAGACGCTGCAAAGGCGCAAGATGTTTTTTGAAACTCATAATATTATTGCAGTATTTCAAGCTTGTATCTCACACTGACAGATGCAGCAAAGGCTGCAAAATTAAGTATTTTGCCCAAAATGGGTGTTTTTTTTTATAACAGAATAGAACAGCAGTATCTAACGCGTGCATCTCATACTGAAGGCTGCAAATTTAGTTTTTTTTGCCCAAAATGGGGGTATTTTAAACCCAGAATATTATTGCAGTATTTATAGCTTGTATGTCACACTAACAAATGCAGCATAAGCCCCAGATGTAGGGTATTGCCAAAAATGTGTGTTTTTTTTAAACCCATAAAATTATTGAAGTATTGCAAGCTTGTATTTCACACTGACAAATGCTGCAAAGGCACCAGATGTAGGATATTGCCAAAAATGGGTGTTTTTTTAAACCCAGATTATTATTGCAGTATTTCAAACTTGTTTTTCACACTAAAAAATGCAGCATTGGCCCCAGATGTAGGGTATTGCCAAAAATTTGTGTTTTTAAACCCATAAAATTATTGCAGTATTTCAAGCATGGATTTCACAATGACAAATTCTGCAAAGGCCCCAGATGTGAGGCATTGCCAAAATTGGGTGTTTTTTTAAACCCAGAAAATTATTGCAGTATTTCAAGCTTGGATTTGAATGTCACAAATGCACATATGCTATGCTGTTGCACTGAGCTTGCATAAAATGGCCGCCACCGCCCACCTAACTAACAGACGGATAAAAGTTAATTTTCTGTCTCACTGGGCTCAGGGCAGGGTAAAAAGATTGTGCACTGCACCCACAAAACTGAATCTATGTAGATCGCTGAGTTAACAAGCACTTCAGATTAAAGATTCTTTCCTATTCTCTCCCTCACAGCAGCAGCATCCTATCCCTACACTAATCAGAGCAGAGTGACGTGCAGCGCTACGTAACTCCAGTTTATATAGAGCCTGGGTCACATGCTTCACTGGCCAATCACAGCCATGACATTAGTAGGCATGGCTGTGATGGCTTCTAAGGGCACAAGAGTAAAACGCTTGTTGATTGGCTGCTCTGCAGCCTTTAAAAAAGCGCCAATAAATCGCCGAACACCGAACTCGAACCCAAACTTTTACTGAAAAGTTTGGGTTCGGCTTCCAAAAATCCTAAAGTTCGGTACGAACTCGAACTTTACAGTTCGGGTTCGCTGAACCCTACCCTGTGCCAAAGTACCTAGAGAAGAGCAGTATTTGTGGAAGCAGATATATCGCAGGCCTCAATCAGTATTTGGTGGAAGCTGGTATAACAAACCCCTTAATCAGTATTTTGTGGAAGCAGGTGTATCGCAGGCCTCAATCAATATTTGGTGGAAGCAGGGATATCAATCCCCTTAACCAGTATTTTGTGGAAGCAAGTGTATCGCAGGCCTCAATCAATATTTGGTGGAAGCAGGTATATCAATCCCCTTAATCAGTATTTTGTGAAAGCAGGTATATCCATTCGCTTAATCAGTATTTTGTGGAAGCAGGTATATCGCACCCCTCAATCACTATTTTGTGTAATCGGGTATATAGAATCCCTTAATCAATATTTGGTGGAAGCAGGCATATTGCACCCCTCAATCTGTATTTTGTGGAAGTAGGTATATCAAACCCCTTATTCAGTATTTTGTGGAAGCAGGAATATCAAACCCCTTAATCAGTATTTTGTGAAAGCAGCTATATCAATCCCCTTAATCAGTATTTTGTGGAAGCAGGTATATAGAACCCCTTAATCAATATTTGGTGGAAGCAGGTATATCGCACCCCTCAATCTGTATTTTGTGGAAGTAGGTATATTGCACACCTCAATCAGTATTTCGTGGAAGCACGTTTATCAAACCCCTTAATCAGTATTTTGTGGAAGCAGGTATATCGCACCCCTCAATCTGTATTTTGTGGAAGCAGTTATATAGAACCCCTTAATCATTATTTTGTGGAAGCAGGTATATCGCACCCCTCAATCAGTATTTTGTGGAAGCAGGTATATTGCAGGCCTCAATTAATATTTGGTGGAAGCAGGTTTATCACACCCCTCAATCAGTATTTTGTTGAAGCAGGTATATCAAACCCCTTAATCAGTATTTTGTAGAAGCAGGTATATTGCACCGCTCAATCAGTTTTTTGGGGGGCAACAGGTATATCACACCTGTTGCATATAGTTGTTCCAATAGCATTATAGAAAATGAACAGGCGGCACTCACCAACGATGCATTCTTCCTTTATTGTCTCCAGCCAACATTCGGCCTGAAGCGGACAAACATACAGTGCAGTGAAAAAAGTACGGCGACGGCCATTTCGCACCTAATCGCTTCTTCGGGCCATTAATGTGTCATGGGTCAAAGTTCAGCGCAATGCAAAAGAATATGGCGCATCGCGTACAAGCAAAGTTCGATGCGAAATGACCTTCGGGCGAAAACCGCAAGGCCATCTCTAGTTATCACTATTACAGACCACTCTTACCGGCAAGACTAATTTATCACCGTGTACATTACTGTACAGTGCACCAATAATAATAGCTAATCTGTTCTGTTAGTGATACAATTGTTATACACTATGGCCAACAGACAGTTGCCTGGGCCCTCCAAAGAAACAGGCAGTGGCAGAAATGATGCTGTAACTGGCACAAGTATCTTCACAATTATCTTAAGTTACAACTGATACACATAGCCAGTTGACATGGCCCAGCAACTGCCTCTGTGCCCTCACCTGTCCTGAACCTACCTCTTGGTTTTGCTGCTCCTTTTGTTAGCCATGTAACGGTAGCCGCTGGCTATGCTTCAACAATGACTTTTTTGAGGGCAGTCAGCAGTTACAGGCCAGCAAAGACTTGGAGGAGAAGTCCACTGTGGACTCCACTGTGGACTCCTCTAGGTGTGCAACTACCAATGATGACATTTGGGTAGGAACACATGTTGCAAGAGTTCAGGGATGTGTGCAAGAGACAGGTAAAGGTGACACAAATGACTCGCAAACATATGTGCATGTTGATGTAGCTGATCGCACATAGGAGCTGGGTGAAAAGGGGGCATCATTATCATCAGGGGCGAGGGTGAAAGCGTACCCATGAGACAGTAGAGTGGAAGCATGCCTGTGAGACAGTAGGGTGGAATAAGTGGGAGATCTGGAGCCAAATGTGGGAGGGGTACACTGTCTGCTACTAGGAATAGTACCTGTGAGGAACACACTAGCAGTGCATGGGTTCATAAAAGCAGCGGCATCATGCAGTGGTGGAGGCAAAATACGATACTCAGTCACTGGATTTCATTATCGTGGAGCTATGCAGGATGTGAGGTGTGGTCAGGGTGCTAATGTTGGCACGACAAATCTGCGTTAACACATGGAGCATCACCATAAAGTGGGGTGGGAAAACCGTGCCACTCGTTTAGTGTTACAGCCTGATGCTGCAACCGCTGCATCTCCCACTGGCCCGCACCCCCTCTCAAGCAGTCAGGGCTTCTCAACGTCAGCAGAAGGAAGCTGTTGTTCCTTCTCATTGACTTCAGTGTCATCTATTGCTCCTGATACTCCTCCTACTCCTGGTCACTTGTTTCAATATGAATCGATCACCGAGGCGATTGCAAAAAGACAACGGTATGTGTGCACTCATTAAATGGTGCAGAAGCTCATGTGCACTTGACCAAGTTGCTGATACTCCAGTCCCTCCCTTTCCATGTAGTTGATGCTGCACATTTCAGAGAACTGATGGCTTGTGGTGATGGCAAGGTGGAGAGTCTCAAGCCCACATTATTTTCCCAAAAAGCTGTACCAGCCCTGCACACGTATGTTGAGCAGAAGGTGGGCTAGTCCTTTGGCTCCTCGGTGTCTGGTAGAGTTCACACCAGCGCTGACGTATGGAGCTATAACTATGGTCAAGGACAATATATGTCATTCACAGCCCACTGGGTACATTTTTCCCCTGCCCAGTGTGACACAGTGACAGGTATTTTCCTCCCAGCTGCTGGGCTGATTTACAGCCAGGTGAGGTCAAATACCGGACCGGATTTTAAATGCTGGTCCGGGTTTTGGCAGCACCTGGCTGTCCTTAAATAGGCAGCTGGACTGCTCTCTGTGTTGGGATCTGGAAGCCTTGTGTCTGGATGAAGGCTTGCTACATGTTTGGCATGAAAACAGGTTGGTGCTGATATCAGCAAGGACTCTTTGAGGCAGAATTGCCACATGGTGTGAATTACCACCAACACCGTAAGGTGACTTTTTGTTTGAATATGACTGCTTGTTTTGTCATTTGCCTAAAGTGTGAGTAAAACACTGAACTGCTTGATCCAAAGAACTTGTTGTTGCCTCTATACTGCGTCTGCTAATCCTGTCTACCAGAGCGAGTCCCCACACCAGGCACACCAGCAACTTGGCCAGCTGTAATTGCGGGATTTCTGCGGTGTCCTCCTCTGCCTCCTCATACTCCACTTTGTCCTCACCTTCCCCTCTAGGCAAAGTTCACAGTGGTTCTCCAGCATAACACCTATGCAAAGCCAGGCGCTATTGCGTGGTTCTGCTCCTGGTTAGCTTAGATGAACGGAGCTACTGTTCATCAGGGAGGAACTGCTTTGAATCATCAATAAAGAAATCAAATACTAGCTGTCTCCTCGCTAACTGTAGATAGGAACCATGGTTACAAAATGGTAAAAGTCCAGCTCACCTGCATCTGCAGTTTGGAAGGTGCACGGAAGGGATGAGACCCCGAATGACAAACTTGAAGTAAAAGAAAATCCAGCACCTCATATCTTTGCTTGACGGTGTTTATTCCACAATCCAAAGTGTAAGCGGTAACGAAACCCTCAAATTACAAGCCCCAATGCGGTCTACATGTTTCGAACCCGATGGTTCTTAATCATGACCTCCATAGTAAATTTCCAACACAGTATATATATATATACTGTGTTGGAAATTTACTATGGAGGTCATGATTAAGAACCATCGGGTTCGAAACATGTAGACCGCATTGGGGCTTGTAATTTGAGGGTTTCGTTACCGCTTACACTTTGGATTGTGGAATAAACACCGTCAAGCAAAGATACGAGGTGCTGGATTTTCTTTTAGTTCAGGAACCATGGTTACTGATAACAGAAATAACATTAAGTCTGTCAGGAAGGCTGACCCATGCTCTCTGCATGGTGCACATCTTCAATCTCTTTGTCACCCAATTCCTCAAGTCTTTCACTGGACTGCAAGAGCTGTTAAAAATATCCAGGAAACTGTACATGCACTTCAGCCTTCCTTGAGCTGCAAACGCAAAATGCTCTTCCCCAACATCGCCTGATATGAGAAATTTCCAACCGTTGGAACTCCACCTTCCATATGTTAGACCGCCTGTACGACTGACAGGCTTAACTCCCCAGTTTAATTTCCATCTTAGGCAGTGGCTGCTCATGTGTGACATGTGCTGTTTGCTTAATTTGCTGTCGGCAGAACTACGGGATGAATTATGTCATTCAACTCCTTCATATCCAGGAGGGGATGCTAAGAAATATGATTGGCGAGGGGACAGAAGATGTGGTTCCTACTAAAGTTGAGCGGACACCTGGAAGTTCGGGTTCGACCGAACTTCGCAAAAAATTTTGAGTTCGGGACCCGAACTTGACACCGAACATGAACCCCATTGAAGTCAATGGGGGCCCGAACCTTGGCTCACTAAAATGGCTCTAAAAAAGTCATGGAAAGGGATAGAGGGCTGCAAAAGGCAGCAAAATGTGGATAAGAGCATGGCAAATGCTCTGCAAACAAATGTGGATAAAGAAATGACTTAACCCCTTAGGGACTTAGGACGTACCGGTATGCCACGTTTGCCGAGTCCTTAAGGACTCAGGATGTACTGGTATGTCCTAAGTTTAAAAATAGATTGCAGCGCGGCGGGGGTTAATATAAACAGGATGCCCGCTGAAATCATTCAGCGGGCATCCTGTCACAACGCCGGGGGGGTCATGTGATCCCCCCGTATTGGCGATCGCCGCAAACCGCAGGTCAATTCGGACCTACGGTTTGCGGCTTTTACCTGCGGCTTTTACCTGCGGTTGCGGCGGCGGCGGGCGGTGCCATCGGGTCACCATGCAGCTGTGGGAGGGACCCAATGACATGGAAGGCAGCGCGATGTCTAAGGAAGGCATCGCGCTGCCTTCCAATGATGTGCCTCTGAGATCCAGCCCCCTGGATCTCACAGGCCGGAAGCTGTATGAGTAATACTTACTGAATTACTCATACAGGCAATGCATTCCAATACAGAAGTATTGGAATGCATTGTAAAGGATTAGACCCCCAAAAGTTCAAGTCCCAAAGTGGGACAAAAAATAAAGTGGAAAAAAAAGTTGAAAAAATAAAGTTTTCCCCCCAAAAATGTAAAGTTTCAAGTAAAAATAAACAAAAACTTAATTTTCCACAAAAAAATTAAAAAAAAATTGGTAAAAAATAGGGGGGGGGGAGTATACATATTAGGTATCGCCGCGTCCGTATCGACCGGCTCTATAAACATATCACATGACCTAACCCCTCAGATGAACACCGTAAAAAATAAAAAATAAAAACTGTGCTAAATAAACAATTTTTTTGTCACCTTACATCACAAAAAGTACAACAGCAAGCGATCAAAATGGCGTTTGCCCACAAAATAGTACCAATCTAACCAGGGCCATCTTTAACAAGGGGCAAAAGGGGCAGCTGCCTTGGGCCCCCCAGGAGCAACTGAGCCCGGGGCAGCTGCCTCTTGAGCCCTACTGGCCACTGCCCCGGGTGTCAGGCTGTCAGCTACACAGGGGGTGCTGCCATGCAGGGGCGGACTGACCGGTCGGGCACTTCGGGCATGGTCCGAGGGCCCGGGCGGGATGGGGGCCCGCCGCAGAATAACATTATGTGTTAATGTTATCCCCCAGGGCTCCATTTGCGACTAGAGCCGCGCCGCAGCTCTGAATACAGCGGCGGGCACAGACAGAAGCTGAACTATCACTTCTTATTAGCAGCGCAGTGGAAGAGTCTCTCCCTCCCCCTGTGCTGCTGCCGCGGCCAATAAGAAGAGGGACAGGGGGAGGGGCTGTGGCCACTGCGCCACCAATGAAAATAACTGAGCTGTTAATACAAATACAGGAGGCAAGTGCCGGAATCAAATAGCGGCACCCGACCTCTATGACAGGGAGCGGCACCTAAGGGGTTAACTGCCGCTGATCGCAGCTCCCTGTCATAGAGGTCGGGTGCCGCTATTTGATTCCGGCACCCGCCTCCTGTATTTGTATTAACAGCTCAGTTATCTTCATTGGTGGCGCAGTGCGCCCCGCCCCCCAGTATAATAGACATTGAGTGCGGCGCCACCCCCCCAGTATAATAAACATTGAGTGCGGCGCCCCCCCAGTATAATAAACATTGAGTGCGGCGCCCTCCCCCCAGTATAATAAACATTGAGTGCGGCGCCCCCCCAGTATAATAAACATTGAGTGTGGCGCCCCCCCAGTATAATAAACATTGGTGGCTCAGTGGGAAGTGCCAATAAGGGTTAAAATAAATAAATAAAAATTAACTCACCTCCTCCAATTGATCGCACAGCTGCCGGTCTCCTGTTCTTTCTTCAGGACCTGTGGTGACGTCCATTACCATGGTGATGGATCATGTGATGTATCATGTGATGAGCACAGTGATGTCACCACAGGTCCTTTGACAGGCTGCTACGCGATCAATTGGAGGAGGTGAGTTAATTTTTATTTATTTATTTTAACCCTCATTGGCACTGCCCACTGCGCCACCAATGCTTATTATACGGGGGGGGCCGCACTCAATGTTTATTATACTGGGGGGGGGGCGCCGCACTCAATGTTTATTATACTGGGGGGGGGCGCCGCACTCAATGTTTATTATACTGGGGGGGGCGCCGCACTCAATGTTTATTATACTGGGGGGGCGCCGCACTCAATGTTTATTATACTGGGGGGGGGGGGGAAGCCGCACTCAATGTTTATTATACGGGGGGGGGGCGCCGCACTCAATGTTTATTATACTGGGGGGGGGGAAGCCCACTCAATGTTTATTATACTGGGGGGGGGCGCCGCACTCAATGTTTATTATACTGGGGGGGGGGCCGCACTCAATGTTTATTATACTGGGGGGGGGGGCGCCGCACTCAATGTTTATTATACTGGGGGGGGGGAAGCCGCACTCAATGTTTATTATACTGGGGGGGGGGCGCCGCACTCAATGTTTATTATACTGGGGGGGGGCGCCGCACTCAATGTTTATTATACAGGGGGGGGGGCGCCGCACTCAATGTTTATTATACTGGGGGGGGGAAGCCGCACTCAATGTTTATTATACTGGGGGGGGGCGCCGCACTCAATGTTTATTATACTGGGGGGGGGGGGAAGCCGCACTCAATGTTTATTATACTGGGGGGGGGGGGCGCCGCACTCAATGTTTTTATTTATTTTTTTAACCCTCATTGGCACTGCCCACCAATGTTTATATATTTATTATACTAGGGAGGGGGCGCACTGTGCCACCAATGTTTATATGTTTATTATACTAGGGAGGGGGGGCGCACTGCGCCACCAATGTTTATATGTTTATTATACTACGGAGGGGGGGCGCACTGCGCCACCAATGTTTATATGTTTATTATACTAGGGAGGGGGGGCGCACTGCGCCACCAATGTTTATATGTTTATTATACTAGCTCACAGCCTGAGAGGTTTTTTTCTCCCAGGCTGTGAGCTGTGCGCTTTGATTGGCCAGCGCTGCAGCCTAGGAGAAGGAGACGCCCACAGGACAAGGGAAAACCCGCCTACTATAACTTAAAAAGCAAAGGTACCGGAGCCTATAACGGGAGAACGGAGAGGCGCCCGGGGATAATAGTAAGTGCAGTGAGATCCCCGGGCGCCGCTCTATATGGCAGCATACTCAGTTCACATAGTTTATACAGGTGAAAGGTCCTCTTTAAGTTTAAATCCCCCCTTTCCCAATTTTACATATAAAATATATAAACAATAAATAAACATATTACATAGCGCTGTGTCCGAAAAGTCCAAACTATTAAATTATTAAAAAATATCTCCTATGCGTTGAGCATTCGCCATTTTTAGTCACCTTGTCACCCCAAAAAATAGGATAGGACTGTTCTATTATGGGCCGAACGTTTCATAAAATGCAAAATGCACGCGGCTTTTTTTGGTGTTTTTTTGCGCGGTATTGAGTATCGCAATACTTTTTTATGGTGACGAAAGCGAATCAAAACTTTGGTATTGAAACAACCCTACGCCAATCTGATCGGCATAGCGTTGTCACGATACCAAAATTTTGATTCAGTTTTGATTTGGCGACTAAAAATTTAATTTGGCTCCTAAATTTTTCAGTTCAGGAGCCAATGGCTACTAGGTATTTTTTTTAATCTGGAGCACTGTGCCCAGCACCCCGATTCCGAATGTTATGCTGGCCTGGTAATGGCAGCGGGGCCCGGTGCAGTCACTGTATTCTATTACACCGGGCCCCGCTCACTGTAATACTAATATTCATATGTGAACAACTTGAAATCCTCTGCGATCCTCTCCCTCTGAGCTCTCTGTACTCACAAACTCAGTAGCAGGCCGGGCGGCAGCGCAACTCACTGACGTCACACGCCTGCTCCGCCTGCTTCATTCATAAAGTGGGAGGAGCAGGCGCGTGACGTCAGTGAGTTGCGCTGCCGCCCGGCCTGCTACTGAGTTTGTGAGTACAGAGAGCTCAGAGGGAGAGGATCGCAGAGGATTTCAAGTTGTTCACATATGAATATTAGTATTACAGTGAGCGGGGCCCGGTGTAATAGAATACAGTGACTGCACCGGGCCCCACTGCCATTACAGCACCAGATGCCGGCCCCCAGACCCTGTATTGGGGGTCATTCACTCACAGCGACACTGTTATGGGGGGATCTGTGGATGACACATATATAGCATAAGGTGCTATATATGTGTCACCCACAGATCCCCCCCCACAACAGTGTCACCCACAGAGCCCCCACAACAGTGCCATCCGCAGCGCCCCCACAACAGTGCCATCCACAGAGCCCCCACAACAGTGCCATCCACAGAGCCCCCACAACAGTGCCATCCACAGAGCCCCCATAACAGTGCCATCCACAGAGCCCCCATAACAGTGCCATCCACAGAGCCCCCATAACAGTGCCATCCACAGAGCCCCCATAACAGTGCCATCCACAGAGCCCCCATAACACCTTTTGGTTAAAAATATTTTTTAATTTGGCTATTCCCCACCCCTCTTGTAATTGTTCCGCTACTTGTGGGCTGCGCGGGAATGAGTTCAGTCACTTCGGTGCGCAATCCCGTCCTGCAGCGCGTGATCCCGCAAGACCCGCCGCTGTAGGTCACTGGTCTCGCGGGATCACGCGCCGCAGGATGGGATTGCGCACCGAAGTGACTAAACTCATGCCCATGTAGCCCGCAAGTAGCGGATCAGTGGAACAAGTACAGGGTGGGTGGGGGGATGATCTGTGGGGTTGCTCAGACGGCTAGGCCCTTCACAGTAGTTATTAACCCCTTTCAGCAGTCCCCCATTCACTGAAGGAGGGACTGCTGAAAGGGGTTAATAACTACTGTGAAGGGCCTCCCCCCCTTTCACAGTAGTTATGCCCAGATATGTGCCCCCTTCACAGTAGTTATGCCCAGATATGTGCCCCCTTCACAGTAGTTATGCCCACACTGCTTCTAACAGAGGCTCACTAATGGACGCTGAGATTAGATCACCCCATATGAGAGCATTGAATCAATGCTTTCCTATGGGGAAAAATCTGACCCTGGAGGTCGTCATGCAGGGTGTGAGGACGTCCAGCGTCAGATACCGGACCAAAGGTCTGTTTTACTCCAGGAAGCCCTCAGGTGGCTGCCGGCCACTAGAGGCTGACTTATTGCTGGAACGTAAACAATGCAGTTTCTCTAGAACATTGCAGCTCGATTTGCAAAAGGGACACTGTACCCAGACCACTTCAATGAGCTGAAGTGGTCTGGGTGCCTTTTGTGTCGCTTTAACTTTGAAATCTTATTAAAGATTGTGTAGGGTGTGGCTGGAGGCGGGACATGGAGGCGGGACAAGGGTGGGGCTTGCAGCAGAACATGGGTGGGGCCTGTAAGGGGGCCCTTGATTTATTTTGCCCGGGGGCCCTGAGGGTTCTCAGTCCGCCCCTGCTGCCATGCCATGCCTGCCGGCACTCCAGGCAGCGTACTGTGAGAGCTGTGATTCTCTAGGACCTTAGATGACATCATCACCATGTTACCAGTAACCTAGCAATATTACTGGTCACATGGCTATGAGGTCATCAAGGTCCTATCAGGAGTGTTGCTGTAGAAGTTTGCCTTAACTGTGGAGCTTTTTTTGTGAAGATTAAGGTGACAGGGGCTGTTATGCTAATATACTGTAAACTACTGTATAGTGGGGTGCTGTATACTGTGGGGGCCTGTATACTGTGGGGGGCTGTACACTGTATACTGTGGGTGCTGTATATTGTGGAGTGCTATACTGCTGTACTGTATACTGTGGGGGCTGTATACTGTGGGTGCTGTATATTGTGGAGTGCTATACAGATGCACTGTATAGTGTGGGGGGCTGTATACTGTGGGGGGCTGTATACTGTATACTGTGGGTGCTGTATATTGTGGAGTGCTATACTGCTGTACTGTATAGTGTGGGGGGCTTTATACTGTATACTGTGGGTGCTGTATATTGTGGAGTGCTATACTGTTGTACTGTATACTGTGGGGGCTGTATACTGTGGGTGCTGTATATTGTGGAGTGCTATACTGCTGCACTGTATAGTGTGGGGGGCTGTATACTGTGGGGGGGCTGTATACTGTATACTATGGGTGCTGTATATTGTGGAGTGCTATACTGCTGTACTGTATAGTGTGGGGGGCTTTATACTGTATACTGTGGGTGCTGTATATTGTGGAGTGCTATACTGCTGTACTGTATAGTGTGGGGGGCTGTATAGTGTGAGGTGCTGTATACTGTGGGGGGCTGTATACTGTGGGTGCTGTATATTGTGGAGTGCTATTCTACTGTACTGTATAGTGTGGGGGGCTGTATCGTGTATAGTTTGGGGTGCTGTAGACGGTGAGGTGCTATACTGCTCTACTGTATACTGTGAGGTGTTGTATACTGTGGGGTGCTGTATACTGTGGGGTGCTATACTGCTCTACTATATACTGTGGGGTACTGTATAGTGTGGGGTGCTATACTGCATACTGTGTGGTGCTGTATACTATAGGGTGCTATACTGCATACTGTGTGGTGCTGTATACTATAGGGTGCTATACTGCATACTGTGGGTTGCTGTATACTATAGGGTGCTATACTGCATACTGTGGGGTGCTGGGTGCACTGTAACACTAGGGTGAGCCGAGCCCTGGTCTCCTTCCTGCAGAGCGGTGGCCACTTCCAGCCTGAGCCCAGATGCCCAGAGCACTGATCCTGAGCCGCTGGAGTCTTCAGAACTGGAAGTATTTACAGTCATTCACTGTACTCTACCAGATGTGTGGATTTTTGTGTGTGTGTTGTGGTAGAGGCAGTGATTGCATGCTAAGGTGTGGGAAGGTGGGATCCAGGGGGCCCAAGTAAATTTTTGCCCAGTGTCCAATCAATATTAAAGACTGCCCTGAATCTAACCATCACCTCATCCCGCAAAAAATGAGCCCCTACCTGAGACAATCGCCCAAAAAATAAAAGAAATTATGGCTTAGAATATGGAGACACTTAAACATCATGTAAAAAAAAAAAAGCTGTTATTGTGTAAAACTTACATAAATAAAAAAAAAGTATACATATTTGGTATCGCCACGTTCGTATCAAACTGTCATCTCATCCCACAAAAAATGAGACCCTACCTAAGATAATCGCCCAAAAACTGAAAAAACTATGGCTATCAAAATATGGAGACACTAAAACATGATTTTTTTTTTTGTTTCAAAAATGATATTACTGTATAAAACTTACATTAAAAAAAAGTATACATATTTGGTATTGCCGCGTCCGTATCGACCGACTCTATAAAAAATATCACATGACCTAACCCCTCAGATGAACAAAAAAAAAAAAACCTGTGCTAAATAAACAATTTTTTGTCATCTTACATCACAAAAAGTGTAATAGCAAGCGATGAAAATGTCACACGCACCCAAAAATAATGCCAATAAATCCGTCATCTTATCCTGCAAATATCATACCCTACCCAAGGTAATCGCCCAAAAACTGAAAAAATTATGGCTCTCAGACTATGGAAACACTAAAACATGTTTTTTTTTTGCTTAAAAAAGAAATCATTGTGTAAAACTTATATAAATTAAAAAAAGTATACATATTAGGTATCGCCACATCCGTGACAACCTGATCTATAAAAATATCACATGATCTAACCTGTCAGATGAATGTTGTAAATAACAAAAAATAAAAACTGTGCCAAAACAGCTATTTCTTGTTATCTTGCCTCACAAAAAGTGTAATATAGAGCAACCAAAAATCATATGTACCCTAAAGTAGTACCAAAAATACTGCCACCCTATCCCGTAGTTTCTAAAATGGGGCCACTTTTTTGGAGTTTCTACTCTAGGGGTGCATCAGGGGGGCTTCAAATGGGACATGGTGTAAAAAAAAAACGTCCAGCAAAATCTGCCTTCCAAAAACCGTATGGCATTCCTTTCCTTCTGCGCCCTGCCGTGTGCCCGTACAGCTGTTTACGACCACATATGGGGTGTTTCTGTAAACTACAGAATCAGGGCCATAAATATTGAGTTTTGTTTGGCTGTTAACCCTTGCTTTGTTACTGGGAAAAATTGATTAAAATGGAAAATTTGCCAAAAAATTCTGAAATTTCATCTCCATTTGCCAATAACTCCTGTGGAACACCTAAAGGGTTAACGACATTTGTAAAATCAGTTTTGAATACCTTGAGGGGTGTAGTTTCTTAGATGGGGTCATTTTTATGGAGTTTCTACTCTAGGGGTGCATCAGGGGGGCTTCAAATGGGACATGGTGTCAAAAAAAACAGTCCAGCAAAATCTGCCTTCCAAAAACCGTATGGCATTCCTTTCCTTCTGCGCCCTGCCGTGTGCCCGTACAGTAGTTTACGACCACATATGGGGTGTTTCTGTAAACGACAGAATCAGGGCCATAAATATTGAGTTTTGTTTGGCTGTTAACCCTTGCTTTGTAACTGGAACAAAATTATTAAAATGGAAAATCTGCCAAAAAAGTGAAATTTTGAAATTGTATCTCTATTTTCCATTAATTCTTGTGGAACACCTAAAGGGTTAACAAAGTTTGTAAAATCAGTTTTGAATACCTTGAGGGGGGTAGTTTATAGAATGGGGTCATTTTCGGTGGTTTATATTATGTAAGCCTCGCAAAGTGACTTCAGACCTGAACTGGTCCCTAAAAATTGGGTTTTTTAAAATTTCTGAAAAATTTCAAGATTTGCATCTAAACTTCTAAGCCTTGTAACATCCCCAAAAAATAAAATATCATTCCCAAAATGGTCCAAACATGAAGTAGACATATGGGGAATGTAAAGTAATAACTATTTTTAGAGGTATTACTATGTATTATAGAAGTAGAGAAATTGAAACTTGGAAATTTGCAATTTCTTACAAATTTTTGGTAAATTTGGTATTTTTTTATAAATAAAAATGAATTTTTTGGACTTCATTTTACCAGTGTCATGAAGTACAATATATGATGAAAAAACAATCTCAGAATGGCCTGGATAAGTCAAAGCGTTTTAAAGTTATCAGCACTTAAAGTGACACTGGTCAGATTTGCAAAAAATGGCCAAGTCCGTAAGGTGAAATAGGGCCGAGTCCTTAAGGGGTTAAAATAACATAAAATACGTAAAAATAAAAAATTATAATCTTGATTTAGGAGGAGGAGGTCCATATGGAGTAGGAGGTTGAGGAGGCGGTGGATGTGGAAGCGACAGTGGAGGAGGAGGTAGCCAACACTGTTTTTTGGCTTTGTTTTTATTTTATTTTAATTAATTTTTTTGTTTAACTTTGGGTAGACCCCAAAACATTGGGAAATATAAAAAATAAAACAAAGAGAAAGTGCGCTGGAGATCAAAAATTGCTTGGTGAGGCCGGTATACATGTCTATTCTGCACAAGGTACGGACAAGTCCTGTGGGTTCCCTGCCTGGTCCATTTTAATGAACATAAGCTTGTCCACATTGGCTGTGGATAGGCAGCTGCGCTTGTCTGTGATAACCCCCTCCTGCCATGCTAAACACATGTTCAGACAATACACTGACTGCAGGGCAGGCCAGCACCTCCAAGGCGTGAAGGGCAAGCTCAGGCCATGTGCCCAATTTGGAGACCCAGAAGTTGAAGGGGGCAGACCCATCAGTCAGTACGTGTAGGCGTGTGCACACATACTGCTCCACCATGTAGCTGAAATGCTGCCTCCTGCTAAGACGTCCCATATCAGCTGGTGGTGCTGGTTGTTGTGGCGTGCTGACAAAACTTTTCCATATTTCGGCCATGCTAACCCTGCCTTCTGAGGTGCTCCAGCTGCATTGGCGACCTCTTCCTCCTCCTCAGCCTTCGCCTTGTGCTTCCAGTGAGCCCCCGCTGGCAGGTGGGAATGCCATCAGCAGCGCGTCTACCAGCGTAACCAGTAACAGATGTTTTTACAAAATTTAGTTCCCTGTCAGCAATGCAGAGCAGGGGTTTTTCACCGGCAAAAATGGGTTAATGTCAACCATCAATGTAACAGACAAATTTTTGAAATTTAGGTCCCTGTCACTTGCATAAGTGTTTGTATACGGAAAAAATTGTAAAATGTCACACAAGAATGAAACAAACAATTTTTTGAAATTTAGGTCCCTGTCACCTATGCAGAGCAGAGGTTTATTCACGGCAAAACTGGTAAAATGTCACCCAAGAATGTAACAGACGCTTTTGCACCCTGCCCTCTCTTTAGCTGTGCTGGTTCCTCTGTGCGACCACCGCCTCTTCCTCCAAACTACACTCATCACTCGAATGACCTTGATTCCATGTGGGGTCTAGTACCTCATCATCTTGCACATCATCTTCCACCCATTCTTTACCCTTGCCCTCCTTGTCGGTATGCCGACTGCAGAAAGTCGCAGCTTGGCACCTGTGTTTCGTCATCATCCGAGACGTGCTGCGATGGTCTTCCCATGTCCTCATCCTGGAACATAAGTGGTTGGGCATCAGTGCACTCAATCTCTTCCATTTCTAGGGCAGGGCTATGTGGATGGCCCACGGAAACCCTGTCAGCAGAGTAATTAAAAAGCATAAGAGACTGCTGCATGACTTGGGGCTCAGACTGCTTGCCTGATTTGCAAGGGGGTGAGTTGAAAGACAGATAGCCATGGGCTGTAGGTGCCAACTCTGAGCTTTCAGCAGGGGGCTGGGTGGGAGAAAATGTGAAGGAACTGGAGGCACTGTTAGCCACCCAATCTACTATTGCCTGTACTTGTTCTGGCCTCACCATTCGTAGGGCCTCATTCGGGCCTACAAAATAATGCTGAAGGTGCGACAGAACCTGAGGAAGGTGTTTCACTTGGGCGTGTAGCTTGCACAGATCAACCACATCCTCTACCTGCAACAGGAGCACCACCAACACCAGCGGCACCACGACCTGGCCCACGTGCCTTATTTGACACTCTCCTCATTCTTTGCATTCACCCATGAAACAGATGGTTTATGTCAGGCGACAATGTAACTGCCAATAGTCAACAATTAGGTTCACTGACAGTAAGGCCGTGCCGGTGTCATAAAGAGAAAACATTTCTGGAGGTCACAAAACAGTGTGACAGTTGAATTTAATACAAATACTTCACTGTCAAGAAAAATGTGAATTTGTCAAACAGCAATGTAACAGCAGTATTTACTGGTTTTATTTGACTGTAAGAAATGCAGCACAGGGCAAAAAGGTACTTTACTGCGCAAAAAAAGTTGTTGTTTTTTAACCCTAAATGAAACAGATGGTCTTAACTGAGATTATATTTCACTCTCACAAATGAAGCACAGGTTTTTTTTTTTACATAAAAAATGGTGGATATGTCACCCCTACAATGGAACAGATGAATTTGCTGAATTTATGTGCCTGCCTGTCACATGTGCAGGCCTCAGAGGTACTTTACACCCAAAAATGGGAATTTGTCAAACAGCAATGTAACAGCAGTATTTACTGTTTTTATTTGACTTTCAGAAATGCAGCACAGGGCAAAAAGGTACGTTATTGCCCAATAAAAATGTTTTTTTTTAACCCTAAATGAAACAGATGGATTTAACTGAGATTATATTTCACTCTCACAAATGAAGCACAGGGTTTTGTTTACATAAAAAATGGAGAATATGTCACCCCTACAATGAAACAGATGGATTTGCTGAATTTATGTGCCTGCCTGTCACATGTGCAGGCCTCAGAGGTACTTTACACCCAAAAATGGGAATTTGAAGCCCAAAAATTTAACAGCAGTATTTACTGTTTTTTTTGACTGACAGGAATGCAGCGCAGGCTGCAAATATACTTTCTAGCAACAAAAATTTGAATTTTTCAACTAAAAATGTAACTGCAGTATTTGGCGGTTTTATTGGACTGTCAGAAATGCAGTACAGGGCAAAAAGGTACTTTATCGCCCCAAAACCATAAATGAAACAGATGGATTTAACTGAGATTATATTTAAATCTCACAAATTAAGTACAGGGGTTTTTTACTTAAAAAATTGTGGATATGTCACCCCTACAATGGAACAGATGGATTTGCTGAATTTATGTGCCTGCCTGTCGCATATGCAGTGCAGGCCTTAGAGGTACTTTACAACAAAAAAAAATTAATTTGTCACCCCACAATGGAACAGATGGATTTAACTGATTATATTTCACTCTCAGAAATGCAGCACAGGGGTACTTTACAGAAAAGAATGGGGATATATCACCCCCCTGGGTCCCTGAACTCACAGACGGTATTATTTTCCCTTCCCCTGGTACACATGCAGTGCAGGTGCACTTTAAAAATGGGTATATGTCGGCCACTGAACTACAAGAACAGGATTAAATGATTGTCCCTGGCACATATGCAGTGCTAGTGCACTGCTGTTGCACAAAATGGCCGCCGACATCCACCTAACTAACGGATTAAAACTTTTTTTTCAGTCTCACTGGGCTCAGGGCAGGGTACAAAAATTTTGCATTGCACCCCCAAAACAAAAAACGCTGTAGATCGCAGACTTCACACCAAGTGCAGCTATCAGAGTCTTTCCTAATCTCTCTCTCACAGCAGCAGCATCCTATCCCTACAACTAGTAAAAGCAGAGTGACATGCTGCGCTACGTGACTCCAGCTGGGTCACATGCTGCACTTGGCCAATCACAGCCATGCCATTAGTAAGCATGGCTGTGATGGCTTCTAAGGGCACACGAGTTAAACGTTTGTTGATTGCTGCCCTGCTTCCTTTCAACAAGTGCCATTAAATTGCTGAACACCGAACTCAAACCTGAACTTTTACGAAAATGTTCGGGTTCGGGTCCGGGTACAAAAAACCCTAAAGTTCGGTACAAACCCGAACTTTACAGTTCGGGTTCGCTCAACCCTACTGCCTACATCTCATGGCCACCTGAGCCCTGAGAAGGATGAATTGGCAGCGGAGGAGGAGGACATAAACGCCCAGAAATTTTATACACACCTACAGTTGTGTTCAAAATAATAGCAGTGTGTTTAAAAAAGTGAATAAAGCTTAAAATACTTCTAAAAGCTTTTATTTCCATACACACAAATGCATTGGGAAGACTACACATTCTATTCCAAATCAAAACATGAAGAGAAATATATAAAAAAAATAGCAGTGTTTGTATTCTTTTTTGCAAACTCAAGCATTCACTATATAAACTGAAAAATGTTGAAGATTTTGCTTTCTTTTGAATCACTTAACTAATATTTAGTTGTATAACCACTGTTTCTGAGAACTGCTGTACATCTGTGTTGCATGGAGTCAACCAACTTCTGGCACCTGTGAACAAGTATTCCAGCCCAGGATGATTGGACTACATTCCACAGTTCTTCTCTATTTCTTGGTTTTGCCTCAGAAACTGTATTTTTTATGTCACCCCACAAGTTTTCTATTGGATTAAGATCCAGGGATTGGGCTGGCCACTCCATAACGTCATTCTTGTTGGTCTGGAACCAAGATGTTGCACCTTTACTGGTGTGTTTGGGGTTGTTGTCTTGTTGGAACACCAATTTCAAGGGTATTTCCTCTTCAGCATAAGGCAGTATGACCTCTTCAAGTATTCAGATGTATTCAAACTGATCCATGATCCCTGGTATGCGATAAATAGGCCCAACACCGTAGTATGAGAAACATCCCCATATCATGATGCTTGCGCCACCATGCTTCACTGTCGTCATAGTGTACTGTGGCTTGAATTCAGTGTTTGGGGGTCGTCTGACAAACTGTCTCCGGCCACTAGACCCAAAAAGAACAATCTTACTTTCATCAGTCCACAAAATGTTGCGCCATTTATTTTTAGGCCAGTCAATGTGATTTTTGGCAAATTGTAACCTCTTTAGCACATGTATTTTTTTCAACAGTGGGACTTTGCAGGGGCTTCTTGCAGATAGCTTGGCTTTACATAGGCGTCTTCTAATTGTAACAGTACTCACAGGTAACTTTAGACCTTCTTTGATCTTCCTGGAGCTGATTGTTGGCTGAATTCTTCTATCCATTTAAATGGTAGTTTTTCGGTTTCTTCCATGTCTTTAAGGTTTTGGTTGCCATTTTAAAGCATTTGCAATCATTTTAGCTGAGCAGCCTATCATTTTCTGAACTTCTTTATATGTTTCCCCTCTCCAATCAACTTTTTAATCAAGGTGCGCTGTTCTTCTGAACAATGTCTGGAACAACCCATTTTCCTCAGAATTTCAGAGAGAAATGCACTGTAACCAGCATGTACAACATTTGCTGCTTTCCTTCCTTAAATAAGGGCGATAATTGCCACCTGTTTTTCAAAGAATGAATGACCTCACTAATTGAACTCCAAACTGCTATTATTTTGAACATGCCCCTTTCAATTAGTGATTCAATTACACAGAATCAGCAGCATGCATGTCATGACTGTTGGGTCTGTTGGATTTCTATTACTCTACTACACCTGCTAGTAAATAATTTGCCATGTAGAAATATAATTTCTACCAAAAACAGTGATTGATCAGGTTGGTGATGTCTGACTCAGTGGCGTAACTACCGGGGAAGCAGCTGCTTTGGGGCCTGGGCTGCCAAGGGGGCCCGGCGCTCCGGCAGCATGTGTGACAGTTTATTTTCAAGTTAGTTAAATATCGATTCTTGTCTTAATGTTCAGGGCCCCTTCACAGCAGCGGCGGCTGACCAGGCCCCCCTCGCTAATGTGATCTAATCTTAGTGTCTCATAAAATCTCCTGATGTGTCTGGGATTCAAACCCACAACCTCCAATGTATCAGTGGCAAAGCATTTACCCTCACAGCCATAAAGGCTGCATTACAACTGATTGAAAAAATATCAGACTTCTACTGTTATAGCTGGCTAAGTGTACATCTATACACATGACAGCTGCCCCAACACACCCAGCACTGCTATATCTCTATATGACAGCTGTCCCAGTACACTCAGCTCTGCTATATCTCTATATGTATAGATGTACACTTAGCCAGCTATAACACTAGAAGTCTCATATTTTTTCAGTCAGCAGCAAGGCAACTCTTATGGTCTTGTGGTTAAGTGCTTTGCCTCAGATACAGAAGGACGTGGGTTCGAATCCCAGCAGAACAAATACAAGCACTGACTCCATATATGGACATACAGGGCGGGACACAGGAAGAGGCTGCATCGCATCGCTGACATGGAGGTAAGTAGAAGTGTTTATTATCTTTTTTTAATACCCGACTGTTACTGCCATGGGGGGAGCGGGAGGCACTTGATACTGGCACATGGGAGGGGGGGTTGGCACCTGATACTGGCACATGGGGGGGAGAGAGGCACCTGATACTGGCACATGGGGGGGAGAGAGGCACTTGATACTGGCACTTTTTTTGTGGGGGGGGAGATGGCACTATGATACTGGGACATGGGGGGGAGGAGAGAGGCACTTGATACTGACACCTGGGGGGGGAGGGGCGGTTGGCACCTGCTACTGTCACATGGGGGGGAGGGAGAGAGGCACCTGATACTGGCACCTGGGGGGGGAGGGGGGTTGGCACCTGATACTGGTACATGGGGGGGGAGTGGCACCTGATACTGGCACATGGGGGGGGAGAGGGGTTGGCACCTGATACTGGCACATGGGGGGGGAGGTACTTGATACTGGCACTTTTTTTGTGGGGGGGGGAGATGGCACTATGATACTGGGACATGGGGGGAGGAGAGAGGCACTTGAAACTGGCATGTGGGGGGGGTTGTTACTTGATACTGTCACATGGGTGGGTTTGGCACTATGATACTGGCACATGGGGGAGAGGCACTTGATACTGCCACTTTTTTGGGGGGGAGATGGCACTATGATACTGGGACATGGGGGGGTTGGCACTATGATACTGGCACATGGGGGGTGGGAAGGAGAGAGGCACTTGATACTGGCACATGGGGGGGAGATGGCACTATGATACTGGGACATGTGGGGGGAGGAGAGAGGCACTTGATACTGGCACATGATGGGGGGGCTTCTATAGGGACACTTACTGGCACATTATTGGGGGGCATTATGGGGGACACTAGGCCGGCAGCCTATCAGAGGCCGGACACTGAGGGGCATCTACTGGGGCACTATATATGGGGCATTTTATACTGGTACATTATGGGGGGAAAGAGGGGTTGGCACCTGATACTGGCACATGGGGGGGAGAGAGGTACTTGATACTGGCACTTTTTTTGTGGGGGGGGAGATGGCACTATGATACTGGGACATGGGGGGGAGGAGAGAGGCACTTGATACTGGCATGTGGAGGGGGGTTGGCACTTGATACTGGCACATGGGTGGGTTTGGCACTATGATACTGGCACATGGGGGGGAGAGGCACTTGATACTGCCACTTTTTTGGGGGGGAGATGGCACTATGATACTGGGACATGGGGGGGAAGAGAGAGGCACTTGATACTGGCACATGGGGGGGTTTGGCACTATGATACTGGCACATGGGGGGTGGGAAGGAGAGAGGCACTTGATACTGGCACATGGGGGGGGAGATGGCACTATGATACTGGGACATGTGGGGGGGAGGAGAGAGGCACTTGATACTGGCACATTATGGGGGGGCATCTATGGGGACACTTACTGGCACATTATTGGGGGGCATTATGGGGGACACTAGGCCGGCAGCCTATCAGAGGCCGGACCCTGAGGGGCATCTACTGGGGCACTATATATGGGGCATTTTATACTGGTACATTATGGGGGGAACTAGCAGGAAGGTGGGAGAGGAGCACTATGGGGGAATTTACTGGGGGCAATATATAGGGGTATTTTATACTGGGACATTATGGGGGCACTATGGGGACATTAGCTCAACTGGGGGCATTACAAGGGGGCATTTTTGCACTGTCACATTATAACGAGAATTATTACTCCTGGGGGGGGCATTATAGTGGGCTTTATTACTCCCCCATCGTATGACCCTCTAGTAGCAGCACCAGCCTCTCCCTGCTCTGCTATCCCTCTGCCCCTTCTCCAAATCCTTATTATGAAATCTTTCTCATTAGGATAAAGCACAACATCAGCTCTGCCGAGCCCCCCAGCCAAGTGTTGAAGTGGCGTCCGAGATCCCCAAGGGTCAAGTAACTGTAAGTTTTCATATGAAATATGTTTATGTTATACACATATAGCATCCACTGTGCCACACAATATACAGTATACCGCTACACTCTGCCCAACAATATACAGTATACCGCTACACTGTGCCAAAGGAGTGGGGTTTACACAGGAGGAGGGAGGTGCGAAGCGCGCTGGAGAGGGGCCCTTACAAATATTTGCTGTGGGGCCCAGTCACTTCTAGTTACGCCCCTGGTCTGACTGCTATTATTTTGAACACAACTGTAGGTGGTTTATCTGCCCAAGAGACAGAAGAACAGCAGGAGGAGCTGAAGGTCGATAACACAGATGACCCTGTGGCAGTTTGCAGTAGAGATGGAGGCAGGGAGGCCCTCCAAGTCCCTTGCACAAAAGGCCAGATGCATGCTTTTATGTTTGCGTAGTGACAGACACAATGTCAGGATAACTACTGGCTATCCACATTGTTAGACCCTTGCTACAGGTCAAAAAGGGTTCATTTTTTAGACCATCTCAGAGGGATGCAAAAATGGACTACTATAGAGACATGCTGTGTAATTGGTTTGTCACTGTCTATGAGCGTCATCTGCCATCCTTAGTAAGGTCTTACCAGAGGAACCGTCTGTGCTTACACTCTACTGCAATTACTGGGAAGGGGGGGTAGTCTGGAGTCTTTGATGACCAGTTTTATTCAGTCTCCTTCTGAAGAAACCACCCAGCATCACCAGTGGGACATCCAGCAGAACCTCAACCAGCAGGTGGTGGCATACTTGGACTGCGCCCTGCCACCCCTAATCCAAGATCCTCTGGACTACTAGGCATGCAAACTTGAAGTGTGGCTGCAACTTGGAAAGTAGTATGGCATCAGAATGGGTGTTCAGTGTGGCAGGGGGCATAGTTATCCCTAAGAGAACTCTCCTTTCCTCCCAAAATGTTGAGAAACTAACCTTCATAAAGGTGAATCAGGCATGGATCAACCAGGATTTCCAGACACTGGTGCCTGATTCAACAGAATAGATCATTCTGCCACTAATGATCATACTGTAGTGTGCTGGCACACTGGAATATTGTGCAAAATGGGTTGTTACTAGTGTTGAGCGAACCCAAACTGTAAAGTTCGGGTTCGTACCGAACTTTAGGATTTTTTGGCCCCGGACCAGAACCAGAACATTTCTGTAAAAGTTCGGGTTCGGTGTTCGGCGCTTTTTTGGCGCTTTTTGAAAGGCTGCAGAGCAGCCAATCAACAAGCGTTTAACTGTGTGCCCTTAGAAGCCATCACAGCCACGCCTACTAATGGCATGGCTGTGATTGGCCAGTGCAGTATGTGACCCAGCCTCTATATAAGCTGCAGTCATGTAGCGCTGCACATCACTCTGCTGTGCCTAGTGTAGGGATAGGATGCTGCTGCTGTGAGGGAGAAAATAGTACAGAATATTTAATCAGAACTCCAATTGAACTAAGCAAACTACATAGATTTTGTTGTGTGGGTGCAGTGCACAATCTTTTTACCCTGCCCTGATCCCAGTGACAGAGAAAAATAACTTTTATCCGTCTGTTAGTTAAGTGGGCGGCGTCAGCCATTTTATGCAAGCTCAGTGGACCAGCACTGCATATGTGCTTTTGTGACATTCAAATCCAAGCTTGAAATATGCAATAATAATCTGGTTTTAAAAACACAACCTTTTTTGGCAATATCCTACATCTGGTGCCTTTGCAGCATTAGTCAGTGTGCAATTTAAGCTAGAAATACAGCTATAATTTTCTGGGTTTTAAAAAACACCCTTTTTGGGCAAAATACACAATTTTACAGCCCTTACTGCATCTATACATGTGAAATTCAAGCATTATATACAGCTGTGGTATTCTGTTAGTAAAAAAAAAACACCCTTTTTGGGCAAAATACTTAATATTGCAGCCTTTGCTGCATCTGTTATTGTTAAAAACAAGCTTGAAATACGTCAATAATTTTCTGGCTTTGAAAAAACACCCTTTTTGGCAATACCCTCCATCTCGGGGCTCTGCTGCATTAGTTAGTGTGCAATTTAAGCTAGAAATACAACTATAATTTTCTGGGTTTTAAAAAACACCCTTTTTGGGCAAAGCCCTTACTGCATCTGCACATGTGAAATTCAAGCGTTATATACAGCTGTCATGTTCTGTTAGTATATTATATATATTTCAGCCTTTGCTGCATCTGTCTTTGTGAGATACACCGTTTACATAGTGATGTTCTATTCTGCTCTTTAAAAAAAAAAACATTTAGGGCAAAAAACTTAAATTGCGGCCTAGTCTGCATCTGTACGTGTGAGATACACCCTTTAGATACTGTTGTTCTATTCTGCAATTTTAAAAAAACACCCATTTTGGGCAAGATCCTAAATTTTAAAAATATGAGGAGAGCGTCAAATAAGGGACGTGGCCCCGGTCGTGGTGCTGCTGGTGGAGCTCCTGTTGCAGGGAGAGGACGTGGTCGATCTGTGCCAGCTATACGCACAAGTGAAACACCTTCCTCATGCGAATAGGCGATAGAACCTGCAGCGGTATTTGGTCGGGCCTAATGCGGCTCTACGAATGGTGAGGCAAGATCAAGTACAGGCGATAGTAGTTTGGGTTGCTGACAGTGCCTCCAGTTCCTTCACATAGTCTCCCACCCAGTCTCCTGCTGAAAGATCAGAGTGGCACCTGCAGCCGATGTCCATCAGTCTTTCACCTGACGCCCTTGCAAATCAGCCAAGCAGTCTGAGCCCCAAGTCATGCAGCAGTCTCTTCTGCTTTTCTCTATTAGCAGGGTTTCCCAGGGCCATCCACCTAGCCCTGCACTAGAAGTGGAAGAGATTAAGTACACCGAGGCCCAACCACTTATGTTTTAAGATGAGTACATGGGAAGACCATCACAGCACGTCTCGGATGATGACGAAACACATGTGCCAACTGCTGGGGCTTTTGAAAGTGTACAGACCGACAAGGAGGGCAGGGGTTAAGACTGGGTGGAAGATGATGTGGAGGACGATGAGGTCCTCGACCACACATGGAATCAAGGTCATGCGAGTGACCTGTGTAGTTCGGAGGAAGAGGCGGTGGTCGCACAGAGCCACCAGCACAGTAGAAGAGGGAGCAGGGTGCAAATGCGGAGCGGCTGTCCCCTAGACAGTAAACCTGCTACTACCCACCGCAGCAAGCGACCGAGCACACCAAAGCCAGCTCCAAGGAGTACCCTGGCGTGGCAGTTCTTCAGACAATGTACTGACGACAAAACACGAGTGGTTTGCACGCTGTGCAATCAGAGCCTGAAGCGAGGCATAAATGTTCTCAACCTGAGCACAACATGTATGACCAGGCATCTAAGTGCAAAGCATGAGCTGCAGTGGAGTAGACACCTAAAAAACCAAGAAAGGTCTCTGGCTCCTCCTGCTTCCTATTCTGCTGCAGTCTCGGCCTCCTCATCCACCTCTGGAGTGACAGTGCCACCTGCCACTCCGCAAACAGAAGATCTGCCAGCATCACCACCATTTGGGTCAACAAGCATCTCCACAATGTCCCACGGAAGCGTTCAGCTCTCCATCTCCTAAACACTGGAGCGGAAGAGGAAGTACCCCCCTACCCACCTGCGATCCCTGGCCTTGAATTTCACATGAATAAAGAACGGGGTGGCACAGCTACACCAACAATCCGCGCTGTAGCGAGACGATTATCTGGGCTGATGAGGATCTACACACTGGTGCACAGCTGATAGAAGTAGGTTCAGGTACATATGATCACGATATAAGAAAATAAATATTCAGCGGCACTCACCAGTGTGTTGTATCAAAACTGTGTTTTTATTCCATGTACAAGATGTAGCAGGGGGCAGACAATTCTTAGACACGCATCAAACAGCGACGGCCATTTCGCGCTACATGCGCTTCCTCAGGCTGTGCGTCAGCGCGTACATTCGCGCCACCCTTTTAACTATCGGAGCTGCCTGTTGTCATGGTAATAGACAACAACGTTGCGCCCACAAAAAAGGTTAATGAAAACATATACATATAACGTAACAACTATAAATACCAAGCATTTCACTTCCACATGACAACTTTGTGTGCAACATATAACTATAAGAATAAGCTCAAGTGATTCCTATCATTTAATCCAAGCTCACCCAGAGCTTGAGTGCGCAAAATCCATCTTGCTTCCCTCTGCAGGAGAAGGCGGTGTCTGTCACCCCCCTGCAGAGGGGCGGATACAATCTCTAGCCCTGTGAAAGAGATACAATCCACGTTACCTCCATGAGCACTTCTCACATGATTTATAAATCTCGGGCAACCTTTTCCTGTTTTTACGGAATTCCTCACTCTTTCGAACATGCACCTGATTGTCTTCCCAATATAGAATCTCCCGCAGCTGCAGAGTAGTAGATACACTACATATGTGCTCCTGCAGTTGATGAAACTATTGATTCTATGTTGGGTGCCTGCAAACTCAATATACTTATTTGGGGAATTATGGGGGCAGAATGAACAGCTGCCACAGCGGAAATTACCCTTTGGTATATTATTCTTAAGCCAATTATTACCTTTGGTGTAATGGAACCTGCTTCTCACAAGTCTATCTTTAATCGTGTGGCTTCTTCTGAAAGATATAAGTGGTTTCTGTTCTGTGAGTTCGCTCAGGGTTGCATCCCTCCTCAGAATGTCCCAATTCTTTAATATTACTGAACGAATACATTCTGCCATGGGGCTATATTTGAAAGAGAATGCAAACCTGGCACCCCCACTCCTGGCCTTCATCTGTTTATTTCTACAGTACAACCACTGCTTATGAGTAGATCATTCTGGGAGAAACCCTCCTTTACTCTCATCATATCCTTGTTGAGCAATTCTTCTCGATATCCTCTCTCTAACAATCGCTGCTTTAACTCTGCTGCCTGTCTGTGGTATCCACTATCCCTACTATTTATTCGTCTCAATCTGATTAACTGGCCGTAGGGTACGGCTTTTTTCACATTTCGTGGGTGGAAGCTGTTATGGTGGAGCAAGGAGTTGGTCGCCGTGGGCTTACGAAAGCCCTCCGTGACCAACTCGTCGCCCTCAACCAAAACAGCCACATCCAGAAATTCCAATCTTGTACCTCCAAAATTGAGGGTAAATGTCATTCCCATGTCATTTGCATTTAGGTATTTAACAAACTCGTCACACTCGGACTCTGTACCTTCCCATACTATGAACACGTCATCCACAAAACGTAAATACGTTTTCAACTTGGGTAAGAATGGATTCATAGTGGAATAGATAAACCTATCTTCATTCTGCCCCCATAATTCCCAAAAGAAGTATATTGAGTTTGCAGGCACCCAACATAGAATCAATAGTTTCATCAACTGCAGGAGCACATATGTAGTGTATTTACTACTCTGCAGCTGCGGGAGATTCTATATTGGGAAGACAATCATGTGCATGTTCGAAAGAGTAAGGGAACACTTCAATTCCGTAAAAACAGGAAAAGGTTGCCCGAGATTTATAGATCATGTGAGAAGTGCTCATGGAGGTAACGTGGATTGTATCTCTTTCACAAGGCTAGAGATTGTATCCGCCCCTCTGCTGGGTGAGCTTGGATTAAATGATAGGAATGACTTGAGTCCATTCTTATAGTTCTATGTTGCACACAAAGTTGTCATGTGGAAGTGATATGCTTGGTATTTATAGTTGTTACGTTATATGTATATGTTTTCATTAACCTTTTTTGTGGGCGCAACGTTATTGTCTATTACCATGACAACAGGCAGCGCACAGCCTGAGTAAGCGCATGTAGCGCGAAATGGCTGTCGCTGTTTGATGCGTGTCTAAGAATTGTCTGCCCCCTGCTACATCTTGTACATGGAATAAAAACACAGTTTTGATACAACACACTGGTGAGTGCCGCTGAATATTTCTTCTCTTATATCGTGATCATATGTACCTGAACCTACTTCTATCAGCTGTGCACCACCGGCAGTGTGTAGATCCTCATCAGTCCAGATAATCATCTCGCTACAGCGCGGATTGTTGGTGTAGCTGTGCCACCCCCTTCTTTATTCATGTGAAATTCTCTGGACTTTGTTTCTGGGGCTAGAGCACACTACGAATAACTAGCGACAAAAGTCAAGCAAGCCACCTTTATAATCATGGCTGTGGATGCACCCGGTCCATCCATATTAGATGGCAGAGAAGGGGCAGAAGATTTCTTCACGCAATGGAACAGTAAAGATACCCTACAGAACCTCAGCACCCGATCACTAGAGGCTAAAGTAATGCAACTGGCTGACAGAGAAGTGCGCCTGTACTGGACAGTGAACTCACTGAAATCTTATAAAGAGAGTGAGAGGGTACCGAGAGGTCTGAGATTCTATAAATATCCAGCTCAATACGAGCATGACGAATTGTTTCTAAAGGAGTGGCAACAACTACATGTGAATTTCTCCTTGCAAATTTTGGATACAGTATTACAAAGAGACATAAAAGAATACGATGCAGTTAAAGAGGAACTCACCAAAGCAAAAGCCGAGTTAGACTCAAGGTTATCAGACAGCCTTTTGGAGTCATTCGATAAGAAATTAAATTAAAAAAATCACAATTGAACAAGCCGAAGTGAAGGAGAGAAAGAAAGATAAATTCGTGAGAGATAAACAAGATTACTAATCTGGTCATATCTTCGATTGGAACATAGGCAGAAAATTTAGAAAACAAAAGAGAAAACCTAACCGTCGTCAGAATAATGACTACTGGACAACGGACTCTGATTCCAGTGCATCAGACAAACCTAATCAAGCGATAATTGATACCGTGGGAGAGTTGAGTGACCCTTTAGGAAAATGGTCCGAATGGGCCGTAGAAAGACCAAGAAGAACAGGAGTCAGGAAATCGGAAAGAGAGAAGAAGCAAGTGTCCTGGAGGAAATAACCATTCCCCCACCACCAGATGAAAACTTGGTGATTAATCTCACGGACCACGTGTTACCACCTAGCTGCATAAGGGTCCTCAGTAAAGGACTTGGATACAGCCTAACGAGCAGTTTGATCCTGTTACGTTTGAAGTGGATTTATTTAAAGCCACCCGTAAGCTCCATCTACACAAGTTATTCAGGGATGCACCGCAGAAGGTTGTCCGTACACAGGGAGAGGTACCGTTGGGTCCTGACCCTGCAGGCTTTCATATATCCACTAAATTCGATGAAGAGGAATTAGCCGGTCTGGAATTTCTCACTGGGACAGAAACCACTGAGGAACCCCCTAGTGATGCCTCTGTGGATCCATTTAAAGGTGGAGTTAAATCCCCCAAATTTGGCGCATGTGCTGAATTTGGTGGTGCAGAGATTCCTTAAAAATTTCCCCAGCTATGTCAGAGCTGCTGCATAAAGTGCGGGCAGTCTGTGCGTGCTTTCGGCGTTCTCACCCTGCTGCTGCTCGCCTGTCAGCGCTGCAGCATATCTTCGGCCTTCCCGCTCACCGCTTCATATGCGACGTGTCTACAAGGTGTAACCCAACCTTGCACATGCTGGCCAGACTGTGCGAGCAGCAGCAGGCACTAGTGAAGTTTCAGCTGCGGCACGCACGGGTGAGTCGCTCTGCGGAACAGCATCACTTCACCACCAATGACTGGGCCTCCATGCAAGACCTGTGTTCCTTGTTGCGCTGTTTCAAGTACTCTACCAACATAGCCAGTGCCAATAATGCCGTTCTCAGCATTACTATCCCACTTCTATGCCTCCTTGAAAAAATGCTGCTGGCGATGATGGAAGAGGATGTGGCATAGGAGGAGGAGGACGAGGAAAAGGGATCATTTCATAGGGTTTCCGGCCAATCATTCACAAGTAGCTCCGAGGGTGGGTTCCTGCACCCACAAATGCCAGGTACACAATTGTCCAGTCAGGGCACAGTTCTGGAGGATGACAAGGTGGAGGATAAGGAGGAGGAGGAACCATGTTCACAGCAGGGAGGGCAGCTTTTCATTGCCTCTGGGCAGCCTGGCACACATGAGCAATTACATGCTGCAGTGTCTCCGCAACGACCGCCGAGTTGCCCAAATTCTAACTTGTGCTGATTTCTGGGTGGCCACGCTGCTGGATCTCCATTACAAGGACAATGTACTGTCCTTAATTCCCTCACTGGAGCGTGATCATAAGATGCCTGAGTACAAGCGAACGCTGGTAGACGGGCTGCTGGTGGCATTCCCACCTGACAGCGGGGGCACAGTGGAAGCACAAGGCAAAGGCAGAGGAGGAGGAAGAGGTCATCAACACAGCTGGGTCACCGCCAGCACCTCAGAAGGCAGGGTTAGCATGGCCGAAATGTGGAAAAGCACGCCACAACAACCAGCAACACCAGCTGATATGGAACGTCTTAGCAGGAGGCAGCATTTTACCAACATGGTGGAGCAGTATGTGTGCACACGCCTACACGTACTGAATGACGGGTCTGCCCCCTTCAACTTCTGGGTCTCCAAATTGGGCACATGGCCTGAGCTTGTCCTTTACGCCTTGGAGGTGCTGGCCTGCCCTGCAGCCAGTGTATTATCTGAACGTGTGTTTAGCACGGCAGGGGGCGTTATCACAGACAAGCGCAGCTGCCTGTCCACAGCCAATGTGGATAAGCTCACGTTCATTAAAATGAACCAGGTATGAATCCCACAGGACTTGTCCGTACCTTGTGCAGAATAGACATGTATACCGTCCTTAACCAGCCATTGTTATACTATAGCGCAATTGCTCATTCTTATATTTTGGATATTTCACACTCTTTTGGAGTGTACCCTAATTAAAAAAAAATAATAATAATTATAACCAAAAAACAGTGTTGGCTACCTCGTCTTCCTCCACCGCTGCTTCCACCTACACACCGCTACGTCCACTGCCTCCTCAAACTCCTACTCCATATGGACTTTCACCTTATAAAATCAAGTTTTTGTTTTTTTTTGTACGTATTTTATTTTATTTAATGTCATTTTACTACCGTAATTTGTCTGTTACATTTTCGGGATAAATTCACCAATTTTTGGGTGTGATATACCACTGCTATACCTAGTACACAGGTAAAAAATTCACTAATTTGTCTGTTACATTTTTGGGTGAAATTCACCAATTTTTGGGTGTGATATACCATTGCTATACCTAGTAGACAGGTAAAAAAAATTCACTTATTTGTCTGTTACATTTTTGGGTGAAATTCACCAATTTTTGGGTGTGATATACCACTGCTATACCTAGTACACAGGTAAAAAATTCACTAATTTGTCTGTTACATTTCCGGGTAAAATTCACCAATTTTTGGCTGTGATATACCCCTGCTCTACCTAGTTGACAGCTTAATAAATTTCAACAAGGGTCTTCTAGTATTGCACCGTTTTGCTCATCCTCTCCACCAGAGTAATGAGAGATAAGAAGTTCTCTTTGTAGCGGGGGTTGAGAAGGGTAAACAACCAATAATCCTTGTTGTCTAAAATACGTATAACGCTCGGGTCGCGGGAAAGGCAGCCTAACATGAATCAACCATTTGTGCCAGAGTAGCAATAGGCAAGACTTCGCTGTCGTTATCAGGAGGATCACTCTCAATCTCCTCATCCTCTTCCTCCTCTTCTGCCCACCCATGCAGAACAGATGGAATTAAACTTCCATGGGTACTACGCTCTGTAGCTGAGGTAACCATCTCCTGCTCCTCCTCCTCTTCATCGTCCAATTCGCACTGGGAAGACAAACAGAGGGTGGTCTGGCTATCACCCAGTGTAATCTATTTCCCCATTTCCACCTCTTCCACATGCAAAGCAAAATTGTGAGCAGCGAGCGTTTGAGTAGACACAGAAGTGGGATGGTTACGCTGATAATAGCGTTATCGCCGCTCACCATGTGTTGATTCCTCAAATTTTCTTAAAACCTCACAGAGGTCAGACATCCATGCCCACTCCTTGCTTGTGAATAGCGGAAGCTGACTGGAAAGGCAATGACCATGTTACAGCTGGTATTCCATTACTGCCCTCTGCTGCTCACAAAGCCTGGCCAACATGTGGAACATCAAGTTCCAGCACGTGATCATGTAGAACAACAGCCGGTGAGCTGGCAATTTCATATGCTGCTGCAGCATTGACAGACCGGCTGAAGTTGTCGATGACTTGCAGAAATCTGGAGGCCAGATTACACAGCACACAGAGAGAGGACCAGCACCTGCTGCAGAACGAGCCATCAATATAGCTCCATCATTTTTTTCATCAGCTCCATCCTTTCCGTCTTTGACAGGACCAGTGGCAATAGGGACACCAAATTTAGTTCCATCTCCATTGTCCTCATCCTCAGCTTCTTTACCCCCTTTTTTAGCATCGGGGACACAATTAAGAGACCGGGACAAATGGGGATACCAACCCAAGACGTAGCACTACCTCAAAAAACCACAGACATGCAAGTAATAAATCTGACAAATATTATCCTAGATTCGGAACATGAAAAACTAATACAGAAAGGACTCTCATATACACCGGCACCATATTTTGATTGCTTCACGTGGGTCAAAGATATAAACCTTTTCGCAAGAAAATTAGCTTTACATAAAGAGTTCAAAAATAAAGATAAGGACCCCCATGAAATAATGAAACGGGAGCGTGAAGCAATCAAAATATTAGAAGATTTACAGCTAGAAAGCTCGGGACAAATTCTAGTACCACAACCTCCATTCTCAACTATGACCCCACAGTCCAAATTTACACCACCATTCACCAAATATAATAACATACAGACGTTTGTAGAGCTTGTGACTATAGAACTGCAAAAAATCAAAGCAAAGAAGTCACAAATAGGCAGCAATCTAACTAAAAAAGAAAAGACAGCACTACAGGCACTAATAGAAAATAAAAATTTGGAAATCAAACCATCGGACAAAGGGGGCAACATAGTACTAATGGAAAAACAAGAGTATAAAAGAATGGTTATGGACCTTTTACAAGATAAGGGTACATATCTTAAATTACAGAGCAACCCTACAATAAAATTTGTGCAGCAATTGAAGAGTATCTTACAACTAGCTAAAGAGAAAAATTTAATAACAAAGGAAGAGTTCAAAATAATGTACAAACCGAATCCAGTTCTTGCGACATTTTATGCGATCCCGAAGATACATAAAAATCGACATCCTGTCCCGGGACGACCCATCGTCTCCGGTAATGAAAGTCTGTGTGAGGGAATCAGTGGATATGTCGATGAGGTGATATCCCCATTTGTCCCCAGTCTGACATCATATCTGAAAGATACAAAAGATGTTTTGACAAAGTTAGAAAATATACACGTAGAAAAAGGAACATCATTGGCAAGCTTAGACGTGGAGGCTCTATATACCAGCATACAGCACTCTGAGGGCCTGAGAGCAGTAAAATACTATTTGGATGCAAGAGGTATCCAATACAAGGATCATAACCAGTTTGTTCTTACATTACTAGAATTTCTACTCACTCACAATTATTTTGTTTTTGATGGTGATTTTTATTTACAGACAACCGGTACCGCAATGGGCACGAAATGTGCACCTAATTTCGCAAACCTTTTTTTAGGGTGGTGGGAAGAACAAATAGTCTTTTCAGAAGCACACAGTTTATTCACTCAATACATCACGTATTGGGGTCGATATATCGACGACGTGATAATTTTATGGGAAGGCACGCAAGAAGAATTTCACCAATTTGTCAAGATTCTTAATATTAACACTATAGGTCTCAAATTCACAGGTGAAATTCACAAGAACAGACTAAATTTCCTTGACATAGCTCTCAGCCTCTCAGAGGATGGAATCATAATAACAGAAATTTATAGGAAACCCACGTCAAGCAATAGCCTCCTCCACTGGTCCAGTTACCACCCAATCCCATTAAAGAAAGGAATCCCAGTTGGCCAGTACATTAGAGCAAGAAGGAATTGCTCCACTGAGGAGGGGTTTGAACGTGAAAGCCAAACTTTGTATAAGAAATTTCTAGATCGTGGATACCCAAAAAAAGTACTACATAAAGCCTATCGAAAGGCCAAAGAAGTAAAACGTAGTGACTTATTACAAGATCGCAAAAAGGAAAATACTGAAAAAATAGTGCGCTGTATAGGCACCTACGATATCAAACATAAAGAAGTCAGTAACATTTTAAAAAAATATTGGAATGTTCTAAGAATGGATGAGGACATACAGCAGGTGATTACACCATACCCCTCCATTACATACCGACGAGGACCTAACCTCAGAGAACAGCTTGTGCACAGCCACTTTCAGTGTAACTATCAACACACAGAAAAGACCACATGGCTAACCACAAAAGGATCTTATCCGTGTGGCGATTGCCAATTTTGCTGCAAGATGCTAGCTTGTAAGGAATTTGAAAATCCGGTTGATCAGAAGAAGTACAAAATTTCCCAGTATATAAACTGTAAGACTACAGGGGTAGTTTACGCCATACAATGCAGTTGCCCCAAAATATACGTAGGAAAAACAGTACAACAACTCAGAAGAAGGGTATCAAAACACTTCAGTGACATCAACCTAAAAACGGACAACACCCTATCCAGACACGTACAAGCAGTACATAGCGGTAAAAGTGACAGCTTAAAAATATGGGGAATAATAAAAATCAAATCAGGCCCGAGACAGGGCGATATAGATAAAAAACTACAGCAGGAAGAAACGCGCTGGATTTATAGACTAAAAAGCCTCACACCTCAAGGTTTAAATGAAGGCTTCACGTATGCATCATTCCTGTAATTAATATACGAAAAAATGCACACCCTTAAAAAATCATGAATATATGAGAATTATCAGGTATCTAACTATTATTAAACCATGGAGTAGTGGCCAATACCTACCCAAATCACAATCCATATAATAAAAAATCTAAAATATATTAAAAATTAAAAATTAAAAATCAAATCATTACCTCACTGTTCAATCCATCTGAAGTGAAGTATCCATCTGTGAGTAAAATCAAGAAATAAATAATTGTTAGATAGAACTCCAAATCATGTCTCCACCACATAAAAAAGTCACCAAAATAAAATAAATACCAATTAAAAATTTAAAATAAAAAAATAAAATAAAAATAAAAAAATAAAAAATCTTTAAAAAAATAAAAATACACTTAAAATAAAATAAAATATATATTAAAAAATAAATATTTAAAAAATAAATAAATAAAAAATATACACAAAAATTCAAAATCACAATAAATAATTTTTAAAAATCACAAAAGGTATAAAAGTACTATGAAATTAATATATTATAGAACAAAGATCAACTATAAAATAATTGTCAATTAATTAGGGTAAATATGTAAGCACACCATCACCATTATAACTGTCACAAGTAGATAGCTCATGGATATAATTATAATGTAATAAAAGAAGTAAATAGATAAATTCAAATACAATTGTTCACACAAAGCACCAAAGCATCACTATAAAATTAGAACAACCAATAAATAAATATATAGCATTCATAAATCATCAGATATAAGTAGCTATCATAAATACCACTTAGATGTATATATAAAATTAATACACATTTAGTAGAGACCTAACTTCAGATGGTAATACTAACGCTAACAAATCATAAAAACTAGCCAACCAATGGCAAAAGAATGAAGAAGCAGTGAGGTATGAAAAGGAATTACATGACGATACAGGATAAAGACATGCGCATCATCGGCCGAAGAATAACAACAAACTGAAAATACTCTAAGTCAAATGACATGCGCGTAAACTGACCAACTATCGCGAGAAGACGCACGTCAGTTCTAACTGAATCCAACTAGCCACACAGAATTCAGGTACCAAGTAAGCGAAGTCTTACAAGGACAGTGATAGGCCGAGCACATGTCACGTCACCCTAGGGGAGGTTATAAAGAACCGAGCCACACAATTACTCCGTGCAGACTGCCCGATCCCCTGAAGACGCCATAGACATGGCGAAACATGTCGGGGGGCAGCAATTAGAATTTTAGACTCTGGACATCTAGTAGATCAGTGACCCAGCGCCTGACTAACTTAGTGACAGCCCACCATGGCACCACGCTGGCAACAGCATTATAAGCAAACGCAGCAAACCGCAATAGTGGGCCAATAGACTGTTTAAACAGAGACAGGCTGTCACAAATAGTCAGCGATCAAAGCAGTTAGACTACAGAAAGAGCACTACCAGCAGACAGTGGTGTGCATAGCAGCAGCTATATAGGAAAAGTTACTGGGCAACTACAGGCAACAATGTTGCAATAAATAGGCTACAGTCACAAGTCTTGGACAACGAGCAGCAAGCAGGCTGGCTCTAAAGTATCCAAGTGCTGGAGCCAAAATATACCAGCAATAACCACCTAATTACTATAAGATAAGGTATAAATATAGTATTGAAATATAAGGCAGCCTGCATCCACAAAGGCTGATTAATCGATAGCAACTGCTAATTAATCACCACTGCTGCAGTTATAGTGTATAAAAATAAAAATCAAAAAATAAATAGAAAAGGAAGCACCATCTCGAAGTCCAGAGAGAGTTTTAACTAGTAGGTTAGATAATTATTGGGAAAAAAATTCATTTTAGGATTATCACAAATAATAAAAGTTATATTTTAAATCAATACAAAATACTACATAAATGCACATGTCAAGAGTAGGCAACCAGTAGTCTACGACTAAATGTATATACGATATCAAGTGCCTCTACATGTGCAGGGTATATATGAATGTAATATTTGCAGAAATGTGCACACATGCGGCGCACCTTCACCAGTAGCTCAGGTAAATTGGGATAGGTTTTGAGAAACCGCTGAACCACTAAGTTTAAGACGTGAGCTAGGCATGGGATGTGTCTGAGTTTGCCAAGCTCCAAAGCCACCACCAAGTTACGGCATTATCAGACACAACTATGCATAGTTCTAGGTTGAGTAGCAAGAGCCACAGCTCAGTCTGGTCTCTTATCACCTGCTACAGCTCTGCAGCAGTGTGCTGTTTTTCCCCTAAGCATATCAGCTCCAGCACGGCCTGTTGCCGCTTCCCCACTGCAGTGCTACACCGATTACAGCTACCGACTGATGACCAACTGGAGCTGCACGTGGATAATTTAGAGGTGGAAGTGGAGGAGAAGGCGGAGGAGGAGAAGTGGGGGTTGGAGCCACTAATGTAGGTGCTGGCGGAAACCCTGATCGACGTAGGACCCGCAATCCTTGGCGTCGGTAGCACCTGTGCCATCCCAGGGTATAACTCGCTCCTGACCTGCACAACATTCACCCAATGTGCCGTCAGGGAAATATAGCGTCCCTGTTCGAATACACTTATCCATGTGTTTGTGGTTAAGTGGACCTTCCTAGTAACTGCGTTGGTCAGGGCAGATGTGATTCTACGGGACACATGTTGGTGTAAGGCTGGCATATCACACCTTGAAAAATAGTGGCAGCTGGGGACTGCGTAATGCCGACATGAGGCTGTGGAAGGCCTCAGTGTCCACAAGCCTAAATGGCAAAATTTCCAGGGCCAGTAATTTGGAAAGCTGCGCATTAAGTGCTATAGCCTGTGGGTGGGTGGCTGGGTATTTGTGCTTGTGTTCAAATGCCTGGGGTAAGTGTAACGGTCACGTCCACACACACACAAGGGGAAGGATAGTGACCACTGCGCTCCACCCTCACCCCTGGCCCTGCCTACTTGCCTCACGAGTCCTGATGACAGGGGTCAACTGGACGACAGTCCCTTACTTAGGATATGTGCAGGGAAGACAGACAAGACAAAATACGGAACGTGAACGGACTGGGTCAGAACCAAGAGAGCTACGCAGTACAAAGGGTTAAGCAAAGAATGGTCAGGAGAAGCCGGGGTCAAATACCAGGAGAGTAGCGAAGTACCAGAAGAGTCCGCAAAGAGTAGTCAGGTGGGAGCCGAGGTCACAATACCAGGAGGGATGCGCAGTACAGGAGGAGCAGGCAAAGGATCGTCAGGGAACAGGATCAGGTGAGTATTCAGTAGTCCAGCAAATAGCCAGGAACCTAGAATTAACAGGCAACCTGTGGCCAGCAGGCTGCCTGTATTTATAGTGGGGTCTGAGGGTCATGTGACGTGGCCAGCATCACATGACCGACAGACAGACAAGTCGAGCACCGAGTGATCAGCTCGGCGCTCAAGGCAGACCTAGAAGCAGGGAGCCTCCCAGCTAGCAAAACACAGATCCTCGCTCCCGAAGCTAAGCAGCAGGTCTGCGGCTGATGGGAGACCGAGTGCGCCTTTGGCGTCCCGTGACAGTAAGGACATTTGTACGCTGCGCTGGGACACGGATATGGATGTGGTCGCTGATGGTGCTTGCGAAGGTCCAGGTGCAGGGCCTGCGTCTTGGACAGGGTATTGGGCTGCATGTAACACGGAGGAGGAGTAGGCAGTGGTTTGACTTGCAGACAAAGATTGTGGACCCATGCATTTGACCCACCTATTAGGGTGCTTTTATGCCATGTGGTGGATCATGCTGGTGGTGGTGAGGTTGCTAGTGTTCACGCCCCTGCTAATTTTTGTAAGGCACAGGTTGCAAATTACAATTCTTTTGTCGTCCGCACTTTCCTTTAAAAAAGCACCAGACTGCGGAACACCTGCCCCTTGGCAAAGGAGATTTCCGCAAGGGTGTGCTCCGAGGAACAAATGCCAAGGCCTGTTTGGTGTGGCCTTCTCCCTTTTGCCGCCACCCCACTGCCTCTACCAGCCTGTTGCGGTGCTGCAGATCCCTCCCCCTCTGTATTGCTCTCCTTGGTCGTCTTGTCACCTTCCCAGGTTGGGTCAGTGACCCCATCGTCCACCACCTCCTCTTCCACTTCCTTACTCTGATCATCCTCCTGATTTGTTGACCTAACCACAACCACAGTGATTGCCAACTGTGTTTCCTCCTCTTCATCAACCTCTTGAGACATTAATTGCGGTTGAGTCATTGGCAACTGTGTCTCATCATCATCCACCTCATTAAACACTAATTGCCATTCCCCACCGTCATGTTCTTGTGACTGTGGATGCTCAAGAGGTTGGGAATCAGGGCACAAGATCTCATGTCCCTCTTCAAGCGTGCTTGATGAGAGGGCCAAATCAAGTAATGGCGTTGAAAAGAGCTCCTCGGAATTTCCGAGTGTGGGATCACTTGTTTGGCCAGACTCTCCATGGTGGGAAGAAGGAGGATCAGGATAAGGATTCTGTTGACCAGACTATTGGCTACTGAGACTGGACTTGGTGGAAGACAGGGTGGTGCTTAACAGACTGGAAGCATTATCTGCTGTAATCCAACCGACCACTTGGTCGCACTGGTCTGACTTCAACAGTTTTGTCCTGCGACGCCCTGCAAACTGGGACATGAAGCTAGGTATCGTGGATGATTGTATTTCTTGTGCTCTGGCAGCAGGCACAGTTTCATCCCACCAAGGGTCACGTCCTCTGCTTGCACCATCAGCATCACGAGTACTGCCACGTCCCATACTGCTCGCCTTCTTCATATTAAATGTTATATATGATTGAAAGTCTGTCACACTTACAGTAGCGGAGGATTTGGAAGTGTATGCGCAAACAAATTAAAAAAGGTATTTGGGTTGTGGAAACGTCACACAGGAGATGCTGTCACCAGCGGCTAATGAAAAATTAAGGGAATGTCACAGGTATTTGGGATGAGGAAACGTTAAACAGGAGAGTTACCACCGGTAATGTCACTGCCTGCAGCGTCTAGGCAAAAAGTACACTGTATGTCACAGATATATTTTTGAAGCGCACACGTTACACTTTAGATGTGGCCATGGTAATGTCACTGTCAGAAGCAGACACCATCTATTGAAAAAGTACACTGTATGTCACAGATACATTTTTTAAATGCACACATTACACTGGAGATGTGCCCCTGGTAATGTCACTGTCCGCAGCAGCCACTGTCTACGAAAAAAGTACACTCTATGTCACAGATAAATTTTTCAGCACACACGTTACATTTTTCAGCACACACGTTACACTGAAGATATGTCACTGGTTATGTCACTGTCAGAAGCGGACACCGTCTATTGAAAAAGGACACTGTATGACAGACATTTTTTGGATGCGCACTTTTCACAGGAAATGTGGCACAGCTAATGTCACTGTCCACAGCGGACACGTCTACTGAAAAAGTACACGGGATGTCGGATATTTTTTGGATGCGCACACTTTACACTCGAGATGTGGTGCAGCTAATGTCACTGTCTGCAGCGGGCACTGTCCAAGGAAAAAGTACACTGGATGTCACAGATATTTTTTGGATGCGCACACTTTACACTGGAGATGTGGCGCAGCTAATGTCACTGTCTGCAGCGGACACCGTCTACGGAAAAAGGACACTGGATGTCACAGATATTTTTTGGATGCTCACACTTTACACAGGAGATGTGGCACAGCTAATGCCACTGTCCGCAGCGGACACTGTCTACAGAAAAAGTACACTGGATGTCACAGATATTTTTTGGATGCGCACACTTCACACTGGAGATGTGGCGCAGCTAATGTCACTGTCCGCAGCAGACACCGTCTATGGAAAAAGTACACTGGATGTCACTGATATTTTTTTGATGTGCACACTTTACACTGGAGATGTGGCGCAGCTAATGTCATTGTCCGCAGCGGACACCGTCTACAGAAAAAGGACACTGGATGTCACAGATATTTTTTGGATGCGCACACTTTACACTCGAGATGTGGCGCAGCTAACACAGCGGACACCGTCTGCGGAAAAAGGACACTGGATGTCAGATATTTTTTGGATGCGCACACTTTACATTGGAGATGTGGCGCAGCTAATGTCGCTGTCTGCAGCGGCCTAACTATTGTACGCTATTTAGCGCAGGATGCGCTAAAAATAGATATTGCTGTCAACACAATAGTCCTTTGAAGGACTTTTTGGTCTGTAAAGTTTCAGCTATTTAGCGCAGGTTGCGCTAAAAATATAAATTTCTGCTGACAGACACAACAATAGTCCTTAAATGGACTTTTGGGTCTCTGAAAAGTTTTTGTAATAAAATTATTCCTATTTCACTCGCTACACTGTCTGTCCCTTCCTTAGCACAGCTCTCACTGACTAACAATGAGCCAAACATGGGTCATTGGGTGCTATATAGCACCCGATGACGCTTTCTGGCCAGCTAATCACTGTAATGCCAGTAGCCAACATGGCTACAGCATTACAGTGAGGCCAGCCAAGAAACGTGAGGGGCGGAGACTCGAGCATTGCGCTCGAGCACATGCGGTTTTCGGCCGAATACCGTCATATTCCGAGCATCGAGATGCTAGAGCCGAGCAGGTGTTCGGCCGAGCATGCTCGATCATCACTAGACAGGACTACATTAGCTTGCTGTCATTTCCAACTTTTGGTTTGAGCCATCAGAACTCAAGAACTCAAGTTACTACTGTAAAGGAAAATCAATAAAAAGTCATATACAGTACAGACCAAAAGTTTGGACACACCTTCTCATTCAAGAGTTTTCTTTATTTTCATGACTATGAAGGCATCAAAACTATGAATTAACACATGTGGAATTATATACATAACAAACAAGTGTGAAAGAACTGAAAATATGTCATATTCTAGGTTCTTCAAAGTAGCCACCTTTTGCTTTGATTACTGCTTTGCACACTCTTGGCATTCTCTTGAAGAGCTTCAAGAGGTAGTCACCTGAAATGGTCTTCCAACAGTCTTGAAGGAGTTCCCAGAGATGCTTAGCACTTGATGGCCCTTTTGACTTCACTCTGCGGTCCAGCTCACCCCAAACCATCTTGATTGGGTTCAGGTCCGGTGACTGTGGAGGCCAGGTCATCTGGAGCATCACCCCATCACTCTCCTTCATGGTCAAATAGCCCTTACTTTCAAAGTTTTCCCGATTTTTCGGCTGACTGACCTTCATTTCTTAAAGTAATGATGGCCACTTGTTTTTCTTTACTTAGCTGCTTTTTTCTTGCCATAATACAAATTCTAACAGTCTATTCAGTAGGACTATCAGCTGTGTATCCACCTGACTTCACCTCAACGCAACTGATGGTCCCAACCCCATTTATAAGGCAAGAAATCCCACTTATTAAACCTAACAGGGCACACCTGTGAAGTGAAAACCATTTCAGGGGACTACCTCTTGAAGCTCATCAAGAGAATGCCAAGAGTGTGCAAAGCAGTTATCAAAGCAAAAGGTGGCTACTTTGAAGAACCTAGAATATGACATATTTTGAGTTGTTTCACACTTGTTTGTTATTTATATAATTCCACATGTGTTAATTCATAGTTTTGATGCCTTCAGTGTGAATCTACAATTTTCATAGTCATGAAAATAAAGAAAACTCTTTGAATGAGAAGGTGTGTCCAAACTTTTGGTCTGTACTGTTATGTAGTTTTAATACATAAATACAAAAGAAAGTTACTAATCTAAATTTCTTCAATAATTGTGCCTTATCCCATAAAAAAAACAGCTTTATCTAGAGAGCAACACTCAGAGACTTCTTTGTATTTAAAAATTCTTCCTCCTTTATTCAAAAATCCATTAAAAGCATGAAACAGAAAAATATAATCAGCTTCAAGTTTCACAAACATTCAATGAAAAGTATGACGAAGCAAATAACAAGCATTAACCCCTTTAGGACCAAGCCTTTTTTCACCTTAAGGACCAGGGCAAGAAATCTGGCGTGTCATTTTAATTGGTAATAATTTTGAAATGCTTTTAGGCTGCGTTCACACGGGCGAGTATTCCGCACGGGTGCAATGCGGGAGGTGAACGCATTGCACCCGCACTGAATATCGACCCATTCATTTCTATGGGGCTGTTTACATGAGCTGTGATTTTCACGCATCACTTGTGCGTTGCGTGAAAATCGCAGCATGCTCTATATTCTGCGTTTTTCACGCAACACAGGCCCCATAGAAGTGAATGGGGTTGTGTGAAAATCGCAAGCATCTGCAAGCAAGTGCAGATGCGGTGCGATTTTCACGCACGGTTGCTAGGAGACGATCGGGATGGAGACCCGATCATTATTATTTTCCCTTATAACATGGTTATAAGGGAAAATAATAGCATTCTGGATACAGAATGCATAGTAAAATAACACTGGAGGGGTTAAAAAAAAAAATTTCATTATTTAACTCACCTTAATCCACTTGTTCGCGCAGCCCGGCATCTCCTTGTGTCTCCTTTGCTGAACAGGACCTGTGGTGACATCACTCCGGTCATCACATGATCCATCACCATGGTAAAAGATCATGTGATGGATCATGTAATGACCGGAGTGACGTCACCACAGGTCCTGTTCAGCAAAGGAGACAGAAGGAGATGCCGGGCTGCGCGAACAAGTGGACTAAGGTGAGTTAAATAATTTTTATTTATTTTTTTAACCCCTCCAGTGCTATTTTACTATGCATTCTGTATTCAGAATGCTATTATTTTCCCTTATAAACATGTTATAAGGAAAAATAATACAATCTACACAACCCCGATCCCAAGCCCGAACTTCTGTCAAGAAGTTCGGGTTTGGGTACCAAACATGCACGATTTTTCTCACGCGAGTGCAAAACACATTACAATGTTTTTCACTCGCGCGGAAAAATCGCGCGTGTTCCCGCAACGCACCCGCACATTTTCCCGCAATGCCCGTGTGAACTCAGCCTTACTTGGCCAAGCCATTCTGAGACAGTTTTCTCGGGAAACACTGTACTTCATGACAGTGATACATTTGAGTCAATATATTTCATCTTTTAAAAAATTATAATTGCTAAACATTTGGAAAAATGCGCAATTTTTAAAGTTTCAATTTCTTTGCTTTTAAGACAGATAGTGATACCTCATGAAATAGTTATTACTTTATATTTCCCATAGGTCTACTTTATGATGGCATCATTTTGTAAATGGTATTTTAGTGTTTTTGGATGTTAGATGGGAGTACAATTTTAGATGCAATAAAAAATTTTTTTTCCTGTAAGCTATCAAGGGTTAACAGCAAAACAAAACTCAATATTTATTAACCTGATTCTGCAGTTTACAGAAACACCCCATATATCGTTGTAAACTACTATATTTGTCATGTCACATTTGAAGATCTCCATGATAATGCATTTTTGAAAAAATATAATGTTTTTGTGTCTCCATTTTCAGAAAGCCATATTGTTTTTATTTTTCTGCCAATGATCTTGTGTAGGGGCTCTTTGTTTGTGAAAAGAGTTGACATTTTTATTGGTACCAATTTTGGGTACATAAGATTTTTGATCATTTACTATTACACTTCTTTAGGGCAAGGTGACCAAAAAAAATTTTTTTTTTTTTTTACGGCGTTCACAGGGGTTAGGTCATGTGAAATTTGTATAGAGCGCTCATTATGGATGCAGCGATATCTAATATGTCCTTTGTGCCGAAGGCTAATAGAGAGGCAGAGGGAGCCCCCTACCTCTGCGATACTCTTACATGCCATGTTCAGCGTTGATCGCAGGATATAAGGGGTTAATCCGCCGACATTGGGGCTGACAGTGATGCGGGGCGGATACAGAAGGGGCCTGGCGGTCAATCACATCTGGTCCCCTGCATTGATTGGGTGTACACAGCTTTAAGTCACTTCCCGCTTGTGACATACTAATACGCCAAGGGTCGTTAAGGGGTTAAACTATGAAATAACAAAATAATTTAAAGGGGAGACAACCCACTTCAGTAAGTTCCATTTATCATGTAGAGAAAGTTAATACAAGACACTTAGTATTGTTATTACCCATATTGCTTCCTTTGCTGGCTGAATTTATTTTAAAAATCAGAAGATTGCCTGTCTGAGAGAGATACAAGTGAAGACCTCCCCCAGTTTACTGCAGAATTAGAAAACAGGTATTAAAGGGGGGCAGTATGGCATGCCATACTGCCCCCCTTTAATACCCTTAATTTATTTTTCTATCACATTATACACTGCTCGTTTCCATGGTTACAAACCACCCTGCAATCCATCAGTGGTGGTCGTGCTTGCACAAAATAGGAAAAAACACTAGCCTATGTGACCTTCCTTGGTCCCGGCCACCAGAGAGGCTGCCGCTTTTTCCTATAGTGTGCAAGCACGACCACCACTGATGGATTGCAGGGTGGTCTGTAACCATGGAAACAAGCAGTGTATAATGTGATGGAAAAATTAATCCAGCCAGCAAAAGAAGCAATATGGACAATAACAATACATTAGTTAGTGGCTTGTATTAAACTTCCTCTACATGATAAATGCAACTTACCGAAGTGAGACAAGCCCTTTAAGATCAAACCAGTTTTAAAATTCAAATGTCTTAAAGAGGTGGTGTTTAATAGGAGGATTCAGAATCCCTCCCTAGTCCTTGCCTTTCAGATCTATAAAACTTCTCTATGACAAAGACACAAAGCCTGGATAAGATAATTGCATACAAATTCAAGAAACGATGGAAGACATTAGAGGGATTTTTAGCTTTAAGGCTTTTCAAATAACTGATGTGTTTCTAGATAAACACCCGCAACCTTTGCCTTATGCAACACACATGAAGCTATTTTTATTCTGAGCATTGTATGCACGTGATCTGATGTTACAATTGATAAAAAAAAGTCTTATGAGACTGACGGTCAAAAAACTAAATTGCGACAAAAGTACACATAAGAGATTTAAATAGCCAGAGACAATTATTGACAATGTGATATGATGTCCTGCTCTAAGGCCCATTTCACATGAGCGAGTTTTCCATGCGGGCGCAATGCGTGATGCGAACACATTGCGCCCGCACTGAATCCGGACCCATTCATTTCACGCATCACATGTAGAGATGGCCCGAACTATCCGACGGCGAACAGTTCCCGGCGAACATAGCTTGTTCGCGTTCGCCTCTGCCGGGCGAACACATGCGATGTTCGGTCCGCCCCCTATACATCATCATTGAGCAAACTTTGACCCTGTACCTCACAGTCAGCAGACACATTCCAGCCAATCAGCAGCATACCCTCCCTCCCAGACCCTCCCACCTCCTGCACAGCATCCATTTTAGATTCATTCTGAAGCTGCAGTCTTAGTGAGAGGAGGGAGACTGTAACTGCTGCTGATTTAATTGGGAAATCGATAGCTAGGCTAGTGAATTCAGTGTCCACTCCAGTCCTGAAAGACTCATCTGATCTCTGCTGTAAGGACAGCGTCCTGACAGCACCCCAAAAAGCCCTTTTTAGGGCTGCAACATTAGTCTGCTTTTTTTTTTTCCTTTATATACATATTGCAGTTGCCTGGCCTGCCTGTGTGTGAGGAGCTGCAGGCCCACAGACTGTAGTGTGCCCACTGCCAGTGCTCACCCCTGTCATTCCGTGTGGCACAGGACTTTGCTTAAAAAAAGGCACTTAATTTTTACACTTTAATCTAAGGTTAGTTGCCTGCCAGTGTGTGTCAGGCTGACTTCCACTGACTGTAGTGTGCCCACTGCCAGTGCCCACCACTCATACCGGCTGGCACAGGACTTTGCATAAAAAAGGCATTTAATTTTTACACTTTAGTGTAATTTCAGCTGCTTGCCTGCTGCTAGTGTGTGTCAGGCCGACTTCAACTGACTGTAGTGTGCCCACTGCCAGTGCCCACCCCTGTCATCCCGTGTGGCACAGGACTTTGCTTAAAAAAAAGGCACTTCATTTTTACACTTTAATCTAAGGTTAGTTGCCTGCCAGTGTGTGTCAGGCCGACTTCAACTGACTGTAGTGTGCCCACTGCCAGTGCCCACCCCTGTCATCCCGAGTGGCACAGGACTTTGCTTAAAAAATAGGCACTTAATTTTTACACTTTAATCTAAGGTTAGTTGCCTGCCAGTGTGTGTCAGGCCGACTTCAACTGACTGTAGTGTGCCCACTGCCAGTGCCCACCCCTGTCATCCCGAGTGGCACAGGACTTTGCTTAAAAAATAGGCACTTAATTTTTACACTTTAATCTAAGGTTAGTTGCCTGCCAGTGTGTGTCAGGCTGACTTCCACTGACTGTAGTGTGCCCACTGCCAGTGCCCACCACTCATACCGGCTGGCACAGGACTTTGCTTAAAAAAGGCATTTAATTTTTACACTTTAATGTAATTTCAGCTGCTTGCCTGCTGCTAGTGTGTGTCAGGCCGACTTCAACTGACTGTAGTGTGCCCACTGCCAGTGCCCACCCCTGTCATACCGAGTGGCACAGGACTTTGCTTAAAAAATAGGCACTTAATTTTTACACTTTAATCTAAGGTTAGTTGCCTGCCAGTGTGTGTCAGGCTGACTTCCACTGACTGTAGTGTGCCCACTGCCAGTGCCCACCACTCATACCGGCTGGCACAGGACTTTGCTTAAAAAAGGCATTTAATTTTTACACTTTAATGTAATTTCAGCTGCTTGCCTGCTGCTAGTGTGTGTCAGGCCGACTTCAACTGACTGTAGTGTGCCCACTGCCAGTGCCCACCCCTGTCATACCGAGTGGCACAGGACTTTGCTTAAAAAATAGGCACTTAATTTTTACACTTTAATCTAAGGTTAGTTGCCTGCCAGTGTGTGTCAGGCTGACTTCCACTGACTGTAGTGTGCCCACTGCCAGTGCCCACCACTCATACCGGCTGGCACAGGACTTTGCTTAAAAAAGGCATTTAATTTTTACACTTTAATGTAATTTCAGCTGCTTGCCTGCTGCTAGTGTGTGTCAGGCCGACTTCAACTGACTGTAGTGTGCCCACTGCCAGTGCCCACCCCTGTCATACCGAGTGGCACAGGACTTTGCTTAAAAAATAGGCACTTAATTTTTACACTTTAATCTAAGGTTAGTTGCCTGCCAGTGTGTGTCAGGCTGACTTCCACTGACTGTAGTGTGCCCACTGCCAGTGCCCACCACTCATACCGGCTGGCACAGGACTTTGCATAAAAAAGGCATTTAATTTTTACACTTTAGTGTAATTTCAGCTGCTTGCCTGCTGCTAGTGTGTGTCAGGCCGACTTCAACTGACTGTAGTGTGCCCACTGCCAGTGCCAACCACTGATACCGGGTGGCACAGTAGCTTGCCGATAAATAAGGCATTTAATTTTTAGACAGTAGTCTAAATTCAGTTGCTTGCCTGCTGCCAGTGTGTGTCAGGCCCGCTTCCACTGACTGTAGTGTGCCCACTGCCAGTGCCAACCACTGATACCGGGTGGCACAGTAGCTTGCCGATAAATAAGGCATTTAATTTTTAGACAGTAGTCTAAATTCAGTTGCTTGCCTGCTGCCAGTGTGTGTCAGGCCCGCTTCCACTGACTGTAGTGTGCCCACTGCCAGTGCCAACCACTGATACCGGGTGGCACAGTAGCTTGCCGATAAATAAGGCATTTAATTTTTAGACAGTAGTCTAAATTCAGTTGCTTGCCTGCTGCCAGTGTGTGTCAGGCCCTCTTCCACTGACTGTAGTGTGCCCACTGCCAGTGCCAACCACTGATACCGGGTGGCACAGTAGCTTGCCGATAAATAAGGCATTTAATTTTTACACTTTAGTGTAATTTCAGTTGCTTGCCTGCTGCCAGTGTGTGTCAGGCCCGCTTCCACTGACTGTAGTGTGCCCACTGCCAGTGCCAACCACTGATACCGGGTGGCACAGTAGCTTGCCGATAAATAAGGCATTTAATTTTTAGACAGTAGTCTAAATTCAGTTGCTTGCCTGCTGCCAGTCAGTGTGTCAGGCCCTCTTCCACTGACTGTAGTGTGCCCACTGCCAGTGCCAACCACTCATACCGGGTGGCACAGTAGCTTGCCGATAAATAAGGCATTTAATTTTTACACTTTAGTGTAATTTCAGTTGCTTGCCTGCTGCCAGTGTGTGTCAGGCCCGCTTCTACTGACTGTAGTGTGCCCACTGCCAGTGCCAACCACTGATACCGGGTGGCACAGTAGCTTGCCGATAAATAAGGCATTTAATTTTTACACTTTAGTGTAATTTCAGTTGCTTGCCTGCTGCCAGTGTGTGTCAGGCCCGCTTCCACTGACTGTAGTGTGCCCACTGCCAGTGCCAACCACTGATACCGGGTGGCACAGTAGCTTGCCGATAAATAAGGCATTTAATTTTTAGATGTTTTAAAGCACGTTATTCCAAACAATTTAGGAATGTTAGTTGATTTATGCCCTTTATGGATTAAAACCCGACTCTGCGTCCACTACGTAATTTTCCATGGGAGTTTTGCCATAGATCCCCCTCCGGCATGCCACAGTCCAGGTGTTAGACCCCTTGAAACAACTTTCTCATCACTATTGTGGCCAGAAAGAGTCCCTGTGGGTTTTAAAATTCGCCTGTCTATTGAAGTCTATGGCGGTTCGCCCGGTTCGCCAGTTCGCGAACATTTGCGGAAGTTCGCGTTCGCTGTTCGCGAACTGAAAATTTTATGTTCGCGACATCACTAATCACATGTTCTATATTCTGCGTTTTTCACACAGCCCTGGCCACATAGAAGTGAATGGGTCTTCAGTGAAAAACGCATTGTTTCTGCAAGCAAGTGCGGATTCAATGCGTTTTTCACTGATGGTTGCTAAGAGATGTTGTTTGTAAACCTTCAGTTTTTTATCACGCGTGTGAAAAACACATCAAAACGCATTGCACCCGCGCGGAAAAAACTGAACAACTGAACACAATCACAGACAAAACTGACTGAACTTGCTTGCAAAATGGTGCGAGTTTCACTGAACGCACCCTGAACACATCCGGATCTAATCCGTCACGCTTCGGTGAAAGGGGCCTAATTGGCATTTCTTTTTGGAGGAAGAGCATGTCAAAATAAATTCTATATTTTACAAATATATTTGACCCTTTATAATAAGTACTATGAAAAATGTAGCAAGAGTAAATAATTTTTATCATGCCAAGATTGTAACTTAGGGTACTTTCACACTTGCGGCAGGACGGATCCGACAGGCTGTTCACCCTGTCGGATCCGTCCTTCCGCTATTTCGCCGTGCCTCCGGACCGCCGCTCCGTCCCCATTGACTATAATGGGGACGGGGCGGAGCTCCGGCGCAGTACGGCAGTTCGCGGTGAGAGGCCGCTGGACTAAAAAGTCGGACATGCAGGACTTTTAGTCTGGCGGCCTTTCACTGTGCACTGCCGTGCTGCGCCGGAGCTTCGCCCCCCGTCCGAACCATGATGCGGTGTGCACAGGGCCAGTAAACATGTTTTGTCGATTTGTGGCTTAATCATGTCCCCCTTTAGACGTCTCTTCTCAAGACTAAATCAATTTTATTCTTTTAATCTTTCCTCATAACTAAGACTCCATGCCACTTATCAGTTTAGTTGCTCTTCTATGTACTTATAGGCTACCTGATCCGTCAAAATAATAAGCCCCAAAAGATGGATCCTGTCTGTTGAGCATTTGCCTTCACTCGGTCAGCATTTGGTCAGTAATCCATCAATATTGCTAAAGCCAAAAAAAACAGGAGTGGATCCAAAACAGAGATGACACTTGAACGGAATATTTGCATGTCTTCTGTGTTTTGTACCCACTCCTGCTTTTGGCTACAAAATCACAAGCCAATTCTGATTGGACAATACAGGCTTTACAGCTGCTACACAGACAAGATCCATTGTGCGTCTCATTTTTCCTTCCTTTTGACAGATCAGAAAAAGGGTCAAATAAAATATGATGTCAGCCAAGCCAAAAAGGCAAAATAGTGGCCAAGTCATGAAGTGGGGAGGGTAGGAACAGCATGAGAAGTCCACAAAGCGGCCCTATGACATAGTGGTGAGGTGGAAGCAGCATTAGGAGACCACAGAGTGGCCCAATGACCGAGTGTGAAGGTGGCAGCAGCATGAGGAGGCCACACAGTGGCACGACGACGAGGGATAGCGGAGGTGGCAGCAGCAGCAGCATCAGGAGGAGGCCATGGGGTGGCACAATGACAGAGTGTGGAGGTGGCGGCAGCATCAGGAGGCCACATAGTAGCTGAGGCAGGTAGCCAGAAGAAACCGGTCTCTTTTGTCAAGGTTTGGGTGAGGCAGCATGGATGATCTAATCTGAAGCATCAGGCATTGGTGGGTGCAAATCCTGGCTGATCTGGAAATCGAGGCTACTTTGTCTTGCCAGTGCACAATAGACGGAGGTCCTGGTGTTTTCCAGTTAGAAGCTATAAGAAGCCTAGCAGCCGCTGATAGGGCTCTTAAAAGACCTTTTTTTGGCAAGGTCACAGAGTTCGGTATGATGCTTAGTAAGGCAACTTTCGGACATCTGGGGATCCTCATTTGCCTTTTCTTTAGTATACAGATAATGTTAACAAAGATCTGGGTCCAAAAAGTTTGTAGTAATGGACAGGACCACCAAATGTATAGGAAGGTGCCCAACTCTTTGTGACATCTCCAACATATATCTGGTGTGGTGCTATATTGGCTTAATTTAACAGGTGTAAGATACCACCCGGAGATCACTTTATATGTGTTTTCCTGAATGTTGGAGCATCTCGAGGATAATTTCGGGGACAGTAGTATCGCTTTGATGTCTTCTTTTGTGAATTTCACATCTAAATCCCTTTCCCACTCTCTTAAAAAGTATAATGAGTTGGGGGTTTCAATTTGAAGTAGATTTTGGCATATGGTGTGCACAAGCCTTTTTGGGGTCTGCGTCAGTAAAGTTAATTTTTTGAATCATGAGGGGTCTCGTGTCGGGTTATCAGAGGACATGACTCATCTTAAAGCCTTATATATAATGGTGTGGTGGAGGCTATTAAGTTGCGGGGCCCTAAACTTCTCTTTCATAGTCTGTAGGTCTAATATGCTCCCATCAGAGTCTAACAAGTCTGCAGGAGGGGAGTTGGCGCTACAAATTTGGATTGGGATAGTTTTATAGTCTTCATCCGCAGTAAGAAGACAGTCACCAAGGTTTAGTAGGTGTGAAGGATATTTAGAACAGGCCTCTCTCAGGGACTGTAACTTCCAGATGGACAATGGAGCATTGACTAACATGTTATCCTTGTTTATAACGGGAGCGGTTTGTGGATCGGCGAAGACCAGACCTCTTAATGGGTATCTAGTCAATTCTTCTTCTAACTGGATCCAAAGTTTGTGTTTCGGGCACCTCACCCAATCTATCACTCGACTCAGGTGAACTGCTGCAATATATCTGGACAGGGAAGGGAGGCCTATCCTGCCTTTGGTAAGGGGTAGTTGTAGAATTTTATGGGAAATCCTCAGTTTTATTTTACCCCAGACATATTTGGAGCATATTTTCCTAAAGGTCTCTTGGAAGCACTTTGGAAGCGTAATTGGGAACACCTGGATGAGGTAAGTGATTTAGGAAGAATTAGAGTATTAAACTTGTTTTTGCGTCCTAGCCATGAGATGAAGGTGGGCGCCTAGGAGCCCAATAAATCTGGAAAGGGAATTCAGAAATGGTAGTTTAGGTTGTATAGTTTATTGAGGTCTGGAGGGATGTTAGCACACAGGAATTTCAAAGAATTCCTGGTCCACTGAAAGGAGGAGTCGGTCTCAAATTGAGACTTGGAAATATTAATTTTAAAGTTGGATATCTTGCCGAACCTATCAAAGGTTTCGATAATGTGGGGGAATGCCTGTTTAGGGTTCGAGACAACCAACAGAAGGTCATCTGCACATGCTGCTTGTTTAATCTCCAAGTCCCTGCATCTTAGGCCTCATGCACACGACCGTTGTGTGCACCCGTGGCCGTTGTGCCGTTTTCCGTTTTTTTTCGCGGACCCATTGACTTTCAATGGGTCCGTGGAAAAATCGGAAAATGCACCGTTTTGCAGCCGCATCCGTGATCCGTGTTTCCTGGCCGTGAAAAAAATATGACCTGTCCTATTTTTTTCACGGCCAACGGTTCACGGACCCATTCAAGTCAATGGGTCCGTGAAAGAACACGGATGCACACAAGATTGGCATCCGTGTCCGTGATCCGTGGCCGTAGGTTAGTTTTTATACAGACGGATCCGAAGATCCGTCTGCATAAAAGCTTTTTCAAAGCTGAGTTTTCACTTCGTGAAAACTCAGAACCGACAGTATATTCTAACACAGAAGCGTTCCCATGGTGATGGGGACGCTTCTAGTTAGAATACACTACAAACTGTGTACAAGACTGCCCCCTGCTGCCTGGCAGCACCCGATCTCTTACAGGGGGCCGTGATCAGCACAATTAACCCCTTCAGGTGCCGCACCTGAAGGGGTTAATTGTGCTGATCACGGCCCCCTGTAAGAGATCAGGGCTGCCAGGCAGCAGGGGGCAGACCCTCCCCCCCCTCCCCAGTTTGAATATCATCGGTGGCCAGTGCGGCCCCCCCCCCCCTATTGTAATAATAGGTTGGTGGCCAGTGCGGCCCCCTCGTCCCTCTATTGTAATAATTCGTTGGTGGCACAGTGTGCGCCCCCCCCCTCCCTCCCTCTATTGTAATAATTCGTTGGTGGCACAGTGTGTGCCCCCCCCCTCCCTCCCTCTATTGTAATAATTCGTTGGTGGCACAGTGTGCGCCCCCCATCGGCCCCCCTCCCTCTATAGCATTAACAACATTGGTGGCCAGTGTGCGGCCTCCCATCCCCCCCCCCCATCATTGGTGGCAGCGGAGTTCCGATCGGAGTCCCAGTTTAATCGCTGGGGCTCCGATCGGTAACCATGGCAACCAGGACGCTACTACAGTCCTGGTTGCCATGGTTACTTAGCAATAGTACAATAGTAGAAGATTCATACTTACCTGCTGCTGCGATGTTCGTGTCCGGCCGGGAGCTCCACCTACTGGTTAGTGACAGGTCTGTGCGGCGCATTGCTAAATGAACCGTCACTTACCAGTAGGAGGAGCTCCCGGCCGGACACGAACATCGCAGCTCCCAGGTAAGTATGAATCTTTTACTATTGTACTATTGCTAGTAACCCGCTGCCACCAATGATCGGGGGGGGAGATGGGAGGCCGCACACTGGCCACCAATGTTGTTAATGCTATAGAGGGAGGGGGGGCCAATGGGGGCGCACACTGTGCCACCAACGAATTATTACAATAGAGGGAGGAAGGGGGGGGCGGGGGGGCGCACACTGTGCCACCAACGAATTATTACAATAGAGGGAGGAAGGGGGGGCGGGGGGGCACACTGTGCCACCAACGAATTATTACAATGGAAGGGGGGGGCGCACTGGCCACCAATGATATTCAAACTGGGGAGGGGGAGGGGGCTGCCCCCTGCTGCCTGGCAGCCCTGATCTCTTACAGGGGGATATGATAGTACAATTAACCCCTTCAGGTGCGGCACCTGAGGGGTTAATTGTGCTGATCACGGCCCCCTGTAAGAGATCGGATGCTGCTAGGCAGCAGGGGGCAGTCATGTACACAGTTTGTAGTATATTCTAACTAGAAGCGTCCCCATCACCATGGGAACACCTCTGTGTTAGAATATACTGTCGGAAATGAGGTTTCACGATCTAACTCATATCCGACAGTATATTCTAACAGAGAGGCGTTCCCATGGTGATGGGGACGCTTCAAGTTAAAATATACCATCGGATTGGAGAAAACTCCGATCCGATGGTATAAAAGGGACTCCAGACTTTACATTGAAAGTCAATGGGGACGGATCCGTTTGAAATGGCACCATATTGTGTCAACCTCAAACGGATCCGTCCCCATTGACTTGCATTGTAATTCAGGACGGATCCGTTTGGTTCCGCACGGCCAGGCGGACACCAAAACGACTTTTTTTTCATGTCCGTGGATCCTCCAAAAATCAAGGAAGACCCACGGACGAAAAAACGGTCACGGATCACGGGAAAACGGAACCCCGTTTTGCGGACCGCAAAAAAATACGGTCGTGTGCATGAGGCCTTAGACCGTCAATCCCTGCATCTCTGACCGTCAATCCTGATCGATTGTAGCAAAGGTTCTACCGACAAAATGAATAAGATCGAGGATAGTGGGCAGCCCTGCCTTGTTCCATTGCTGATATGTACCGCTTGGGACAGAGTATCGTTAATCTTTATATAGGCGCTAGGAGAAGCTTACATCGAAAAAATTGCTTTAACGAACAAATCTGGAAATCCAAATTTTTGAAGAGCACTAGTGATAAAGGGTCAGGCCACTCTATCAAAAGCTTTCTCCGCGTCTGTCCCAAGCAGTACAATGGAGATAGGCCTATAACTTGAGCAGAGAGTCAGATCTTTTTGGGGTTTGGGAATCAGTGTAATATGGGTGCTCAATGTTTGGGGAGCGAACAGAGTGCCCGCTAACGCAGCATTGAAGAGATTAACCATATAAAGGGCAAGGCAAGTGTATCTTTGAAGGTTGTGTAATATATGGCCGGGAGGCCGTCTGGGCCTGGTGCTTTCCCTTTGGCTATCGATTTCAGGGTATCCATGACTTCGCTATCAGATATTGGTGAGCATAAGCGAAGTGCCTGTTCTGCACCAATAGTGGGTAAGTTCAGCCTCTGATGTGCATTCAGCCCTCTTACGTTTGACCTCATCAGGCTCTAATGCGTTGATATTGTAAAGATCTGAATAGACATCATGGAAAGCCTGAGCGATAGACGTATCATCTCTATAGAGTTGGTTCCCACCCGTCTTAATAGCTGAGATTCTAGATTTACGTTTCCGTTGGCGTAATAGTGCCAGCATAAATTTGGTAGGCCTATTACCATGGGCAAAGAATTTTTGCTTCAGCGCCAGATATAGTTTTGCCGATTGTGCATTTAGATGTGTTTTCAGCTCTTCTCTGGCTGCCTTAAGTTTAGCTAGGATATCTCTCTTCTTAAGATATTTGTGGGAGTACTCTAATTTAGAGATCCTGGAGAGCAGTTTGTCTTTTTTTTTTTTTTGCCTTTGTTTAAATTGGAAGCAATCTAAATAACACCTGTGCGGCTGTGTCTCTCCTTGTCTGTTACAAGCGAAAAATTCCTGTAATATTTTAAATCTATGGCCTTTTGTATTTTCGGGATACTGAGCAGGGTCTCATTTAAATGCCAAATGAAACATTTGGGTGATGTGTTAGGAGGTTTAACAGTGAGGAACACTGGTGCATGATCATAATGCATTAAGAGGCCAATTTTTACTTCAGAACAGAGATGTAAATTGGTAGTAGGAAAGAAGATATAATCCAGCTTTTGGTATGAGTTATGCGGGGCGGAGAAATGGGTGAAGTCTCTATAGTTCGGGTTAAGCGCTCTCCACACAACTACTAAGGAGCTTTTATGTAAGGATCTTTTTATGGAGTTCAAGGTTTTATTCGGGACCGCCGATTTTCCAGTTGAAGAGTCTAATCGGGGATTAAGGGTCAGGTTGATGTCACCTGCAGCTATGACTCTCTTCCCTGAAAGATTTCAGCTCCAGCCAAAATTTGTCAAACCATTTTTTTGTGCCATATTGGGGGCATAGATATTGACTAGGGTATATAATTGAGTGTTAATTCTACCCTTCACCATTACGAATCTTCCTTCTTTATCTGTCATAGTGTCTAAATGTGAGAAGTCAGTATTTCTATGTATCACTATACTGGTGTCACGGCGGACGGGATCTCAGATACACAGATAAACCAACAAACCAGTTTCTAGGCGAGAAGCAGGGGAAGGGTCACCTCCTAGCAAATCCCTGGCTTCTCTCCCTACACTGCTAAGCCCACATTCAGACCTTGATGGTAGGAATAATGTGTCCTCGTGCCTGGGCTAAAATACCCTAGAATCCCTGAGATGGTGAAAAGGGGAATAGGAGCAGCCTGCTCCCTCAGAACCTGGAGGGGGCAGATGACACACAAACAACCTAGACAGCAAACAACAAAACTTATCTTTCTCTGAGCTGGAACAGACAATCCTTCCTTCCTTGCTTCCAAGGCCAGACTGATTTCTATAACCCGCACAGAACACTGGGATTGAGTGAGATTTAAACCAATGACCCCACCCAGTGCACCTGAAGGGAGGCGGATCCAGCACTACTCCAAAACAAAACAAAAAACTAAACACGTGCTGCTATTCTGGCCGACCTCCGCATATAGTCAGAGCAGGGCATGACAACTGGTGCCGGATTTGTTAGAGGAGGCAGATGAGCCATGGAACCAAAGGTTGTACTTGGTCCTGGATAGCTCCGGAATTTTGTCATGTTTGAAATGTATTTCTTGCAAAAAGATTATATTGTTTTTTTCTTTGTGAAGTTGGTTAATAATTTGGCTTCTCTTTACAGGGGATTTGAAGCCTCTGACATTATAAGTAGCTAATTTAAGTTCAGCCATGAGGAAGAGTATGTGTAGGAACATGTGTTGCGGTCTTACTCACTGACAGGGTGATCCAGTGTATCCCAGAGACTATATAGGGGCATCTGACTTTGTATTGCGGTACTTTAGGTATAAGAGGGGGAGAGGGAGGGAGGGAGGAAAAAGACAATCTAAATAAGTTAAAAAAATGAACAAAGATTAGCAATGAACAGTGTAAATGACAACAGTTCCACAAAGGTCATAACCTGAGTGTGAGAATGAGTATAAACATAAGACCTTATGTAGGTCCAACAATGAAACCTGAATAGGTAACAATACAACATAATATACTTCAGAAGTCGTTCGTACATCGTATGCACGACACAGGTGGTATTAAGTATTAACTGTACTAAACCTGTATTCAGAAACACAGTGATAACTATATGAGCATGATAAGCAACCAGCGAGAACCTATAACGGGCTGATCTGAATATGGAGCGTGGGCGCCCATCCCTCCCGCCACCAAGTACCAGCTGAATAAGCGGGCACCGTGAGTTGAGATGAGAGGGTAAGGGGTGAAGGGGAGGGAGAGGAAAGTGGAGGGGGGGCCACACCACAGACCAAGACAAAAGGGAGAGCCCAAGTCTTACATTCTCAATGAGAAGGGGAAAGACTTAGCTCTCTAAGTGATACCAATTGAGAGGAAGAAAACTGGGACCTTAAAGGGTTTCTGTCACCCCATTAAACCGTTTTTTTTTTTTTTCTTTAATAATAATCCCTATAGTGCGATCTCATGATACATAATCAACTTAATAATTTTGGTTCAGTAGATTTTGGTAAAAAACGATTTTTTAAATATGCTAATTACCTTGCTACCAGCAAGTAGGGCGGCTACTTGCTGGTAGCAGCCGCATCCTCCGATGGTAATGACGCCCCCTCGGCATGCTGATTGACAGGGCCAGGGAAGGTAATCCTTCTCTGCTGGCGCTGTTAGAATTTGAAATGTCGCGCCTGCGCCGTACCTGGCTTCAATCGGCGCAGGCGCACTGAGAGGCGGCCGCTCTGCTCGACCGCTCCATCCTCAATGCGCCTGCGTCGATGACGTCATCGCATACACCCGGAAGAGAAGACGCCAAAATCTACTGAACCAAAATTATTAAGTTGATTATGTATCATGAGATCGCACTATAGGGATTATTATTAAAGAAAAAAAAAAAAAACGGTTTAATGGGGTGACAGAAACCCTTTAAGTCCATAAGTCTTCAATCTTCGTCTGTGATAAGACGCCTCGGTGTCATCTTTCCCTGCTTTTTCTTGACCCTCTGTGCTTTGCTGGAAAGAACGGTTTCCCAGGTGGTAGAAGGTGGGATCTCTGAAGGGATGAAGACGTCGTTGGTAAAGGACCAGTCTGGGATATCGATGTCTTCGATTTCTAGGACAGCAAGGACGTCAGGCAGATCTTTCGGTGTTCTTATGATGTATCTTTTCTCCCTCCAGGTTATTAGCATACCAAAGGGGAACAGCCACTGAAAGGAAATTCTCTTGTGTCTTAGGTAATCCGTTAGGGGTTTTAACATACGCCTTTTATTTAACGTGGCTGGTGCCAGGTCTTGGAATAGCTAAATTAGCGAGTCCTCATATTCAATCCGTTCAAGTTCTCTTGCTTTTTTCATTATTAGTTCCTTCAGCGCAAAGTTCAGAAGTTTACAAATTACATCCCTTGGGGATTCGCCAGGTTTCGGTTTGGGGCGTAATGCCCTGTGTGCCCTTTCAATGGTTATAAAATCTGAAGAATTATCACCTAACAGAGACCTGCATATCTCTTCTACTGCTTTTGGTACTGCTTCATTAGCTACAGTCTCAGGAATTCCCCGAAAACGGATATTATTCCTTCTGCCTCTGTTATCTTGATCCTCTATGTAGTCATAAAGATGATTGATGTGCTGTTGTTACATCAGATGCTTGCTTAGTATAGTTAGTAATGGCTGACTGGGTGGTTTCAAGAGCTTCCACTCTGCTGCCAATCTGTCTCATTTCTCTTTTGACCTCAGAAAATTCTTCCAAAACTGGGTTTGGTGCGTCTGAGAGGGCCCAGGAGATGAAGGATCTGGATAATGGGAGTTCAGCCACGGATTCCGTGGTGTCTTCATTGTCACTGTCTTTGTCTTGTGGATGTATCAATGGTTTGGATACTGCAACTTTAGGGGTGGAGACATGTGTACCTGAAGTAGCATGAGATTTCTTCATAATGAATTTGTCCAAATCTGATTGAGACAGATGAGGGAGTTTCGTAAGGTTTTGGGATTCTTGGCAGGCGCCCAGATATCTGCCTTCTTTTACCGTAAGTGCTCCGGGTCTGAACCACGGTGGAATGTTATGCCACCTGAGTCTTGAGCATAAAGGCGAATAAGGATTAGGGCATATTGAGACCTTCACTGGCCAGTAGAGTTTAGGGTCAGTGGGAGGCGAGAATGCGGCGTCTTTTGGGGAAAGTTGTCAGCCCGTGAAGGTGAAAATTATAAGGGACTCTGTAGAGGACTGGTTCGACCGTGAGAAGTTTGTGTTCCTCTGTCACAGTCTACATATAAAAATTGGGTCAATAGCCCTTTAAGAAGCATTTGTGAGTTAGATCTTCCCATGAAAAATTTTGAGGTCTGAAGTTGTGAGGTTGTGGGGGGGACAAAGGGGAGTGATGATCCAGCCTTATACAGTCCGAGTGATGTAAAATGGACAGGTTTGACCAAGGCTGCGCTGCAAATTTAACGTCCTGAGTGGTTACATATACGCCAAATATAGAGGCGAGTCAGTGCTTCATGTGCCCCTGGCAGTTTCATTCAGATTTCCCTTGTTGTGGTGCGCTTAGGGAGTATACATGGAAGCGTGCTTTGCTCCGACCACTGCCGTGTCGCGTCTTACTGGTATACAAGGTCTGTGTTGCGACCCAGCTTCAGGCAAGTGTGCGGCGTTAACAGTGTGGTAAAGGCCAGGAACAAATCGGGACTGTCGGAGAGTACTGTGTCTTCAGGTGAGGTGACCGAGGGTACCAGTCTTGCCCTGAGGCAATTAAGAGCAGCCGGCGGTAAGGTGCTGGCAAAGGGTTGTGACTCTGAGGGTGACTCCGGAGTGACTCTGAGGGTAGTCCAGTGCCTAGGCCAGTGGGGCAGAAGAGGGCAAACTCATCGATAGCGACTTAAACGGTTACCTCTGCTCCGGAGTGCACCTCGATGTAGCTGGTCTCCGAGGAGAAGTCCCGACGTGATGCGCAGGGCGGACTCTGTCGGTTGCTGGGCACGCGGATTCGGCTCGCGATCTAGGCTGCAGATGCAAACTTCGGCTGCCGGGCACGGAGAAGCCCCCAAAAGGGGTCAAAATGCTTCTGGTGGCAACGTTCGTCCAAAGGAGCAGGTTAGAAGATCCTGCAGTCCTCGCTGGAGCCAGGATATCGTAGGATAGACTTTAGGTCGCAGGAGCTTAGGCTAGATGCTTCCTCCCTGTTCGGCTGTTGGCCACGCCCCCGCTGGCTGATCCACTCCTGATTCAACTTGACAAAGGTCAGTCTCTCTACATTTTGGGTGGACAGGCGAGTATTTCTTGGGGTAACTATGGCCCCCGCTGCACTAAACACCCGCACTGATGCCACACTACTGGTCGGGTAGGAAAGCTTTTCCAAGGCAAACTATGCTAGCTGCGGCCACAAATCCAGTTTGACTGCCCAGTAGTCCAGCAGATCTTCAATGTGGGGTGGTAGGATTCTGTCCAAGTATGCCACCACCTGCTGCTTCAGGTCCTGCTCCAGGTCTAGCTGCTGCTGCTGGTGAGTACTTTCTTCACTATGTGAGTGAAGAAAGCTGCTCATCAGCGACTCTAGACTCAGGCTGCTGCTGATCGAGCTGGTACTGCTCCTGCCACCCCACCCCTCCCAGCAGCCATGGCAGTGGAACGTGAGCACGGACCTGGTCGGACGTGCGAGAGGATGGACGATGGCGCAGATAGGCAGCAGCCAACTGACTACATAGGAAGTCTCTATATTAGTTCAGTTTGTCTTCCCTCTCTGCGGGTGTAATAAAGGCCAGTTAGCGTGGGTCAAACAAGGTGGAGAGCCAGAAGTCAAGTGAGCATGCATCGGGGCCATTTGTGCCAGTGACTCAAAGGAACTCCCTGCCTCCATCTCCACTGCATACTGCTACGGTGTGTCTGAGTCCTCTGCCTCATCTTCCCCATCGCCCTGTAGCTCCTCTGGCTGCTCCTGCTCCTCCTCTCCTATCACCTATGTAGAAAAAACACCCATTTCGCTACAAATTACTTGTGCTCTAATTTCCTCCTCCTCCTCCAGTTCAGCCCCCACAGGTCTCATGTGGCCGTGAGATCTAGGTGCCACGTCTCTAGTCCCCTGACCAGCCAGATTTACCAGCATCTGTTCCAGGACATGAAGCAGTGGAATGACGTTGTTCATCCCGTAGTCCTGCGACTGACAAATAATGTGGCCTCCACAAAGGGCCTGAGAAAACGGCAGGTGTCACGCATGAGCTGCCATTGGCTGACATCAAAGTTGCACAGGGGAGTACTCCTGTCTGCTTGGATCATTAAGAAATCATTTATGGCCTTTCTCTGTGTGTATAGTCGTTCTAACCTATGGAGGGTGGAATTCCAATGGGTGGAAAAGTCACATATCAGCCTATCTTGGGGGATGCCGTTCTGCTGCAGCAGCTCAAGGAGGGTGTGCTTGGCAGTGTAAGAGTGGCTGAAGTGCATGCAAAGTTTCCTGGCCATTTTTAGGAGGTTTTGCAGATGGGTAGAAGACTTCAGGAACCGCTTGACAACCAAATTGAAAACGTGTGCCATGCAGGGCTAATGGCTCAGCCCTCCTTGATGCAGCACCGACACAATGTTCTTCCCGTTGTCTGACCCCATGGTTCCGATTTTCAGTTGTCGCGGAGAAAGCCAGGATTAAATTTTCTTGACGAAGAACACGGAGCTGTTCCTCCTCTGTGTGTGACACCGCCGTACCCTGCACATGTGGTATGCTGGAGGGCCCATGTGAATTCTCCCTGTAGTGGAGGCTGAGGACACTGTGGAGGATGAGGAGGCAGAGGCGGACATTGTCGCAGGACCATTGGTGTGGCAACGTGGAGGCGGAAGTGGCGTCACCTGGCCAAGGGTATGGCTGTGCAGGAACCACATTCACCCAGTGGGCCGTAAAGGACATGTATTGTCCCTGCCCGTAGTTACACCTCCACATGTCAGCGCTACCGTGCCCTTTGGCAGACACTGACAGGCTCAAGGACTGACCCACCTTCTGTTCTACATGTGTATGCAGGGCTGGCATTGCCTTTTTCGCAAAGAATTGACGGCTTGGGACTCTCTACCTCGGCTCGGCACAAGCCATCAGTTCTCTGAAAGGTGCAGAGTATACCATTTGGAAAGGGAGGGACTGCAGCACCAGCAACTTGGACAGGAGCACATTCAGCTTCTACTCCGTTGGATGTGTGTACTTATACTGTTGTCTCTTGGCAATCGCTTCGGTGATCGATTGCTGATGGATTGACTGATGAGGAGTAGAAGGAGGAGGAGGAGCAGGAGCAGCAGATGATGGGAAGAACAGACAGCTACCTTCACCTGTGGTGGTGGAGCCTTGACTGCCTAAAACTCGATGCGTGCCACTGGCTGATGTAGCGGTTGCTGTGGCAGGCTGGACCACCACTTCGGAGTCACGGTTGACCCAGGCCACCTTATGGTGATGCTGCATATGTTGACGCAGGGCCTTTGTGCCAACATTGGCACCCTGGCCACGCTTCACCTCCTGCCCACATATTCTACATATGGCCATGTTCACCTCCTCCGGCAGCTTAACAAAAAGCTGCCACACCGCCGAGTAGGTGAATTTACCCCCAACACTCCGCACTGATTGATTGCTACCGCCGCTGCCTCTTTGAACCCATTAGGAGGTAGGCTCCTGCGAAGTGGGTGGTCTATCCTGGGCATGTTTTACTCCCAATCTCCCACTGCTGCCACCCTGCTGACTCCCGGCCACACTAGCGACTTGCTGGCTCACGGGAAAGCTGCCACCCTCTTCTCCCGATAATGATGAAGCCCCTTCGTCACCCAGCTCCCAACTGCGATCAGCTACATTATCATCATCGAGTACTGTCTGCACATCACTGATGTCCTCCTCAACTGTCTCTGGGTCAGGAGCCTGACCGCTCGCAACACCAGCTTCCACGCCACTCTCCTCATCAGTACTTGCCTGCCTAGTGGAGGAAGGGGTGGATGTCTCCTCTAGATCTTAGCTGGGCAGTAGCTGCTGACTGTCCTCTAGTAGCTCGTCCTCGCTGAAAAGTGGAGCCGAGCACACAGCATGTAATACTTCCCTGGCTGAAGGAACAGAAAAGGATAGAAGCAAGTTGAGGACAGGTGAAGGCACAGGGCCTGCTACCAGGCCATGCCAACTAAGCGTCATGTCAGAGGAACCCACCGACTCTTGGCTGACGTCCAGCGCATGCCTATTCACCCTGCCTACAGAACCCGCTGAAGAAGGTCGCACAGACCGAAACGTTCGGGAATTATCTATCTGATATGGCATAATACTTATTATATGTAAATGAATTGCACTGGATGTACATTAATAACATTCTGTTTATTAAGAATTAAATGCGATAATTTATCTTGCAAAAAACTTTTGGCGTGCCGTGGATTTAACTTACACTATCTTGGCTGAGGGTGTCTGATGTCACCTGGGACAAAGTGGATGACCGAGTCAACCATTTAAGAATCGCTGGGTTGCTGGTCAAGACACGACCGCTAGATGACACCGGAAGCTCAAGCCTATCGCTGCGACTCCTGCTGCCACGTCCCCTTACTCTGTCTGAGACCTCTGCCTGCGACAGAAACGTTTACACCTCTGCCACTCCCCTGTGCAGGGCCTGGCACTTCTCTGTCTGACATACTGCTAGATCAAATAATCCAATGTTAGATGAAATATTTTATATTTCGCCACTAGTACACTGCAAACAGGGCTTCAGAATATATAACTTCACCGAAGAACGTTAAATAGGCCCAAATTTTGTTCTACTTTAACACAACACGCTTTTCAACAGAGAATTACAATCATGGACAGACAATATATTTTTATTTCGCCAGTAATACACTGAAAACAGGGCTTCACAAAAGATCACTGCACCGCAGAACGTCTATTAGGCCCAAATTATTTTCTACTTCTACACAACATGCTTTTCAACAGAAAAGTACAACGCTGGACGGAGAATATATTTTTATTTCGCCAGAAATACACCAAAAAAAGGGCTTTCGAATATATCACTGCACCGCTGAGCGGCAAAGATATTTTTTCTTTTTTCACTAATACACGGAAAAAAGGGCTTTAGAACAGATAACTGCACTACTGAGCTAAAAGTATTTTTTTTCTTTTTCCACTAATACATGGAAAAATGGGGCTTTAAAACAGATAACTGCACCGCAGAGCGGCAAATATATTTTTCCTTTTTCCACTAATACACGTAAAAAGGTCTTTAAAACAGATAACTGCACCGATGAGTGGCAAATATTTTTTTACTAATACACAGAAAAAAGGGCTTTACAACAGATAACTGCACCGCAGGGCGGCAAATATATTTTACTTTTGCCACTAATACACGACAAATAGGGCTGTCATTTTCGCCCTTCAGCACACAGCGGCTAATAAGCCCTTTTTCTCACTAATACAAGCCAAAAAAATGCTTTAGAACATATAACTGCACCGCACAAGGGCAAATAAGACGTAGAAATATTTCCTTGTATAAACCCTGTTAATGCCTGTATCAAATAACACTTGCACCCTAATAAGACAGGATTGCTGGAATTACAGAGCTGTATAATAACAATTTGGATCCCCAGTCAGTGTAGCAAGGTGTAATCAGATCGTTCCTATCACCCAGGCTGTCACCTCCCTGGCTAAACCCTGTTCAACTTAAATGCTGGTGGAATGATTCCTCCCTATCCTTTCCCTGCACCTTGAGTAATCTTTTCCAGCACTTGTAAATCGTTTTTTTCCACCACAATCAAGTCTTTCCTAACACTGTCCCTAGCGCCTGCAGACACGTCTCTCCCTGCACTAAGCACACTGGTGGATGGCAGAATCTAAGATGGCGGCCGTATTTAGAGGACTGTGACATCACAGGGCTGGCTGGTTGCTGATTGGCTGCTTGCATGTCAGTATGGGTGATCCCGCCTTGCCCTATGTCCTCACACATGTAGCAGCCATTTTAGGAAAAAATGTGATTCATTACCACGAAGCACGAGGAAATTTGGAGCAAATCAAATTTTTCCTGAAATTTGGATCGAATTCCACTTCGTCAGCTTCGATTCGCTCATCTCTAGTAATATCATAAGTCACCCAGTGCAAGATTTTGCGCAGTATTTTCAATCAAGATGGCTGCGATGGTCTCTTTGCGCGTGTGAGTATATATATATTTTTTTACCGCCATTTCATGGAAAATGTATTCGTTGCCACAAAATTCGGCTTCTCAGGAAATCAAATTTTCCCTGAAATTCGGATCGAAGTCAATTTGTTTGACTTTGATTCGCTCAACGCTGATCAGGACTAGTGATGAGCGGCAGGTGCCATATTCGATTTCGATGAAATTCGCGAATATTCGATAGAATATTCGTTTTGTATTCGTCGAAATCGAATATTCGTCATTATTCTTGCTATCGCGATTAATATGCGATTTAAATAATCGCGTATTGCGATTTTAACTTAAAGGCTACTCTCCTATTGAAATAGCAATGCGATTAATTCAAGTTATAATAATCGAATTTCGATTTTAACTTAGCACTGCTATATTTAATTCTAGCCTAATATGGAATATAGCAGTGCTAAGTTAAAATCGAAATTCGATTATTATAACTTGATTTTTTTTTTTTTATTGTTATATTTTTTTCTTTCCCACTTCCCTAAAGTTGTTCTTACCTGTCCTTTGGATTCCTGGCTTCCTGGCTGCTCCAGTCAGTGCCCGTTGCCGCTTCTGCCGACTTCCGTGCTCATGGAGCGTCCCCATCACCATGGGAACGTCTCCATATACTAGAATGTACTGTCGGATTTGAGAATTACGTGAAAAATCGAAATTCGATTATTTCAAGTTATAATAATCGAATTTCGATTTTAACTTAGCACTGCTATATTTAATTCTAGCCTAATATGGAATATAGCAGTGCTAAGTTAAAATCGAAATTCGATTATTATAACTTGAATTAATCGAATTGCGATTTCAACTTGGACCTGGTTTACTATGGTTGGCTTGGTAGAATTAGCGAATATGACGAATGTATTCGTCTTATTCCACAAAACGAATATAACGAATGTATTCGTCTTATTCCACAAAACGAAGATAACGAAGTATTCTGCATCTTCGTTTTAGCTACCTATTCATCAACTTCGCTAATTCTAGCAATCATATAGGAAAGTTTACTATAGAGACAGCTAAGTTTAATTCGCTATGCGATTATATTACTTTGCTTTTTTTTTATAAATAGAATAATTATAATAATTATCAGGTATTATAATTATTCTATTTTTTTTTTTTTTAAAAAGCAGTCATATAATCGCATAGCGAATGAAACTTAGCTGTCTCTATAGTAAACTTTCCTATATGATTGCTAGAATTAGCGAAGTTGATGAATAGGTAGCTAAAACGAAGATGCAGAATACTTCGTTATCTTCGTTTTGTGGAATATGATGAATACATTCGTTATATTCGTTTTGTGGAATATGACGAATACATTCGTCATATTCGCTAATTCTACCAAGCCAACCATAGTAAACCAGGTCCAAGTTGAAATCGCAATTCGATTAATTCAAGTTATAATAATCGAATTTCGATTTTAACTTAGCACTGCTATATTCCATATTAGGCTAGAATTAAATATAGCAGTGCTAAGTTAAAATCGAAATTCGATTATTATAACTTGAAATAATCGAATTTCGATTTTTCACGTAATTCTCAAATCCGACAGTACATTCTAGTATATGGAGACGTTCCCATGGTGATGGGGACGCTCCATGAGCACGGAAGTCGGCAGAAGCGGCAACGGGCACTGACTGGAGCAGCCAGGAAGCCAGGAATCCAAAGGACAGGTAAGAACAACTTTAGGGAAGTGGGAAAGAAAAAAATATAACAGTAAAAAAAAAATAATAATTTAAGTTATAATAATCGAATTTCGATTTTAACTTAGCACTGCTATATTCCATATTAGGCTAGAATTAAATATAGCAGTGCTAAGTTAAAATCGAAATTCGATTATTATAACTTGAAATAATCGAATTTCGATTTTTCACGTAATTCTCAAATCCGACAGTACATTCTAGTATATGGAGACGTTTCCATGGTGATGGGGACGCTCCATGAGCACGGAAGTCGGCAGAAGCGGCAACGGGCACTGACTGGAGCAGCCAGGAAGCCAGGAATCCAAAGGACAGGTAAAAACAACTTTAGGGAAGTGGGAAAGAAAAAAATCTAACAATAAAAAAAAAAAAAAAAAAAAAAAAAGAATATTCGAAATATCGAATTTATACCACTATATTCGAAATATTCGCGAATTAGCGAAGTGCCGATATTCGCGAAAAAAATTTGATATTCGAATATTCGCGCTCAACACTAATCAAGACCATAACTCACAAGGGCTTCCATTTAAATAATAAAGCAACAGACGAATTATAGCCTGTTATGGCCACCTTTGCCCCTATCTTGATTGACATCTCTACTCTCATTCCTAATTTCACTTGATTGCTTCTCTCTTTTTGGCTTGCATGGCAAAATTATTTAATGTTTCCTCACTAATCATGTCACAGATGAAAAAACTGAAGTGCTGTATGTACAGAGTTACTGAAATTACACGTTTTATATATTTATCAGTTCTAATTGTTCTGTTGATGTCTTAGATAAAAGGAACCCTGGAATAATATGTACACATTGTGCCAAAATTACACTAATTATTTATTCATTGGTCCATTCTGTTGCTATCATAAATACTGGAGCTGCAAGGCAATAGAACAAAATTGCAACAATGATTAAATTGACAATGTGCTCTGCCTATATATATATATATATATATATATAATATATATACAGTATATATATATATATATATATATATACAGTATATATATATACACACTCACCTAAAGAATTATTAGGAACACCTGTTCTATTTCTCATTAATGCAATTATCTAGTCAACCAATCACATGGCAGTTGCTTCAATGCATTTAGGGGTGTGGTCCTGGTCAAGACAATCTCCTGAACTCCAAACTGAATGTCAGAATGGGAAAGAAAGGTGATTTAAGCAATTTTGAGCGTGTTATGGTTGGTTGTGCCAGACGGGCCGGTCTGAGTATTTCACAATCTGCTCAGTTACTGGGATTTTCACGCACAACCATTTCTAGGGTTTACAAAGAATGGTGTGAAAAGGGAAAAACATCCAGTATGCGGCAGTCCTGTGGGCAAAAATGCCTTGTGGATGCTAGAGGTCAGAGGAGAATGGGCTGACTGATTCAAGCTGATAGAAGAGCAACGTTGACTGAAATAACCACTCGTTACAACCGAGGTATGCAGCAAAGCATTTGTGAAGCCACAACACACACAACCTTGAGGCGGATGGGCTACAACAGCAGAAAACCCCACCGGGTACCACTCATCTCCACTACAAATAGGAAAAAGAGGCTACAATTTGCAAGAACTCACCAAAATTGGACTGTTGAAGACTGGAAAAATGTTGCCCTGTCTGATGAGTCTCGATTTCTGTTGAGACATTCAAATGGTAGAGTCCGAATTTGGCGTAAACAGAATGAGAACATATATCCATCCTCTGATGGCTACTTCCAGCAGGATAATGCACCATGTCACAAAGCTCAAATCATTTCAAATTGGTTTCTTGAACATGACAATGAGTTCACTGTACTAAAATGGCCGCCACAGTCACCAGATCTCAACCCAATAGAGCATCTTTGGGATGTGGAGGAACGGGAGCTTAGTGCCCTGGAAGTGCATCCCTCAAATCTCCATCAACTGCAAGATGCTATCCTATCAATATGGGCCAACATTTCTAAAGAATGCTATCAGCACCTTGTTGAATCAATGCCACATAGAATTAAGGCAGTTCTGAAGGCAAAAGGGGGTCCAACACCGTATTAGTATGGTGTTCCTAATAATTCTTTAGGTGAGTGTATATCCCTCTGTGCCTGCACTGTGTCCGTGCGTGTGTGCTGATGTTAAATGCGCAATCAGGACACAGTGCTCCACATGGACACAGCGCTACACACAAGTTTCCCTGCAGCCTGAGTGCCCATATATACCTACGAGGCCACAACTCCCCCGTTGCCGCCCGCTCCTGTTACAGTTCCCCCGCCACCCTTCGCTCCTCTCTCGGCTCAGAAGATGCAGAGCGTGCAGCACCCCCTCCCCTCCTTTCAGGATGGAAGAGCGTCAGCGGGCAGAGTGTTAGCTGTAATGTCCAGCTAACACTCTGCTTGAAACGGCCAACATCGGTGCTGGCACCGATGTCGACCGTTTAACCCCTTCCATGCAGTGGTCCCTAGGGACCGCTGTATGGAGGGGCTAGCCATCAGGCCACTGCTCTGCCCTGGCAGCGGCACGATTCTTGAAGGGTTAATCCCCCCGCACACAACACCCCCGCCCACCCCCTTTCAAGATGCAGAGTGTGCAGCACCCCTTCCCCCCCACTTTTAAGATGGGAGAGCACACAGCACACCCCCACCCTTTCAGGATGGCAGAGCGGCAGCGGACAGAGTGTTAGCTGTAATGTCCAGCTGGCACCGATGTTGACCGTTTAACCCCTTCCATGCAGTGGTCCCTAGGGACCGCTGTATGGAGGGGCTAACCATCGGGCCGCTGCTCTGCTGTGGAAGCAGCCGATGCTTGAAGGGTTAATCCCCCCACCCACCCGCTTTCAAGATGCCAAGATGCAGAGCGCGCAGCACCCCTGTTCCCCCACTTTTAAGATGGGAGAGCACACAGCACCCCCCACCCTTTAAGGATGGCAGAGCGGCAGCGGGCAGAGTGTTAGCTGTAATGTCCATCTAACACTATTCTTGAAACGGCCAACATCGGTACTGGCACCGATGTCGACCGTTTAACCACTTCCATGCAGTGGTCCCTAGGGGCCGCTGTATGGAGGGGCTAACCATCGGGCCGCTGTTCTGCTGTGGCAGCGGCCGATGCTTGAAGGGTAAACTGAGGGAGGGAGCTTCCTCCCTCCCCCATTGGGCCACTGCGCAACCGGCTTGCTGTGGTATATCTAAGCCTGATCAGGCTCCTGCTAAAGGCAGGAGCCTGATCAGGCTTAGTGTGAGTTCAGTAGTGTACTGTAGTGTATTGTAAGCCATCAGACCCACTGGATCTTCAAGAACTAAGTGCGTCTGGGTCAAAAAAATGGAAAAAAAAATGAAAAAAAAATCCTATATCCACACATAATTGGTGTAAAAAATAAAAAACACTAAACATGCTTGGTATCGGCGCGTCCGTAAGTACCTGATCTATAAAAGTATCATGTTACTTTTACCACATGGTGAACACCAAATCTATGATGGAATTGCAATTTTCCCCTTTGCACTTCCCAAAAAATTGTATAAAAAGTGATCAAATAATGTATTCAAAATTAGCACCAATTAAACCGTGACCTCATCGCATAAAAAAAATGAGTCCCTACATAAGCCAATCATCCAAAAAAAAAAAAAATATGGCTTTCAGAAAATGGAGACACAAAAACGATTTTGTTTCAAACATGCTTTTATTGAATAAAAAAAGTTTACAAAATCCACATATTAGGTATCGTCACGTCCGTAATGACCTGCTCTATAAAAATAGCATGTGGTCAAACCCATCTGGTGAACACCATAAAAAAAAAAATGTGCCAAAACATCACAAAAAGTGTAATACCAAGCAATCAAAAATTCATATGTGCCCCATAATGGTACCAATCAAACCATCATCTCATCCCGCAAAAAATGAGACCCTACCTAAGTCAATCACCCGAAAAATAAAAAAATATGGCTTTCAGAAAATGGAAACACAAAAACATGATTTTTTTTTCAAAAATGCTTTAATTGTGTAAACTAAAATAAACAATGCACATATTAGGCATCGCTGTGTATCAACCTGCTCTATAGAAATAGTATGTGATCCAACCCGTCTGATAAATGCCGTAAAAAATATAAAATAAAAAATCTGCCAAAAAAAAAATTTTTGATCACCTTACATCACAAAAAGTTTAATACCAAGCGATCGAGGCCAGCAGTCTCAGTCACAGTCAGCACTTAGTGCCAGCAGTCTCAGCCAGCAGTCTCAGCCACAGCCAGCACTCAGTGCCAGTAATCTCAGCCACAGCCACCAGTCTCAGCCACCAGTCAGTTCCAGCAGTCTCAGCCACAGCTACCAGTCAGTGACAGCAATCTCAGCCACCGCCGCCAGTCTCGGCCACCAGCCACAGCAAATGCCAGCAGTCTCAGCCACAGCCACCAATCAGTGCCAGCAGTCTCAGCCGCAGCCGCCAGTCTCGGCCACCAGTCAGAGTGGTCAAGTTCCCTTGCCATTTAATATAGTCTGTTCTTACTAATGTTTATGCATTACTGTTCTAGCGCCCGTTATAGTAACGGGCTGAATGTCTAGTATATATATAAAGTTAAGGCTGACAAGTCAGCCTGTATTTGTGGGAGGGGGCGGAGGTACCTTTAACCCCTTAGGGACGGGGCTCATTTTCACCTTAAGGGCTCATGCACACGACCGTTTTTTTTTGCGGTCCGCAAAACGGATTTTCGTTGTTCCGTGATCCGTTACCGTTTTTTCTTCCGTGGGTCTTCCTTGATTTTTGGAGGATCCACGGACATGAAAAGTGAAAAAAAAAACTAAGTCAAGTTTGCATTGAAAATGATAGGAAAAATGGACACGGATCACAGACACGGATCACGGACGCGGATGACTATCTTGTGTGCATCCGTGATTTTTCACGGACCCATTGACTTGAATGGGTCCGTGAACCGTTGTCCGTGAAAAAAATAGGACAGGTCATATTTTTTTCACGGACTGGAAAAACGGATCACGGACGCGGAAGCCAAACGGTACATTTTCCGATTTTTCCACGGACCCATTGAAAGTCAATGGGTCCGCAAAAAAAAAACGGAAAACGGAACAACGGCCGCGGATGCACACAACGGTCGTGTGCATGAGGCCTAAGGACCAGGCCATTTTTTTCAAATCTGACCAGTGTCACTTTATGTGGTCATTACTTTAAAACGCTTTGACTTATCCAGGCCATTCTGAGATTGTTTTTTCGTCACATATTGTACTTCATGACACTGGTAAAATGGAGTCAAATATTTTATTTTTATTTATAAAAAAATACCAAATTTACCAAAAATTTTGGTAATACCTCCAATTTCTCTACTTCTATAATACATAGTAATACCTCCAAAAATAGTTATTACTTTACATTCCCCATATGTCTACTTCATGTTTGGATCATTTTGGGAATGATATTTTATTTTTTGGGGATGTTACAAGGCTTAGAAGTTTTGAAGCAAATCTTTAAATTTTTCAAAAACCCACTTTTTAAGGACCAGTTCAGATTTGAAGTCACTTTGTGAGGCTTACATAATAGAAACCACCCCATTCTAGAAACTACACCCCTCAAGGTATTCAAAACTGATTTTACAAACTTTTTTAACCCTTTAGGTGTTCCACAAGAATTAATGGAAAATAGAGATACAATTTCAAAATTTCACTTTTTTGGCAGATTTTCCATTTTAATATTTTTTTTTTCATTTCCAAAGCAAGGGTTAACAGCCAAACAAAACTCAATATTTATGGCCCTGATTCTGTAGTTTACAGAAATACACCCCATATGTGGTCATAAACTGCTGTACGGGCACACGGCAGGGCACAGAAGGAAAGTAATGTTATACAGTTTTTGGAAGGCAGATTTTGCCGGACTGGTTTTTTGACACCATGTTCCATTTGAAGCCCCCTTAATGCACCCCTAGAGTAGAAACTCCAAAAAAGTGACCCCATTTTAGAAACTACACCCCTCAAGGTATTCAAAATTGATTTTACAAACTTTGTTAACTTTTTAGGTGTTCCACAAGAATTTATGGAAAATAGAGATACAATTTCTAAATTTCACTTTTTTGGCAGATTTTCTATTTTAATATTTTTTTTCCAGTTACAAAGCAAGAATTAACAGCAAAACAAAACTAAATTTTTATGGCCCTGATTCTGTAGTTTACAGAAACACCCCATATGTGGTCATAAACTGCTGTACGGGCACACGGCAGGGCACAGAAGGAAAGGAATGTCATACAGTTTTTGGAAGGCAGATTTTGCTGGACTGGTTTTTTGACACCATGTCCCCACACGAACACAGCGCTACACACAAGTTTTCCTGCAGCCTGAGTGCCCATAGATACCTACGAGGCCACAACTCCCCCGCTACCGTCCGCTCCTGCCACAGTTCCCCCGCCGCCGTCCGCTCCTCTCTCTGCTAAGAAGATGCACAGCGTGCAGCACCCCCTCCCCTCCTTTCAGGATGGCAGAGCGGCAGCGGGCAGAGTGTTAGCTGTAATGTCAAGCTAACACTTTGCTTATAACGGCCAACATCAATGGTGGCACCAATGTCGGCTATTTAACCCCTTCCATGCCGTGGTCATTACGGACCGCTGTATGGAGGGGCTAACCATCGGGAAGCTGCTCTGCCCTGGAAGCGGCCCGATGCTTGAAGGGTTAATCCCCCCCCCGCACATAACACGCCCACCCCCTTTCAAGATGCAGAGTGTGCAGCACCCCAGCACCCCTAATCCCCCTTTTAAGATGGGAGAGTGCACGGCTAACACTCTGCTTGAAACGGTCAACATCGGTGCTGGCACCGATGTCGACAGTTTAACCCCTTCCATGCAGTGGTCCTTAGGGACCGCTGTATGGAGGGGCTAGCCATCAGGCCACTGCTCTGCCCTGGCAGCGGCCCGATGCTTGAAGGGTTGAATCCCCCCTGCACACAACACCCCCACCCACCCCCTTTCAAGATGCCAAGATGCAGAGCGTGCAGCACACCTACCCCCCCTTTTAAGATGTGAGAGCGCACAGCTAACACTCTGCTTGAAACGGCCAACATCGGTGCTGGCACAGATGTCGACCGTTTAACCCCTTCCATGCAGTGGTCCCTAGCCACCTCAGCTCCCCTAGCTTAAACACCCTTAATGACCAGACCACTTTTTACAATTCTGCACTACACTACTTTCACGGTTTATTGCTCGGTCATGCAACTTTCCACCCAAATGAATTTTACCTCTTTTTCTTCTCAATAATAGAGCTTTCATTTGGTGGTATTTCATTGCTGCTGACATTTTTACTTTTTTTGTTATTAATCAAAATTTACCGAAATTTTTGCAAGAAAATGACATTTTTCACTTTAAGTTGTAATTTTTTTTTTTTAAAACGACATTTCTATATAAATTTTTCTCAAAATTTATTGTTGTACATGTCTTTGATAAAAAAAAAATGTTTGGGTAAAAAAAAATGGTTTGGGTAAAAGTTATAGCATTTACAAACTATGGTACAAAAATGTGAATTTCCGCTTTTTGAAGCAGCTCTGACTTTTTGAGCACCTGTCATGTTTCCTGAGGTTCTACAATGCCCAGACAGTAGAACAACTCCACAAATGACCCCATTTTGGAAAGTAGACACCCTAAGGTATTCGCTGATGGGCATAGTGAGTTCATAGAACTTTTTATTTTTTGTCACAAGTTAGCGGAAAATTATGATTTTTTTATTATTATTTTTTTCCTTACAAAGTCTCATATTCCACTAACTTGTGCCAATAAATAAAAACTTCCATGAACTCACTATTCCCATCACGAAATACCTTGGGGTGTCTTCTTTCCAAAATGGGGTCACTTGTGGGGTATTTATACTGCCCTGGCATTTTAGGGGCCCTAAAGCGTGAGAAGAAGTCTGAAATATAAATGTCTAAAAAGTTCATGTGAGATTGTATTTTTTGTCACAAGTTAGTGGAATATGAGACTTTGTAAGAAAAAACAAAAAAACAAAAAAATCTATTTCCGCTAACTTGTGCCAAAGAAAAAAAATCTTCTATGAACTCGCCATGCCCCTCAAAAGTGATCTTTTTATAGCGCCGCAGCGACTTTACGGTGTTTTTGCAGTGATCAGAAAAAAAAGATTTCTGTCACTGCGGTGGGGCGGACTGAACGCAAGTGTGCGCACAAGATCATGCCTGATCGGGCGAACACTGCGTTTTTTGTAGAGCCTATAGAACATGTCCTATTCTTGTCCGCGGACAAGAAAAGGCATTTTTTATATAGTTCTGGCAATGTGCAGATCCACAAAATGCGGAAAGCACATTGCCGGTGTCCGTGTTTTGCGGATCCGCGGTGTCCGTGTTTTGCGGGTCCGTGGATCCGCGGATCCGCAAAACACATACGGACGTCTGAATGGAGCCTTACAGGGGGGTGATCAATGACAGGGGGGTGATCAGGGAGTCTATATCGGGTGATCACCCCCCTGTAAGGCTCCATTCAGACGTCCGTATGTGTTTTGCGGATCCGCGAGTCCGCAAATCCGCAAAACACATACGGACGTCTGAATGGAGCTTTACAGGGGGGTGATCAATGACAGGGGGGTGATCAGGGAGTCTATATGGAGTGATCACCCCTCTGTAAGGCTCCATTCAGACGTCCGTATGTGTTTTGCGGATCCGCAAAACACATACGGACGTCTGAATGGAGCCTTACAGGGGGGTGATCAGGGAGTCTACATGGGGTGATCACCCCCCTGTAAGGCTCCATTCAGACGTCCGTATGTGTTTTGCGGATCCGTGGATCCGTGGATCCGCAAAACACATACGGACGTCTGAATGGAGCCTTACACAGGGGTGATCAATGACAGGGGGGTGATCAGGGAGTCTAATATGGGGTGATCACCCCCCTGTCAGGCTAAATTCAGACGTCCGTATGTGTTTTGTGGATCCGCAGATCCGTGGATCCGCGGATCCGCAAAACACATACGGACGTCTGAATGGAGCCTTACAGGGGGTGATCAATGACAGGGGGTGATCAGTGACAGGGGGGTGATCAGGGAGTCTATATGGGTTGATCAAGGGTTAATAAGGGGTTAATAAGTGACAGGGGGGTGTAGTGTAGAGGTGTTTGGTGCTACTTTACAGAGCTTCCTGTGTCCTCTGGTGGTCGATCCAAGCAAAAGGGACCACCAGAGGACCAGGTAGCAGGTATATTAGATGCTGTTATCAAAACAGCGTCTAATATACCTTTAAGGGGTTAAAAAAATCGGATCTACAGCCTGCCAGCGAATGATCGCCGCTGGCAGGCTGCAGATCCACTCGATTACCTGCAGTTCCTGTGAACGCGCGCGCGTCCACTCGGAATAACAGGGCCGCCGCAAAGACGCAATTCTGCGTACGGCGGTCCTGTAGTGGCTAGTGTCTGCTGTATAGAGGGGCAAGCAATCGGGCCTCTGCTCTGCCCTGGCAGCGGCCCTATGCTTGAAGTGTTATTTCCCCGCACACAACACCCCTGCCCACCCCCTTTCAAGATGCCAAAATGCAGAGCGCGCAGCACCCCTGCCCCCTTTTAAGATGGGAGAGTGCGCAGAACCCCCCATCCCCACCCTTTCAGGATGGCAGCGCGGCAGTGGGCAGAGTGTTATCTGTAATGTCCAGCTAACACTCTGCTTGAAACGGCCAACATCGGTGCTGACACCGATGTCGACCATTTGACCCCTTCCATGCCGTTGTTCTTAGGGATCGCTGTATGGAAGGGCTAACCATTGGGCCGCTGCTCTGCTGTGGCAGCGGCCAATGCTTGAAGGGTTAATCCCCCCGCACACAACACCCCCGCCCAACCCGTTTTCAAGATGCCAAGATGCAGAGCGCGCAGCTGTGGCAGCGGCCGATGCCTGAAGGGTAAACGTAGGGAGGGAGCTTCCTCCCTCCCCCATCGGGCCATTGCGCAACCTGCTTGCTGTGGTATATCTAAGCCTGATCAGGCTCCTGCTAAAGGCAGGAGCCTGATCATGCTTAGTGTGAGTTCAATACACTGTAGTACACTATATAGTGTACTGTAGTGTATTGTAATCCATCAGAACCACTGGATCTTCAAGAACTAAGTGGGTCTTGGTCCAAAAAATGTAAAAAATAAAGTGAAAAAAGTAAAAAAATAAATAAATTCCTATATCCACACATAATTGAAATATAAAACACTAAACATGTTTGGTATCTGCGCGTCCGTAAGTACCTGATCTATAAAAGGATCATGTTACTTTTACGACATGGTGAACACCATAAAATAAAAAAGAAAATCTATGATGGAATTGCAATTTTCCCCTTTGCACTTCCCAAAAAATTGTATAAAAAGTGATCAAAAAAGTCTTATGTATCCAAAATTAGCACCAATTAAACCGTGACTTCATCGCATAAAAAATTAGTCCCTACATAAGCCAAAAAATTTTTTTTTTACCACCTTACATCACAAAAAGTGTAATACCAAGCAATCAAAAATTCATATGTGCCCCATAATGGTACCAATCAAATCATCATCTCATCCCGCAAAAAATAAGACCCTACCTAAGACAATCGCCCCAAAAATAAAAAAATATGGCTTTCAGAAAATGGAAACACAAAAACATGATTTTTTTTCCAAAAATGCTTTTATTGTGTAAACTAAAATAAAAAAAATGCACATATTAGGCATCGCTGTGTATCAACCTGCTCTATAAAAATAGTATGTGATCAACCCGTTTGATAAAAGCCGTAAAAAAAAAAAAAACTGCCAAAAAATACATTTTTTATCACCTTACATCACAAAAGGTGTAATACCAAGCGATCAAGGCCAGTAGTCTCAGTCACAGCCAGCACTTAGTGCCAGCAGTCTCAGCCACCAGTCACAGTCAGCAGTCTCAGCCACAGCCAGCACTCAGTGCCAGCAATCTCAGCCACAGCCACCAGTCTCGGCCACCAGTCAGTGCCAGCAGTTTTAGCCACAGTTACCAGTCAGTGACAGCAATCTCAGCCACAGCCGCCAGTAAGTGCCAGCAGTCTCAGACACAGCCACCAATCAGTGCCAGCAGTCTTAGCCACAGCCGCCAGTTTCGGCCACCAGTCAGTGTGGTCAAGTTCCCTTGCCATTTAATATAGTCTGTTCCTACTAATGTTTATGCATTACTGTTCTAGCGCCAGTTATTGTAACGGGCTGAATGTCTAGTATATATATAAAGTTAAGGCTGACATGTCAGCCTGTATTGTGGGAGGGGGCGGAGGCACCCTTCACCCCTTAGGGACCGGGCTCATTTTCACCTTAAGGACCAGGCCATTTTTTGCAAATCTGACCAGTGTCACTTTATGTGGTGATAACTTTAAAATGCTTTGACTTATCCAGGCCATTCTGAGTTTGTTTTTTCGTCACATATCTTACTTCATGACACTGGTAAAATGGAGTCAAATTATTATTTTTTTATTTATAATAAAATACCAAATTTACCCAAAACTTTGGTAATACCTCCAATGTATCTACTTCTATAAAAAAAATAGGAATAATTCTATGTAGGGTGGTTAGGATTTTTAGATATCGGCGCTCCCACTAACAATTTAATGAACAATATACACTGCTCAAAAAAATAAAGGGAACACTTAAACAACACAATGTAACTCCAAGTCAATCACACTTCTGTGAAATCAAACTGTCCACTTAGGAAGCAACACTGAGTGACAATCAATTTCACATGCTGTTGTGCAAATGGGATAGACAACAGGTGGAAATTATAGGCAATTAGCAAGACACCCCCAATAAAGGAATGGTTCTGCAGGTGGTGACTACAGACCACTTCCCAGTTCCCATGCTTCCTGGCTGATGTTTTGGTCACTTTTGAATGCTGGCGGTGCTTTCACTCTAGTGGTAGCATGAGACGGAGTCTACAACCCACACAAGTGGCTCAGGTAGTGCAGCTTATCCAGGATGGCACATCAATGCGAGCTGTGGCAAGAAGGTTTGCTGTGTCTGTCAGCGTAGTGTCCAGAGCATGGAGGCGCTACCAGGAGACAGGCCAGTACATCAGGAGACGTGGAGGAGGCCGTAGGAGGACAAAAACCCAGCAGCAGGACCGCTACCTCCGCCTTTGTGCAAGGAGGAACAGGAGGAGCACTGCCAGAGCCCTGCAAAATGACCTCCAGCAGGCCACAAATTGCATGTGTCTGCTCAAACGGTCAGAAACAGACTCCATGAGGGTGATATGAGGGCCCAACGTCCACAGGTGGGGGTTGTGCTTACAGCCCAACACCGTGCAGGACGTTTGGCATTTGCCAGAGAACACCAAGATTGGCAAATTCGCCACTGGCGCCCTGTGCTCTTCACAGATGAAAGCAGGTTCACACTGAGCACATGTGACAGAGGTGACAGAGTCTGGAGACGCTGTGGAGAACGTTCTGCTGCCTGCACTCCAGCATGACCGGTTTGGCATTGGGTCAGTAATGGTGTGGGGTGGCATTTCTTTGGAGGGCCGCACAGCCCTCCATGTGCTCACCAGAGGTAGCCTGACTGCCATTAGGTACCGAGATGAGATCCTCAGACCCCTTGTGAGACCATATGCTGGTGCGGTTGGCCCTGGGTTCCTCCTAGTGCAAGACAATGCTAGACCTCATGTGGTTGGAGTGTGTCAGCAGTTCCTGCAAGACGAAGGCATTGATGCTATGGACTGGCCTGCCCGTTCCCCAGACCTGAATCCAATTGAGCACATCTGGGACATCATGTCTCGCTCGATCCACCAACGTCACGTTGCACCACAGACTGTCCAGGAGTTGGCAGATGCTTTAGTCCAGGTCTGGGAGGAGATCCCTCAGGAGACAGTCCGCCACCTCATCAGGAGCATGCACAGGCGTTGTAGGGAGGTCATACAGGCACATGGAGGCCACACACACTACTGAGCCTCATTTTGACTTGTTTTAAGGACATTACATCAAAGTTGGATCAGCCTGTAGTGTGTTTTTCCACTTTAATTTTGAGTGTGACTCCAAATCCAGACCTCCATGGGTTGAAAAATTTGATTTCCATTTTTTTATTTTTGTGTGATTTTGTTGTCAGCACATTCAACTATGTAAAGAACAAAGTATTTCAGAAGAATATTTAATTAACTCAGATCTAGGATGTGTTATTTTTGTGTTCCCTTTATTTTTTTGAGCAGTGTAGAATTTGGGAGAGCTTAAAATATAACTTTTACTGTTAGATTATATAAAATATATAGCGCCACAAACAGATGCTTGAGATATGGCTAAAATTTATGGAACAGTCTTACCATTCAGATGCCCCCTGGTAGGGATCAGCCTAGCGTGGTGGAAATAATACCGCGTCTGGGCCGAGGGTTAGATGTAGTCGTAGGTAATTGCAAGATGTAGACTGGTGCAGGGAACCCCTGTCCCTAGTAGGCCCTGATTGGGGAAGGGGGCAATGCTAGTGTTCACCTGCCTATCTACACAGAGTTCCTACCCCGCAAGGGGCGGCCCTGTCCGGATACCTTACCCTAGAATAGGGAGGTATCCCTATTTATGCCCTATAGGATGGTTCCCAACGTGTCACGTTTCAAATGATAAATCATCAGGGGAAGAGATCCAAAATGTGCAATAAGTAATCCTGCAAGGAAAAATATATTTAACATGAGGATCTAGAAAAAAGGGGGTTCACATATATTGGGAACTAAAAGAAGAATGGAACAGGGACATACCTTAGATCAGTGGATCACTAGGATTGAAGAGAAAGGGACATTGATGGTCCTAAAGGAAGGAGGACCCCACAGATTCTTTGAAGAGGGGCGCCTCTGGGGCAGCTGATCTGATGTTATCAGCTGCACACCGAATTGCCATGAGGACGCTGTATTTAAACAGCAGAGCGCGCGCCCTGTGTGTCGCGACCGCCTCTGGGAGTGGGATGATCCGATCACGTGATCGGAACGCTACGCCCCATCGGCAGGCGCGGCCATCCAATGGACCGCACCGCACCAAGCCGTGGAGCGCAGCGCAACGTCCGGTCACGTGGGGCGGCCAGGAGGAGGGCTGAATGCAGCGCCTGTTGCTTGGCAACTGAATGACGCCGGGAGTGCTCGGACATCCAGGTTCAGCTGCTAGAGAGCCGGCATAATAGCTTGCGCTCCTATAAATATTAATATAGCATTTTGTGCAAGTTAACAGTTAGAGAGGCATGAATGCTCCTATGGTTGCAAGCCAAAAGGCATTAGGTTTATAAATATGAGCATTTAGTAACATTGTTAAGGGGAGGGAGGAAGGGAGAGGGGGGCGGGAAGGGGACGTAGGGAAAGGACTAGGCAAGTAGCTTCCATTATGTACTTGGGGTGGAATGATACCCCTTAATGTGCCCCCTATTAAATCGGGGTGCATGATGTATTCAAATACTGGGATGGCTGGGACTATCAGTGGAGGGATGGTCCGTTACAAAAAACAACCAAAGTTTAGCTGCTCGTTAAGCCCTAAGGGGGCCACGGTCTTAAGATCATATATCCATCTAGCTTCCCTCTGTAGGATGATTCTGTCCCAGTCTCCCCCTCTTGTTGGTGGATTCACTTTATCAATGGCCATGAAAGAAAGACGGCCATGGCCGTTGTGAGAGTTGTGGACGTGTTTAGCCACTGGGGTGTCCTTGAGTTTGGCCACATCGCTAAGGTGTTCACCTACTCGCCTACGGAATTCACGGATTGTCTTGCCAATGTATTCTTTCCCACACTGGCAGACAATCCGGTAAATAACCCCCCGGGTCTTGCAGTTCATAAAGTCGCGAATGTTAAATTCCTTGCCCGTAACATTACTCCTGAAAGATTTGCCAGTTGTAATGTGCAGGCAGGCGATGCAACCACTGCATCGGTAACAGCCACGGTTGGGGTTCTTAAGCCAAGCACAACCCGACGATGGTTGTGGGGTGTATTGGCTATGAACCAGCTGATCCCTGATGCTCCTTCCGCGTCTATAGGATATGCTCGGAGTTTCACCGAGCACCTCCCTCAGATCCCGGTCCATCAAGAGGATATGCCAGTGTTGGTTAATTATCTCCCTGATGGACTGGGCTTCGCCATCATACAAGGTTATTAGGCGGGTTAGTTTATTGGATGGTACTGGTTTCTGTTTGGGAGTGAGGAGGGTAGAGCGGTCTTCACTCAGGGCTGATCTAAATGCTGCTTTGAGTACCCGATCGGGGTAGCCTCTAGACAAGAATCTTTGGCGAAGATCAGCCGCTTGGTGCAGGAATTCTCTCTTATTTGAACAATTCCGTCGTAGACATAGGTATTGTCCCTTAGGGATCCCGCGCTTTAAAGCAAGCGGGTGTTCACTTTCCCAGCGAAGGAGCAAGTTGGTTGAGTTGGGATTTCTGTATATAGAAGTACCCAACTCACCCATCTGGCCTTTGGTGATTAGGACATCCAAAAAGGGCAGGGCCTGTACATCTGATTCATATGTGAAACGGAGCCCTATCTCATTTTTGTTGTGCTCCGTCACAAAAAACTCAAAGGATTGCTTGGTGCCATGCCATATGACAAAGATATCGTCAATGTACCGTGCCCACAGTCCTATGAATACCTCAGGAATACCTCAAAAAATAGTTAATACTTTACATTTCCCATATGTCTACTTCATGTTTGGATCATTTTGGGAATGATATTTTATTTTTTGGGGATGTTACAAGGCTTAGAAGTTTAATACCAAATCTTGAAATTTTTCAGAAATTTTCACAAACCCACTTTTTAAGTACCAGTTCAGATTTGAAGTCACTTTGTGAGGCTTACATAATAGAAACTGTGACGAGACCAATCTCGCCACATTGCATTGGAGAAGCCTGGTTGCCCACCTGCTCCCTTTAGACTATGGCCCCATGTTGAAATGCTTGATTTTCCACTGCAAAGACATGAAAGCTGGGTCATTTGGTACTTGCCGTATTTGAACAGTGATACCCCAGATAGCTATGCCATGGAGCCCATTCGGATAACGAAAGACTATGTGAAAGAATTTAGCTCCATGGCTATTCTATTGTATTCGTGTAGTCTGAGTGCCATTCACCTAATAAAATGCACTCATACCTGAGCTATCTGGGGATATGTTAAATGTTTGTGTTTACTGTAATGGTTGTGACATTGTATATTTGAATAGTGATTTCTGTCCTGTTGTCCCCACGTGTACAATGGCGATTTCCCTTAGTCCTGAGAGATAATTGAATTACTCCTAATAATATGCACTCAGAACTGAGCTATCTGGGGATATGTTAAATGTCTATGTTTACTGTAATGGTTGTGACATTGTATATTTGAATAGTGATTTCTGTCCTGTTGTCCACACGTGTACAATGGCGATGTCCCTTTGTCCTGAGAGATAATTGAATTACTCCTCGGTTGTCTCCAGGGCAGAGAGGAGGAAACCAGGATGCATTATGGGGATGTATTGTGTCTGTGTATCCTGAATTGCTGCTTATCTGTCCTGTGTCACAGTCTTCCATCTGGTCCCCCTAGGGGAGCGTCCACCAGATGGGGACCTGCATAAATACGGGCGGGTAGCCCTCAGTAAAGAGAGATTCTGATTTACCCTCAACACAGAGCTTTGTCTCGTTCTTGGGGGGATTTATTGTATGCTGTTCCAGTTCGACTGCTAGGAGTGTAAGGCCCCTTTCACACGGGCGAGTATTCCACGCGGATGCGATGCGTGAGTTGAACTCATTGCACCAGCACTTAATCAGGACCCATTCATTTCTATGGGGCTGTTCACATGAGCGGTGATTTTCACGCATCACTTGTGCGTTGTGTGAAAATCGCAGCAAGCTCTATTTTGTGCGTTTTTCACGCAACGCAGGCCCCATAGAAGTGAATGGGGCTGCGTGAAAATCGCAAGCATCCGCAAGCAAATGCGGATGCGGTGCGATTTTCACGCACGGTTGCTAGGAGACGATCGGGATGGAGACCCGATCATTATTATGTTCCCTTATAACATGGTTATAAGGGAAAATAATAGCATTCTGAATACAGAATGCATAGTAAAATAGCACTGGAGGGGTTAAAAAATAATAAAAAATAATTTAACTCACCTTAATCCACTTGCTCGCGCAGCCCGGCATCTCTTCTGTCTTCATCTTAGCTGTGTGCAGGAAAAGAACCTGTGGTGACGTCACTCCGGTCATCACATGATCCATCACCATGGTAAAAGATCATGTGATGGACCATGTGATGACCGGAGTGACGTCACCACAGGTCCTTTTCCTGCACACAGCTAAGATGAAGACAGAAGAGATGCCGGGCTGTGCGAGCAAGTGGATTAAGGTGAGTTAAATTATTTTTTATTATTTTTTAACCCCTCCAGCGCTATTTTACTATGCATTCTGTATTCAGAATGCTACTATTTTCCCTTATAACCATGTTATAAGGGAAAATAATACAATCTACAGAACACCGATCCCAAGCCCGAACTTCTGTGAAGAAGTTCGGGTTTGGGTACCAAACATGCAGGATTTTTCTCATGCGAGTGCAAAACGCATTACAATGTTTTGCACTCGCGCAGTAAAAATCACGCATGTTCCCGCAATGCACCCGCACCTTTTCCCGCAACGCCCGTGTGAAAGAGGCCTAAACCTTTCATATGGTTTTTCCTATTCGGCTGTATGCAGCATTCATATGGTTTCCAGTTCGGGAGATTGGTGTCTTTAGTAGCTGCCTTTGCATATCTCTTAAACGGCTTTTACCCCCTTTTATGCCCGGCGTGCCGTTAAAGAAACCACCCAAAAATGACCCCATTCTAGAAACTACACCCCTCAAGGTATTCAAAACTGATTTTACAAACTTTGTTAACCCTTTAGGTGTTCCACAAGAATTAATGGAAAATAGAGATACAATTTCAAAGTTTCACTTTTTTGGCATATTTTCCATTTTAATAATTCTTTTCCAGTTACAAATCAAGGGTTAACAGCCAAACAAAACAATATTTATGGCCCTGATTCTGTAGTTTACAGAAACACCCCATATGTGGTCATAAACTGCTGTACAGGCACATGGCAGGGCGCAGAAGGAACGAAATGCCATGCGGTTTTAAGAAAGGCAGATTTTGCTGGACTGGTTTTTTAACACCATGTCCCATTTGAAGCCCCCCTGATGCACCCCTTGAGTAGAAACTCCAAAAAAGTGACCCCATTTTAGAAACTACGGGATAGGGTGGCAGTTTTGTTGGTACTTGTTTAGGGTACATATGATTTTTGGTTGCTCTATATTACACTTTTTGTGAGGCAAGGTAACAAAAAATAGCTGTTTTGGCACAGTTTTTTTTTTTGTTATTTACAACATTCATCTGACAGGTTAGATCATGTGGTATTTTTGTAGAGCAGGTTGTCACAGATGCACCGATACCTAATATGTATACTATTTTTTTTATTTATGTAAGTTTTACACAATAAATTTTTTAAAAACTAAAAAAATCATGTTTTAGTGTTTCCATAGTCTGAGAGCCATAGATTTTTCAGTTTTTGGGCGATTATCTTGGATAGGGTATGATTTTTGCGGGATGAGATGACCGTTTAATTGGCACTATTTTGGGGTGCGTATGACTTTTTCATTGCTTGCTATTACACTTTTTGTGATGTAAGGTGACAAAAAAAATACTTTTTTTGCACCGTTTTTATAATAATTTTTTTACGGTGTTCATCTGAGGGTATAGGTCATGTGATATTTTTATAGTATGAGAGCCATAGTTTTTCAGATTTTGGGCGATTATCTTGGGTAAGGTATGATTTATGCGGGATGAGATGATGGTTTAATTGGCACTATTTTGGGGTGCGTATGACTTTTTCATTGCTTGCTATTACACTTTTTGTGATGTAAGGTGACAAAAAATGGCTTTTTTTACACTTTTTTTTTTTTAACGGTATTCACCTGAGGGGTTAGGTCATGTGATATTTTTATAGAGCATGTTATTACAGATGCGGCGATACCTAATATGTATAAAAAAAATTATTTATGTACGTTTTAAACAATGATTTCATTTTTGAAACAAAAAAAATAATGTTTTAGTGTTTCCATAGTATGAGAGACATAGTTTTTCAGATTTTGGGCGATTATCTTGGGTAAGGTATGATTTATGCGGGATGAGATGACGGTTTGATTGGCACTATTTTGGGGTGCGTATGACTTTTTGATCACTTGCTATTACACTTTTTGTGATGTAAGGTGACAAAAAAATGACTTTTTTTGCACCGTTTTTATAATTATTTTTTTACGGTGTTCACCTGAGGGGATAGGTCATGTGATATTTTTATAGAGCAGGTTATTACGGACGCGGCGATACCTAATATGTATATATTTTTTTATTTACGTAAGTTTTACACAATAACAGCTTTTTTTAAAAAACTATTTTTTAAGACGATAGTCTATTCCAGTCCAAGCAGTATCATATTTGTCAAATTTGAGGTTTACTGGGTTCCCCTGGCTCTATCTCAATAGTGACGTTTACTAAATTTGTTAATATCTGCTGCCTGTTTACGTTTTCAGGCTTACTTTCATAAATCTTTAAATGTATGTGCCTGTTACGTTCTTCAGGCTTATGTTCATGATTTCATTAATTTCCGTTGCCCGTCACGTTATTCATGCTTACGTTTTTAATTTGTTAATGTCTATGCCTGTCACGTTCATTCAGGCTTACGTTTTTTTAATTCATTAATTTCCGTTGCCTTTTACGTCACTCAGGCTTAAGTTTTAATTCATTAATTTCTGTTGCCTGTTACGTTATTCAGGCTTACGTTTATAAATACGTTAATGTCTGTGCCTGTTATGTCATTCAGATTCACATTTATAATTCATTAATGTCTGTGCCTGGCACGTTATTCAGGCTTACGTTTATAATTCATCATTTTCAGTTGCCTGTCATGTTATTCAGGCTTACGTTTTTAATTAATTAAATTCTGTTGGCTGTTACATCATCCAGGCTTATGTTCATAAATCATTTAACGTTTGCTGCTTGGTATGTTTTTCAGGTTTATGGTTAGTCTATGCCGGTCACGTTATCCGGTCTTACGCTTCTAGTTCATTCCTGTTGTCTGGTACGTTACTCAGGCCTATGTTCATTTGTGCTGTCGGCCTGTCACTCTAGGCTCATGTGAATTAACCTTAACTCCCTGTACGTTTTTTAGGTTCGGTGCCAGGTGTTTTTTCTCATCTTCGTTTTCTCCTAGTTCGTCTCTTCAGGTACCATCCAGACATACTCTTTTTACATGGGTGTACACCTTTTTTCCATAGTTCACCCCCTCTGTTCAGTTCACTTTCCTCCCCATTGTTGTCCTTTTCTTTCCCCAGGTTCCTCACAGGTAAGCATCACGCAATAGTTGTTCAATAGCCACCGGCACCATCTCAAGTTCATTATCTTTTTCCTCACTTCACGGTCTCGGGTCTCTCTCCTACACTTCAGGGCCTTCCAGTCCAGCCGTTAATTGTTGTCATTATTGTCCCACAGTCGCAGTATGTCGCTCATATCAGACATCGAGGAAGACTCATCGGTCGCTGAAACTTCCGCTTCCGGGCATGCCAGCATCATGTCTCTAAGAAGTTGGACAGTACCCAAGCTGATCACGGAACTTAACAAAAGAGGGATACATTATCCAGCTTTTGCCCGGAAGGCAGAGTTATATAGACTTTTGATGTCTGAGCCAACAGCTCTACCGGTGGAGCAAATCTCCATGTCTACTTTTCAACTATCATTGGCATAGCTGCATTCCATGATCAACAACATTTCCACCTCAGTTTCGGACATACAGGCTAGGCTGATTGCGATAGAATCTAGGGAACTGGCATCCAGTTCCTCTGCCCCTCCCGTTCCAATTGCCTCTACTTCACGTTCCCCAGGTAGGGTCCCAAACACGCCTGAGGTAGCTCCGTCACATTTCGTTCCTGACAACATAAAAAAATGCATCCTGGGGGAAAGGACGTTAACCTAGCTTCCATTCTCATAGCCACACACGACACGGTAGACAACAAGACCATCACTTGCGGCGACGTTTCTATCATCCTTAAAGCCAGGGACGCCCGTCTTAACAAAAAACTGTCCATCCCAGAGTTTGTGCTGGCCTTTAGTTTATACAGGGACATAATCTGTTCATCCCAACCTGAGAGACGAGAGGAGTTGGACACCTACAGTGGGATGCGAAAGTTTGGGCAACCTTGTTAATCGTCATGATTTTCCTATATAAATAGTTGGTTGTTACGATAAAAAATGTCAGTGAAATATATCATATAGGAGACACACACAGTGATATTTGAGAAGTGAAATGAAGTTTATTGGATTTACAGAAAGTGTGCTATAATTGTTTAAACAAAATTAGGCAGGTGCATAAATTTGGGCACTGTTGTCATTTTATTGATTCCAAAACCTTTAGAACTAATTATTGGAACTCAAATTGGCTTGGTAAGCTCAGTGACCCCTGACCTACATACACAGGTGAATCCAATTATGAGAAAGAGTTTTTAAGGGGGTCAATTGTAAGTTTCCCTCCTCTTTTAATTTTCTCTGTAGAGTAGCAACATGGGGGTCTCAAAACAACTCTCAAATGACCTGAAGACAAAGATTGTTCACCATCATGGTTTAGGGGAAGAATACAGAAAGCTGTCTCAGAGATTTCAGCTGTCTGTTTCCACAGTTAGGAACATATTGAGGAAATGGAAGACCACAGGCTCAGTTAAGGCTCGAAGTGGCAGAGCAAGAAAAATCTCAGATAGACAGAAGGAGACGAATGGTGAGAACAGTCAGAATTAACCCACAGACCAGCACCAAAGACCTACAACATCATCTTGCTGCAGATGGAGTCACTGTGCATCGTTCAACCATTCGGCGCACTTTACACAAGGAGATGCTGTATGCGAGAGTGATGCAGAGGAAGCCTTTTCTCCGCCCACAGCACAAAAAGTGGCGCTTGAGGTGGGGTAAGGCACATTTGGACAAGCCAGCTTCATTTTGGAATAAGGTGCTGTGGACTGATGAAACTAAAATTGAGTTATTTGGCCATAACAAGGGGCGTTATGCATGGAGGAAAAAGAACACAGCATTCCAAGAAAAACACCTGCTACCTACAGTAAAATAGGGTGGTGGTTCCATCATGCTGTGGGGCTGTGTGGCCAGTGCAGGGACTGGGAATCTTGTCAAAGTTGAGGGACGCATGGATTCCACTCAGTATCAGCAGATTATGGAGACCAATGTCCAGGAATCAGTGACAAAGCTGAAGCTGCGCCGGGCTGGATCTTTCAACAAGACAACGACCCTAAACACTGCTCAAAATCCACTAAGGCATTTATGCAGAGGAACAAGTACAATGTTCTGGAATGGCCATCTCAGTCCCCAGACCTGAATATAATTGAAAATCTGTGGTGTGACTTAAAGAGAGCTGTCCATGCACGGAAGCCATCAAACCTGAATGAACTAAAGATGTTTTGTAAAGAGGAATGGTCCAAAATACCTTCAACCAGAATACAGACTCTCATTGGAACCTACAGGAAGCGTTTAGAGGCTGTAATTTATGCAAAAGGAGGATCTACTAAATATTGATTTCATTTATTTTTTGTGGTGCCCAAATTTATGCACCTGCCAAATTTTGTTTAAACAATTATAGCACACTTTCTGTAAATCCAATAAACTTCATTTCACTTCTCAAATATCACTGTGTGTGTCTCCTATATGATATATTTAACTGACATTTTCTATCGTAACAACCAATGATTTATACAGGAAAATCATGACGATTAACAAGGTTGCCCAAACTTTCGCATCCCACTGTATCTGTACAGGGTCACAGTGCAACTACAACAAGTGTAGAGCCCTTCATGTATGTTCTATTTGTTTTAGAGCTCACCCCAAAAGATCGTCCAGAACCACATGATTAGCCGAGGTTAACGTGAACCTTTTAGCAGCACTCCTCCAAGAGCACCATAACCCTTAGTTCCTCCAATTCTTGATATCAGGGTTCAGTGAAGGGTTCCACATAGGTTTAGTAGCTCTTCCCCAGTCCACTTGGGAGGGTCCCTATCTCCTGTCAGCTGCTGGGGATCCTGACTCAGTAGGGGCTTTAATTCAGTCAGAATTGGATAAGGGGTTTCTCATCGGGCCATTTCCCACTGTCCCCTTTGATTATTAGAGGATCAACTCCATTGGTATTGTAACAAAAAAATTCTCCAATAAAAAACATTTGATTTATAACCTCTCCGCGCCTCATGGTTCTAATATTCCTAGTCCCAATTCCCTAGTTCCCTCCAAAGAATTCTCTATGCAATACTCTTCAGTCGATGAGGCTATCCAACTCATCCTCCAGGTAGGCAGAGGGGCTTGGTTAGCCAAAGCAGACATCGCGGACGCTTTCAAGCTGCTGCCTGTCCGACCGCAGCTTTGGAAGTTTTACGGCATTAAGTGGCAAGATCTTTACTATTTTGCAAACCGTTTGACCTTCGGATCCAAGAGCAGTCCCTGGCTTTTTGACAAATTCGCGCAGGCTCTGCATTGGATATTGGTCAACCGTTGTGATTGTCCGCTGGTCATCCATTATCTAGTTGATTTCCTGTTTATAGAAAAACCAAACTGCAGGCCTAGTAAACTTGAGTCAATGTCCCGGCTGCACCTTGAAAAATAGAAGGTCCCTCGACGGTAATTACCTTCCTGGGTATAGTTTTAGATACCATTAAAATGGAAACCAGGCTACCAGAGGAGAAGCTCTTAAAAATTAAGGAAGCCATCTCCGAATCAGTAGGTTCCAGAGTTTTCACAAAAGTAGAATTACAATCTTTGCTAGGTACGGTATGTTAAATTTCGCTACCAGAGTCATACTCCAAGGCAGGGCTTTCACATCCAGGTTATTGCAGTTGTTTCCCTCAGCCCCCGAGCAAGATAGCCCCATATGCATAGACGGCCAAGCGATTGCCAATTTGGCCATGTGGAATACGTTCCTCGCTAATTGGAAGGGAGTCTCCCTGTTTGTTCTTCATTGGGGTCCCGCATCGGCCACGTTTTTTTCGGATGCCGCCTCTTCCGGGGTTTCGCAGCAATTTGCGGGAATCAGTGTTCCCAGGTTCCTGGCCCCCAGAAGTCTATTCAGCTAAGGATTCTTTGAAGTCTTCTCCATTACTAGAGGTCTACCCAATCGTTGCGGCTGCCCAAGTATGGGGCAGGCAATGGGCCAATTCTTCGGTAGTTTTCGTCACTGACAACCAGGCGGTAGTAGACATCATCACCAAGGGCAGATCAAAGTCCTTTTTTATCATGTCTTTTGTCCGCAGGCTGGTCTGGCTTTCCCTGTGCCATAATTTACATGTATCATGCAGGCATTAATACATTTCTTTTCCTACCCTACATGTCTTGCTTTCTGCCCCCTTATAGGCCTACCCTCGTTCATGGCTAAGGGCACCCCACCAGCTATCCAGTTAAAGTCAGTAAATCGATAGTTAGGACAGGTCAGATCCCCGCCACTCGTTACAGTCCAGGTTTCTCCTCCACCGTAGCCACGACCACAAATAGTTAAGGCTGACATGTCAGCCTGTATTTTTGGGAGGGGGCGGAGGTACCTTTAAATACGGCGGCACACTCTCTCCCCACCCGCACGTACGTTTCTCAGTGCCCCTCCCACCCTCCCTTCTTCTTATATCTCATTAGGGTGTGCCCCCTTATAGGCCTACCCTCATTCATGGCTAAGGGCACCCTACCAGCCATCCAGTTCAGGTCAGTAAATCGATAGTTAGGACAGGTCAGATCCCCGCCACTCATTACAGTCCAGGTTCCTCCTCCTCCGTAGCCACAACCACAAATATATATACAGTACAGACCAAAAGTTTGGACACACCTTCTCATTCAAAGAGTTTTCTTTATTTTCATGACTATGAAAATTGTAGAATCACACTAAAGGCATCAAAACTATGAATTAACACATGTGGAATTATATACATAACAAACAAGTGTGAAACAACTGAAAATATGTCATATTCTAGGTTCTTCAAAGTAGCCACCTTTTGCTTTGATTACTGCTTTGCACACTCTTGGCATTCTCTTGACGAGCTTCAAGAGGTAGTCCCCTGAAATGGTTTTCACTTCACAGGTGTGCACTGTCAGGTTTAATAAGTGGGATTTCTTGCCTTATAAATGGGGTTGGGACCATCAGTTGCGTTGAGGAGAAGTCAGGTGGATACACAGCTGATAGTCCTACTGAATAGACTGTTAGAATTTGTATTATGGCAAGAAAAAAGCAGCTAAGTAAAGAAAAACGAGTGGCCATCATTACTTTAAGAAATGAAGGTCAGTCAGTCAGCCGAAAAATTAGGAAAACTTTAAAAGTAAGGGCTATTTGACCATGAAGGAGAGTGATGGGGTGCTGCTCCAGATGACCTGGCCTTCACAGTCACCGGACCTGAACCCAATCGAGATGGTTTGGGGTGAGCTGGACCGCAGAGTGAAGGCAAAAGGGCCAACAAGTGCTAAGCATCTCTGGGAACTCCTTCAAGACTGTTGGAAGACCATTTCAGGGGACTACCTCTTGAAGCTCATCAAGAGAATGCCAAGAGTGTGCAAAGCAGTAATCAAAGCAAAAAGGTGGCTACTTTGAAGAACCTAGAATATGACATATTTTCAGTTGTTTCACACTTGTTTGTCATGTATATAATTCCACATGTGTTAATTCATAGTTTTGATGCCTTCATAGTCATGAAAATAAAGAAAACTCTTTGAATGAGAAGGTGTGTCCAAACTTTTGGTCTGTACTGTATATATAATAATAATAATAATAATAATAATAAAAAAAGCAGCAGCAAAAAATGACAGTTGCGAATATGGTAACTAGAAATAAGCGAATCGAAGCTGATGAAGTGGAATTTAATTCGAATTTCAGGAAAAATTTGATTCCCAACGAAAGGGAATTTCCTCGTGCTTCGTGGTAACGAATCACAATTTTCCTAAAATGGCAGCTACACGTGTGAGGACTGAGGACATGGGGGAAGGAATTCTGGGAAGGCAGGATCACCCAGATTGACATGCCTGCATGCAACCAATCAGCAGCCAGCCAGCCCTGTGATGTCACAGCTATATAAATATGGCAGCCATTTTAGATTCTACCATTTTACATCATTCAGAGTGCAGGGAAAGATGTGTGAAGGCGCTAGGGACAGGAATTGGAAAAACCTCGTTGTGGAAAAAAAAAGACAGAAAAAACAATTCATAAGTAGGGTTGAGCAAACACCTGGAAGTTCGGGTTCATCAGGTTTGACCGAACTCTGCCGCAAAGTTCGGGTTCAGGACCCGAACTTGAGCCCGAACCCCATTGAAGTCAATGGGGACCTGAACTTTGGGGCACTAAAATGGCTCTAAAAAGTCATAGAAAGGGCTAGAGGGCTGCAAAAGGAAGCAAAATATGTGGATAGGGAAATTAATTAAAATAACAGAATAAAAAAAAAAGTAAAAAATAATGATCTTGAACTAGGAGGCGGAGGTCAAAGTGGAGTAGGAGGTTGAGGAGGAGGTGGACGTGGTGGTGTAGGTGGAAGCGGTGGAGAAGGAGGAGGAAGCCAACACTATTTTTTTTATTTTTTTATAAATTAGGGAAGTCCCCAAAACATTGGGAAATATAAAAAAGAAAATAAAGTGCGCTGGAGTATAAGAATGGCTGGGTGCAGCCAGTATACTTGTCTTTTCTGCACAAGGTGAGCAAGCTCAGGCCATGTGCCCAATTTGGAGACAAAGAAGTTGAATGGGGCAGACCCATCAGTCAGTACATGTAGGCGTGTGCACATGTACTGTTCCACCATGTTGCTGAAATGCTGCCTCCTGCTAAGAAGTTCCATATCAGCTGGTGGTGCTGGCATCTAGTCTCTCATGTGTGCCAGGCTGACCAGAGGCAACGACAAGCTGTCCTCTGTGGGAGGTGTATCGTCTGTGTCCTCTGTATTATCCCCCCAGCATGGCTCCAGTGATTCCCATGAGCTCTTTTGGGTGCCACCCTGCTTTGAACATGGTTCCTCCTCCTCATCCTCTAGAACTGTGCCGTGGCTGGACAATTGTGTACCTAGCCTCTGTTGGTTCAGGAACCCACCCTCCAAGCCACTTGTGAATGATAACCGTGGAAATGATCCCTCTTCCTCCTGTGCCACATCCTCTTCCATCATTGCCTGAAGCGTTTTTTCAAGGAGACATAGAAGTTGGATAGTAAAGCTGATCACTGCATCATCGGCACTGGTCATGTTGGTGGAGTACTCGAAACAGCGCAAGACGGCACACATTCCCACAAGGAGGCCCACTCGTTGGTAGTGAAGAGGTGCTGTTCTGCAGAGCAACTCACCCGTGCGTGCTGCAGCTAAAACTCCACTATCGCCTGTTCCTGGTCACACAGTCTCTCCAGCATGTGCAAGGTGGAGTTCCACCTTGTGGGCACATCACATATGAGGCGGCGAGCGGGAAGGCCGAAGTTACGCTGCAGCGCTGACAAGCGAGCAGCAGCAGGGTGAGAACGCACTTTCTGCAGCAGCTCTGACATATCAGGGTAATTTTTCAGGAACCTCTGCACCACCATACATGCGCCAGGCAAAGGATGTGCGTCAAACCGGCTAGGCCCGGAGGTGCTACAAGATTTTGACCATTATCGCACACCACCAGGCCGGGTTTGTGGCTCAGTGACACCAACCACTCATTGGTCTGTTGTTCCATGCCCATCCACAGCTCCTGCTCGGTGTGGGTTTTTTCCCCCAAGCAGATGAGTTTCAAAACAGCATGCTGTTGTTTCTCCCTGGCTGTGCTGAAGTTGGTGGTGCAGGTGTTATGCTGACCAGATGAGGAGGCAGTATAAGGAGGAAGGAGGCAACAGGAAGCAAAGAGAAACGTCCTGCAATCCTCGGTGGTGGAAGGACATGCGCCAAACTGCTATCCGCCTCAGGCCCAGCCACCACTTAATTTACCCAGTGTGCAGTTAGGGAGATATTATGTCCCTTCCCGTGCTTACTGGTCCGCGTATCGGTAGTTATGTGGATCTTGCCATAGATGACGTTGCGCAGCGCACACCTAATTTTGTCCGCCACTTGGTTGTGCAGGGAAGGGATGGCTCGCCTAGAAAAGTAGTGGCGGCTGGGAACCACGTAATGTGGGACAGCCACCGCCATACGTTTTTTAAAAGTCTCTGTCTCAACCAGACGGAATGACAGCATTTCAAAAGCCAGGAATTTTGAAATGCTGGCATTCAGGGCCAGGGATCGCGTGTGGGTAGGGGGATACTTCCTCTTTCTCTCCAGTGTTTGGGAGATGGACAGCTGAACGCTTCCATGGGACATTGTGGAGATACTTGGTGACGGTGACGCACGTGGTGACATTGCTGCCACATCCTCTGTTTGCGGGATGGCAGGTGCCACTGTCATTCCAGAGGGGGAGGACGAGGCCGAGACTGTAGCAGAACAGGGACCAGGAGGAGCCTGAGATCTTTCGTGGTTTTTGAGGTGTTTACTCCACTGCAGCTCGTGCTTTGCATTTAGATGCCTGGTCATGCAGGTTGTGCTCAGGTTTAGAACATTTATGCCTCGCTTTAGGCTCTGATTGCACAGCATGCAAACCACTCACGTTTTGTGGTCAGCACACTTTCTGAAGAACTGGCATGCCAGGGAACTCCTTGGAGCTGGCTTTGGTGTGCTCAGTTCCTGGGTGTGGTGAGCAGTAGCAGGCGTACTGGCTAGGGGACGACCACTCTGCTTTTGCACACTACTCCCTCTTTTGCTGTGTGGCTGGTGCTGTGTGACCACCACCTCTTCCTCTGAACTGCACACGTCACTTGCATGACCTTGATTCCATGTAGGGTCTAGGACCTCATCATCCTCCACCCACTTTTCACCCCTGCCCTCCTTGCCGGTCTTCACACTGCAGAAAGTCGCCGCAGTTGGCACCTGTGTTTCGTCATAATCAGAGATGTGCTGGTCCTCCCATGTCCACATCCTGAAACATAAGTGGTTGGGCATTAGTTTAATTATCTCTTCCACTTCTGAAGCAGGGCTATGTGGACGGCCCTCAGAAACCCTGCCAGCAGAGTCATCAAAAAGCATAAGAGACTGCTGCATGACTTGCGGCTGAGACTGCTTGGCTGATTTTCAAGGGGGTGAGGTAAAAGACATATGCCCATGGGCTGCAGGTGTCAATTCTGTGCTTTCAGCAGGGGACCGGGTGGGAGAAAATGTGAAGGAACTGGAGGCACTGTCAGCCTCTAGTTGTTCTGGCCTCACCATTCGTACACCAGTATTCGGGCCTACAAAATAACGCTGAACGTTCTGTCGCCTACGTGCATATGAGGAAGGTGTTTCATATGGGCGTTTAGCTGGCACAGATCGAACACGTCTTTTCCCTGCAACAGGAGCACCACCAAACCCAGCAGCACCACGACCAGGGCCACGTCCCTTATTTGATGCTCTCCTCATTCTTTGATGTCGCCCACTGAACTAACAGACAGAATTACTATATTATTTTCTCTGTCAAGTATGCAGGGCAGGTGTACCTTACACAATAAATGGGTATATGACGTGCACCTAACTAACAGATAGATTAACTATATTAATTTCCCTGTGACGTATGCAGTGCAAGTGTACTTCACGCAATAAATGGGTATATGACGTGCACCTAACAGACGGATTAACTATATCAATTTCCCTGTCGCGTATGCAGTGCAGGTGTACTTCACGCAATAAATGGGTAAATGACGTGCACCTAACTAAAAGACGGATTAACTATTATATTTGTGTGTCAGGGGTCCAAAATACAATGTTGCATTGCACCCACAAAAAAAAATTGCTGTAGGTCACACACAGAATTAACAGCCAGATTTATGATTATCTTTTTGTGTCAGGGGTGCAAAGATGGTGTATTGCACCCACAAGGAAATTGCTGTAGGTCACCCACAGAATTAACAGCCAGATTTATAATTAGCTGTGTCAGGGCTACAAAGATGGTGTATTGCACCCACAAAAAAAACGCACTAACACTGTCCCTCACTTCAGCTTCCTGCATTCTGTCCCTTCACTACTGAGAGCTGAGGGGCGGTGCTACACGGGATCCAGCTTATATAGAGGCTGAGTCACATGATACACCGACCAATTACAGCCATGCCATTAGTAGGCATGGCTGTGATGGCTTCTAAGGGGCACACAGCTTAAAAACTTGTTGATTGGTTGCCTTGCAGCCTTTCAACAAGCTTTATTAAATGCCCGAACACCGAACTCGAACCTGAACTTTTCCGTCAAAAATCGTAAAGTTCGGTACGGACTTTACAGTTCGGGTTCGCCCAACACTATTTATAAATGCAGGGAAAGGATAGGGAGGAATCATTTCACTGCATCTTAGTGCAGGGAGAGACGTCAGAAGGCGCGAGGGACATTGATAGGAAAGCGATTTACAAGTGCAGGGAAAGATTATTTGGGTATCCAAATAGTCATTAGACAGCTCTTTCATTCCAGCTATTTGTTATTGGGCTGCAAGTGCTATGTTGAAAAACCTTTAGTGGCTTGTATCTTAGTATCTTTAGTATCTTATATCAGTACTACAATAAAAATATATACACATTTCACTTCTGCAGTTATTTCTGGTGAAAGCGTAAAGGGCCGTATTTCAGCAAAAAGAACAAAAACAAAAATGTACGCAATGCACTGTTGCAGTTATTTCTGGTCAAAGCATATAGGGTCGTATTCCAGTACTTCAAGAAAAATATATTCTCAGTGCATTTCTGCAGTTAATTCTGGTGAAAGCGTATAGTGGCCTATTTCAGTCCAACAAGAAAAATATATACTTAGTTCACTTATGTAGTTATTTCTGTTGAAAGTGTATAGGGGCATATTACAGTGAAAAAAGAAAATATATACACACTGCACTGTTGCAGTTATTTCTGGTGAAAGTGTATAGGGGCATATTTCAGTACTACAAGAAAAATATATTCTCAGTGCATTTCTGCAGTTAATTCCTGTGAAAGCGTATAGTGACCTATTTCAGTCCAACAAGAAAAATATATGCTCAGTTCACTTCAGCAGTTATTTCTGTTGAAAGCGTATAGGGGCGTATTACAGTGAAAAAAGAAAAATATATACGCACTGCACTGTTGCAGTTATTTCTGGTAAAAGTGAATAGGGGCATATTTTAGTACTACAAGAAAAATATATTCTCAATGCATTTGTGCAGTTAATTCTGGTGAAAGCGTATAGTGGCCTATTTCAGTCCAACAAGAAAAATATATGCTCAGTTCACTTACGCAGTTATTTCTGTTGAAAGCGTGTAGGGGGGTTTTACAGTAAAAAAAGAAAAATATATACGCATTTTACTGGTGCACTTATTTGTGGCAAAAGCTTTCAGTGGCCTATTTCAGTAAAGAAAGAAAAATATATACGCACTTCACTGGTGCATTTATTTCTGCTGAAAACGTTTACTGACCTATTTCAGTACAAAAAGAAAAATATATTCTCAGTTCACGTCGGCGGTTATATGTGTTCAAAGCATGGCTGGGAGTCAGCAGGGTAGCAGCAGGGGGAGATTGGGAGCCAAACGTGCCCGGGGTAGACCACCTGCTTTGCAGTAGTCTACCTACCCGGGAAGTAGTGGTGCAGGGGTTCACGGAAGTAGCGGCGGTAGCAGTCAGTCAGTGCAGCGGTTATATGTGGTAAAATCTTTATTGAAGTATTTTGGTCGAAAAACAAAATTTATTCAGCGTTCAGTGCTGCGGTTATATGCGGTAAAATCTCCATGATGTCTCCATGATAAATCTGCAGCGTGGGGGCCCCATGTGGCGTCTACATACAAAATAACCCTTCAGCGGAGCGAATAGATGCCGGATGACCGGGGCGCTCCATGACCTTCTCAGGAGCTGCTGTCGGGAGCAGTGGTTCATTTCTGAGACGTCTGTATAGTGCGGGGGTAATCTAAAGACCCTTTCCATCTCCGTGCTCCGTTATATGTGGTAAAATCTTTATTGAAGTGTTCAGTGTTCAGCGCTGCACTTATATGTGGTAAAATATTTTGTGAATTATTTCGATGAAAAAACAAATTGAATTTAGCGTTAAGTGCTGCAGTTATATGTGTTAAAATCTTTTGTGACTTATTTCGGTGAAAAAAAAATGTAATTCAGCGTTCAGTGCTGCAGTTATATGTGGTAATATATTTTGTGACATTTCAGTGGGAAAAAAAATTGTATTCAGCGTTCAGCGCTGCACTTATATGACGTCAAATCTTTTGTGAATTATTTCGGTGGAAAAACTAATTTCCAGACACAAGCACTTCGGTCACCAGTGTCCTTCTGCCACCTTTCACAAGGACCTATCTCCACTAGATGTGGATCCTCCCACAAGACGTGGTAAGATCCACCCATTTTTTCACTATTGATGTGATTTACAGTTAGTGGAGCTACTGTATGTATGTTTGTTGTCTCCCACAAAGTGGTGTTATACCTATTTTGCTAGTAAAAGCTATACAAACTACAAATTGGCGTGGTATTAAAAAGCAGGAAGTGCTCAACCCCATATGCAGTGGTGCATCTATACCGAGGGGGCAGATCCTGCACTTGTGGCCCGTTGCTAATGGCAATCCCCAGCAAAAATGCATACAATGGAGGATGCCTGCAGCGGACCACAAGTACCACAATGGACATCCTACACAGGATAGCAATTGTGTGGATGTGATAAGCAGTCAAAATAACATAACAAAAACAAAGACAGGAGCACTCTGCGGTCTTACTAACCCTCGTACATATCCAAGCAGGATATGTTGGCTAATTCTCAATTTTACACCAGTACGAGGGTTAGTAAGACCGCAGAGTGCACCTGTCTTTGTTTTTGTTATGTTAGTAAAAGCTATGTTTTAAGATACCCAGTTCACATATAATTTCTGCTCAATTTGGGTGTGACCTTATACTGCCATACACTCATTACCGTGTGGCGGTATAATCAATACTTTGAAAAACTAATTTCATTCAGCGTTTAGCGCTGCAGTTATATATGGTAAAATCTTTTGTGACTTATTTCATTGTATTCAGCATTCAGTGCTGCAGTTATATGCAGTAAAATCATTTGTGAAATGTTTCAATGGAAAAACAAATTTCATTCAGCGCAGCAGTTATATGCGGTAAAATCTTTTGGAAGTTATTTAGGTAGGAAAAAAAATTGTATTCAGCGTTAAGCGATGCACTTATATGCGGTCAAATCATTTTGGAATTATTTCGGTGGAAAAACAAATTTCATTCAGTGTTCAGCGCTACAGTTACCGTATATGTGGTAAAATGTTTTGTGACTTATTTATGTGGAAAATAAATTTGGATTCAGCGTTCAGCGCTGCAGTTATATGCAGTAAAATCTTTTGGGAATTATTTTGGTGGAAAAACAAATTTCCACCTCCTCCATTAACTTTCTCCTCTCTTCATTCTCATCCTCAACACACACACTGACTTGACAGCCCCCCCCTAGCTATATATATAAGTGGTGCCAGCACCACCTAAGGGCAAATAAGGGTAAATTACACTGCCAGCTTGTTAAAGGGAATTACAGCATGATGCCACAATACATTTGATATGACATTTAGCAAGAGTATAAAGTGCCCACAAATAGCACATAGTGGGACACTGCATCAAGATGAATCAGGTGTGGATCAGCCAGGATTTCCACACACCAATGCCTGATGCATCAGACTAGATCATCCATGATGCCACACCAACAATTTGACAAAAGAGACCGGTTTCTTCTGGCTACCTGCCTCAGCTACTATTCTAATGCTGTTACCTGCCTGATGCCACACATCTGATGCCAAGTGCTCCTTCTTTTACCCATCATCAGCAGGTACTTGTATTGCCACCACCTCCACAGTATGTCACCTTGCCACCATGTCGCCTCCTGATCCTGCCGCGCCCTCCAGACTCTGTCATTGTACCGCTCTGTGGTCTCCTCTTGCTGCTGCCACCTCCAGACTCTGTCATTGTGCCACTCGGTGGCCTCCTCATACTGCTGCCACCTCCAGACTCTGTCATTGTGCCACTCTGTGGTCTCCTCATGCTGCTTTCACCTCACCACTATGTCATAGGTCCACTCTGTGGACTTCTCATGCTGTTCCCACCCTCCCCACTTCATGACTGGTCCACTATTTTGCCTTTCGGCCTGGCTGACATCATCATTTATTTGACACTTCTTCCGATCTGTCAGAAGGAAGGAAAAAGAGACGCACAACGGACCCTGTCTGTGTAGCAGCCTTAAGGCATGTATGGTCCCATCAGAATTGGCTTATGATTTGGTAGCCAAAAGCAGGAGTGGGTAGAAAACACAGAAGACATGCAAATAGTCCATTCACTTTTTATCTCTGTTTTTGATCCACTCCGTTTATTTTTTTGCCTTTAGCAATACTGATGGATTATTGAGCAAATGCTGACCGAGTGACGGCGGATACTTCATAGACAGGATTAGTTTTTTCTGGGTAATTGTTCTGATGGATCAGAGAATGGGGTAAAGTAATCAGTGACGTCAACACAAACTTACTGCTGACATCCTCTCCACTCTGTCAGGGAGGCTCTACTTGTATAAGCGTTTAATAGAACAGGTTCTGTAGACATCTGTGGGGAATCAGCTGACGACGGTGTAAAAGGAGTGCGCTTCTTCTTGACGCTAACATCTACCTGTAAGGCTGAGTTGATATTTAGGCTGTTTGGTCAGTTTTGGCCTCGTGACTGCCCAAATAAGTGAAGTATGCAGTGATTCTAACAGCAATGCCTGTCATCTGCATGCCATACAGACTCACAGTATTATTTCACTACCAAAGTAGACTCCTTATGCGTGTTACTGCAAGGCACAGTGTTCTACACCACTATAAGGCTGGGTTAACACGGGCGTTGCAGGTGACGTGCCGGAAAAGATGCGGGTGCGTTGCGGAAAATGCACAATTTTTCCCTTCAAGTTCAAAGCGTTTTAATCCCTTTTGCATGCGCGTGATAAAAATCGGCATGTTTGGTACCCAGACCCGAACTTCTTCACAGAATTTGGGGGTTGGGTTAGGTGTAGTGTCAATTTTATTATTTTCCCTTATAACATGGTTATAAGGGAAAATAATAGCATTCTTAATACAGAATGCTTAGTAAAATAGGGATGGAAGGGTTAAAAAAAAAATTAAAAATAATTTAACTCACCTCATCCACTTGTTCGCGCAGCCCAGCATCTCTTCTGTCTTCTTCTTTGAGGAAAAGGACCTGTGGTGATGTCACTGCGCTCATCACATGATCCATCACCATGGTGATGGATCATGTGATGGACCATATGATGAGCGCAGTGACGTCACCACAGGTCCTAGTCCTGGTCAAAGAAGAAGACAGAAGAGAAGTCGGACTGCGCGAACAAGTGGATGAGGTGAGTTAAATTATTATTATTATTTTTTTAACCCCTCCATCCCTATTTTACTAAGCATTCTGTATTAAGAATGCTATTATTTTCGCTTATAACCATGTTATAGGGAAAATAGTAATGATCGGGTTCCCATCCTGATCATCTCCTATCACCCATGCGTGAAAATCGCACCGCATCTGCACTAGCTTGCAGATGCTTGCAATTTTCAAGCCGCCCCATTCACTTCTATGGGGCCTGCCTTTCGTGAAAAACGCACAATATAGAGCATGCGACGATTTTCACGCAACGCACAAGTGATGCGTCAAAATCACCGCTCATGTGCACAGCCCCATAGAAATGAATTGGTCCGGATTCAGTGCGGGTGCAATGCGTTGCACCCGCGTGGAAATCTCGCCCGTGTGAAAGGGGCCTAAAGGCTCTCAGCAGCCAGGAAATAGCCATTTTTTATGCGATTCACCGCAAATGAATTCGAATCGAAGCAAATTTTTCTGGTAAATTCGGCAAACAGGCCGAATCGAATTTTAGAAAAATTTGCTTATCTCTAATGGTAACCATCTCCAGATCAGGGCAAACGTGTCCTCAATCCATACAAAGATGCATAATGAGGGCATCACGCTAGACTTGCAGTGAAAAAGGCATTTTGTTTTTTTTTAGAGGCTGAAGGTAATGGAGCCAAACAGCTGATGTCTCACATGGGTGAATTTTAGAGTTGAGCGAACACCTAGATGTTCGGGTTCGGGGAGTTTGGCCGAACTTTAAAAAAAAGTTCGGGTTCGGGACCCGAACTTGATCCGAACTTGGACCCGAACCCCATTAAAGTCAATGGGGACCCGAACTTCACTTTATTATTTTCTGTTATAACATTGTTATAACGGAAAATAATAGTATTAGCTTTTTCAGATCTGAGTTTTCACAATTGTGAAAACTTACATCCGACAGTATATTCTAACACAGAGGCGTTCCCATGGTGATGGGGATGCTTCATGTTAGAATATACTAAGAACTGTGTACATAACTGCCCCCTGCTGCCTGGCAGCACCCGATCTCTTACAGGGGGCTGTGATCCGCACAATTAACGGCACCTGAGGGGTTAATTGTGGGGATCTCAGCCCCCTGTAAGAGATCGGGTGCTGCCAGGCAGCAGGGGCCAGACCCCTCTCCCTCCCCAGTATTAAAATCATTGGTGGCCAGTGTGGCCCCCCCTCCCTAGTATTAAAATCATTGGTGGCCAGTGCGGCCCTCCCCCACCCCCCCTATTAAAATCAGTGATGGTTAGTGCGGCCCCCCCCCCTATTAAAATCCTTGGTGTCCAGTGCGGCCTCCCCTCTCCCCCACCTAATTAAAATCATTGGTTAACAACCCCCCTCCCCCCCATCATTGGTGGCAGCGGAGCAGCAGTTCCAATTGGAGTCCCAGTTTAATCGCTGGGGCTCCGATCGGTTACCATAGCAGCCAGGACGCTACTGCAGTCCTGGCTGCCATGGTTACTTAGCAGCCAGCATTATACTTACGTGCGCTGTCTGTGGCCGGCCGGGCGCTCCTCCTACTGGTAAGTGACAGGTCTGTGCTATAAGCAATGCGCCGCACAGACCTTTCACTTACCAGTAGGAGGAGCGCCGGCCGGATACAGACAGCGCATGTAAGTATAATGCTGCTAAAAGTGTTAAGTAACCATGGCAGCCAGGACTGCAGTAGCGTCCTGGCTGCCATGGTAAACGATCGGTGCCCCAGCGATTAAACTGGGACTCCGATCGGAACTGCCGCTCTGCTGCCACCAATGATGGGGGGGTTTGTTAACCAATGATTTTAATTAGGGGGGGGAAAGGGGACGCCGCACTGGAAACCAATGATTTTAATAGGGGGTGGGGGGGCCGCACTAGCCACCAATGATTTTAATAGGGGGTGGGGGGACCGCACTAGCCACCAATGGATTTAATAGGGAGGGGGGCCGCACTGGCCACCAATGATTTTAATACTGAGGAGGGAGGGGGGTCTGGCCCCCTGCTGCCTTGAAGCACCTGATCTCTTACAGGGGACTGTGATCCGCACAATTAACCCCTCAGGTGCAGCACCTGAGGGGTTAATTGTGCGGATCACAGCCCCCTGTAAGAGATCAGGTGCTGCCAGGCAGCAGGGGGCAGTTATGTCCACAGTTCTCAGTATATTCTAACTTGAAGTGTCCCCATCACTATGGGAACGCCTCTGTGTTAGAATATACTGTCGGATCTGAGTTTTCACGATCTAACTAAAATCCGATGGTATATTGTAACATAGAGGCACTCCCATGGTGATGGGGACGCTTCAAGTTAAAATATACCATCGAATTGGAGAAAACTCCGATCCGATGGTATATTAATATTACCCGAACCCCGAACCTGAACTTTTACAGAAATGGTTTACAGTTCGGGTTCGCTCAACCCTAGTGAATTTACTTCTATCATTCTTTCTCATCTTCTATCAATCTAACTCTGTTTGAGCAGTGTGTTTTGTCCAATGTTTGGATATAGATTTCTGAGTTAAAAGCAAGCTGACATCATCAACTTAAGAGGAGATAAAGGGGCTGTCCGACGGATATATTTATATTTTTTAGACCTGCTTCACACTTGCATTTCTTGCGGATCTGTGTTATTTAATATATCTAGATGCATCAGTTCCGGCTGGATCTGGTTGTATTAAATCTAAACTGAACTATCCGGTATGAAAATCATTATACTGTAAGTCATTGGGGACCTCATCTGCTTTTTCCATAACAAAAAAAACGGATCCAGAACCATTGACTTACACAGATTTTCCTGCCAGATCCTGTTTGCTCCATCCTGCAGTCTGGACACAAAACCGCAGCTTGCAGCAGTTTTGTTTCCAGTCAGATGTAAGCCGTGTACCAGGGTGGGCTCCCCAGGATACAGTGAAGTCACGAACGAGGAAAGCAACCCCAACACCAGCTTTTGCCAAAACAGAATTTTACTTAAACTTGGCAATGAACACAACCATAACTGCTGAGAACATACAATAAATGTACATACACCCAGCCCGAAGGCTGAGACCCTTGTGCTGCACAGCACGGCGCCCTCCGATGGATGAAGGGGGAAAGTGCAGTAATGAACCTACTGGCAGGCACAACTAAACTGCCACACCTTACCTATTATTACCCTAAGAACAAGAACCACTGTATCGGTGTGCGTTATGGCCTATCCTGCGGTGCAGCACAACAGCTTACAATGTTACCAAGTTCTACAGTATTCCCCCTCCCATAACTGGTCCTGTAGCACATGCCTGAGTATTCCTCCTGAGCAAAAAAACGCCAGCCTGGCTTGAGTTTGTGAGAATTTTATCAGCTATCCAATGGGAAATGTCACTTTAAGTTATGAAATAAACAGTAATAAAACTTGTGGCCTGACACAAACAGAAACCCTAACTAACTGACTACAGGCCTGGTCTCAGTTTTTAGGCGCCAACACTGTGATGAGGTGCTTGCACGATCTTACCGACCCGGGTCTGCTTTGCATCCGCTGGTGACTCTCAACAGAACAAATGTCTCTCTAACAAGCATGCGGAACCGCAGGGTATGTTGCTTTGTTCCTCTGCTTTCAACAGCATTCCTGGCAGCAATCCTCCTTCCTCTGGACAGGATCAGGGTCTTGGACATGATCAGCTTCACTTAGCTGCAGCTCTGGTGACTGAGGGATGCTCTTACACCTGGATGCCGTCAGATTCTCTGCTCACACAGTTCCTTATTTTTACCTCTCTCTAAGATGGATGCTCGCTACTTCTCTTCTCTCCATACTCTCTGTAAACCCCACCTCTCTCATGAATATGGAGATATATGTGCAGTCTGTAGCTGTGTTTAGAAAACAGCGGCATCTTGTGGCCAAACAGCAGAATGTCAGTCCAGAACATTTAATTTACTCTACACAAACAGTGTTCAGACAAGGAGAGCTGCTTCCTCATCTCACACAAAAACAACAAAAAGGAATAGAATGCATCCTAATCAGTTTTGTCACCATTGACAACGAATGGGGGCAAAACTGATCTGTTTTGGCACAGTTTTGAGATCCTCTGCCACAATGCAAGTGTGAAACAGGTCTAAGCAAGCTCAGAATGGTGTAAAATATAATAAAATAAAGTAATTTTCATGTCACTGATACCTGTTCCGATGAACTGGTATCTGGTTCCCAGTCATGCAGGAAATGCTTGCTCAACCAATTATTGGCTGATGTAGACATACACTCACCTAAAGAATTATTAGGAACACCTGTTCTATTTCTCATTAATGCAATTATCTAGTCAACCAATCACATGGCAGTTGCTTCAATGCATTTAGGGGCGTGGTCCTGGTCAAGACAATTTCCTGAACTCCAAACTGAATGTCAGAATGGGAAAGAAAGGTGATTTAAGCAATTTTGAGTGTGGCATGGTTGTTGGTGCCAGACGGGCCGGTCTGAGTATTGCACAATCTGCTCAGTTACTGGGATTTTCACGCACAACAATTTCTAGGGTTTACAAAGAATGGAGAATGGGCTGACTGATTCAAGCTGATAGAAGAGCAACGTTGACTGAAATAACCACTCGTTACAACCGAGGTAAGCAGCAAAGCATTTGTGAAGCCACAACACGCACAACCTTGAGGCGGATGGGCTACAACAGCAGAAGACCCCACTGGGTACCACTCATCTCCACTACAAATAGGAAAAAGAGGCTACAATTTGCACAAGCTCATCAAAATTGGACTGTTGAAGACTGGAAAAATGTTGCCTGGTCTGATGAGTCTCGATTTCTGTTGAGACATTCAAATGGTAGAGTCCGAATTTGGCGTAAACAGAATGAGAACATGTATCCATCCTCTGATAGCTACTTCCAGCAGGATAATGCACCATGTCGCCTGCGCCGATGACGTCACATCTACACCCGGCGCAGGCGCATTGAGGAAGGAGCGGCCGAGGAAGCGTCCTCCTCTCAGTGCGCCTGCACCGACTGAAGACAGGTACGGCACAGGCGCCAGATTTTGAATGCAAACAGGGCCAGCAGAGAAAGATCCCGTCCGCTGGCCCATGCGGAGGGGGCGTCTTTAGGATAGGAGGATGCGGCTGCTACCAGCAAGTAGCCGCCCTACTTGCTGGTAGCAAGGTAATTTGCATATTTTAAAAGTAAGTTTTTAACAGAATCTGCTGAACCAAAATGATTAATTACAGTATGTATGCATAAATTGCAGTATAGGGATTATAAGTAACCAAAAAAAAAACAGTTTAGTGGGGTGACAGAAGCCCTTTAAGCTGTTCTCTGTGTGTTCTTCTTTAACGATAGTATGAAAATATCTATATTGCGCAATATATGATGGATGGCGTACTTTTTACTGTTGTATCTTGGTGGAACATATTATCTACTTGACTAGGGATTATAAAACCATCAAGAACACTTCTTCTATGAATATAGGAACACACATTGAATTTCAAATACAATATATTCCAAAAAACACAACATAGAATCAAGTTTCCAATTTACTTGATTAAAGTTAATTATTTGCTACTGTACCTTCAAGTTGTTTCACTAAAGATTGTATATTGGGCAAAATTTCTTGTAAGGCCTCTTGCACACAAACGTATTTTCATTCCGTTTCCGTTCCATTTTTTTTCCCCAGACTGTATACGGAACCAATTCATTTCAATGGGTCCGCAAAAAAAATGGTACATGTGCATTCCGTTTCCGTCCGCAAAAAAAATAGAACATGTCCAATTATTGTCCGCATTACGGACAAGGATAGTACTGTTCTATTAGGGGCCAGATGTTCCGTTCCGCTAAATACGGAATACACACGGATGTCATCCGTATTTTTGCAGATCCGTTTTTTGCGGACCGCAAAATACATACGGTCGTGTGAAAGAGGCCTAAGGCTAAGGAATACGTATTTGTATAAACGGCTATTATCAAAAAGTTATTCAGGAATTAGTTACAATACTACACAGCTTTTGCAAATATATTGCATAAGTCAACACATACAATTATGCCACCGTTCTTTTTTGTCTCTCACATTGTGGCAGATTAACACAGATTTAGTCTAAACATCAGAACTGAGCCTGTTCACTATGTAGCCATCTGTTTTTAATGAATATCTAGAGTCTGTTTCTCAGCTAAGAGTTTCTTATTGTGTTTCTGTGTCGTTTTTCTGGTGCTATCTGCATAATTGCTCAAAGATTTTAGTGCAAAATTAATATCCTCCTGTGTGTCGAAGCATAGCAAAAAGGAAAAAAAAAAAACAGGGTGACAGAGTTTCTGAAATGAGGTGAAAGACAAATTCAATTTTTCCGATAGAAACATTGCCAGGAGTTGCATTATCTAGTAATCTACATTTAAACTTTAAACTGTAGGGGGCTTTTTTGTGCTGGTTAATGCAAGCGGAAAAGAAGCTGGATTTGCTGTTCAGATTCATGAAATTTCGTATAACTTAGAAGCTTAAAGAGGTTGTCCGTTCCCAAAATCTAAATTATTTTTATGTGCTCCTAACACCCCTCACCATACATACATATGCCCCCAATACCTGTTTTTCATGTCTGAGCTTTCCTTTCTCCCTGGAAGACATCACATTATCCTGGCAGATCTGTTTACTTTCTCCCCTTCTTGTTTTGTTGAATACATAACTTTATTGATACACAAGCCTGGCTGCACTGCACAGTGAGGAGTCACAGGCTGGCCACGCCCCCGACTCTGCCTGCAGCAGCCACACCCACTACAACTCCTGTGTCCCTCTTTCTGCACCCAGACATGAATCTACTTCTCACCCAGTGTCTGAATCCCATCACTGACTGTCCACAGGCTCTGCCCTCATGTGTATCTAATCCTATCCTGTGTGATACAGCCTGCTGAGCTGTGTATCTAATCCCATCACTGACCATCTGCAGGCTCTTCCCTCACCATCTCCAGAGTGTAATAAACAGCTGGAATCAGCAAGCGTATCCAATCACATCTGTATCTAATCTTAACATTTATGTGTGTCTGATACAGAGCCTGTTGTGTGCGATACTGCCTGCTGACGTGTGTATCTAATCTCATCTTCAATGATACAACCTGCTGACGTGTGTATCTAATCCCATCTTCAATGATACAGCCTGCTGAACTGTGTATCTAAATCCTTATGCACACTGCCGTATCCATTTTTCGGTCTGCGAGATGCAGATCTGCTAAATAAGGATACTGTCCGTGTGCGACCCACATTTTTTTTGCATTCTCATTGATTTCTATGGATTTCAGGTCTGCATTATGAGGACCAGAATAGGACATGTTTGTTTGTTTTTTTGCAGAACTGACATACGGACGTGGAAAACACATGGACTTCATCAGTGTGCTTTCCACATCCATATATCAGTACAGCAAAAGATAGAACATGTCTTATTTTGGTCCCCATAATGCAGATCTAAAACCCATTGAACTCAATGGCTCTGGAAAAAAATGCACATCTCACATAGGCAGTATCCTTATTTAGCAGATCTGCTACTTGGAGAAAGCAGAACGGAGACAGTCCTGTGCATGAGGCCTAATCCTATCTTTTTTGGTCCTGACTGCTGAAGGGTTTATCTTGGGCCATCATGTGTGATACATGTGAGATAAGACCATGATCAGCCTGGGAAACACGGTCCACGTGTCGCCGCATCTCCCAGGCCGACCGCACTCTCCTGACCGAACTGACGATATATCAGTAATGTATAATACAGCCAGTCTCTTATCTGGTCGGGGAGCCCAGGTTGGCCTGGAAATTGTGGCTGACACATGTACTGAGACATGGATTCCTGGGCCGATCACAGTAGTTTGCATGATCCCTATCACTCATACTGAGCCGCCATAACAGTGTCATCCACAGTGTCCCCATAACAGTTACATCCACAGTGTCCCCATAACAATTACATCCACAGTGTCCCCATAACAGTGACATCTAGAGCACCCACATAACAGTGACATCAACAGATCCCCCATAACAGTGACATCCACAGTGCCCCCATAACAGTGACCTCCACAGTGGCTCATAACAGTGACATCCACAGTGCTTCCATAAACGTAACATCCACAGTGCCCCATAACAGGGGCCTCCACAGTGGCCCATAACAGTGACTTCCACAGTGCCCCATAACAGTGACCTCCACAGTGGCCCATAGCAGTTATATCCACATTGTCCCAATAACAGTTACATCAACAGTGTCCCCATAACAGTTGCATCCACAGTGTCCCCATAACAGTGACATCTAGAGCACCCACATAACAGTGACATCCACAGATCCCCCAAAACCATGACATCCACAGTGCCCCCATAACAGTGACTTCCACAGTGTTTCATAACAGTGACATCCACAGTGCTTCCATAACCGTGACCTCCACAGTGGCCCATAACAGTGGCATCCACAGTGGCCCATAACAGTGGCATCCACAGTGCCCCAATAACAGTGACATCCACAGTGCTTCCATAACTGTGACATCCACAGTGCCCTCATAACAGTGACCTCCACAGTGGCCCATAACTGTGACATCCACAGTGATCCCATAACAGTGACATCCACAGTGCCTCTATAACAGTGTTCTCCACAGCGCCCCCATAACAGTGACATCCACAGCGCCCCCATAACAGTGACATCCACAGTGCCTCTATAAGTGTTCTCCACAGCGCCCCCATAACAGTGACATCCACAGCGCCCCCATAACAGTGACATCTACAGCACCCCCATAACAGTGACATCCACAGTGCCTCTATAACAGTGACCTCCACAGTGCCGCCATAACAGTGACATCCACAGTGATCCCATAACAGTGACCTACACAGTGCCTCCATAACAGTGACATCCACAGTGCACCCATAACAATAATATCTAGAGTGCCCCATAACAGTGACATCCAGAGTGCCCCATAACAGTGACATTCACAGTGCCCCATGTGCCGTCCACAATGCCCCAAGTGACATCCAGTGCCGTCCACAGTCCCCCATTTGACATCCAGTGTGCCATCCACAGTGCCCCCATTGCCATCCACAGTGCCCCATTTGCAATCCAATGCCCCATGTGCCATCCACAGTGCCCAATGTACCATCCACAGTGCTTCATTTGCAATCCAGTGCCCCATGTGCCATCCACAGTGCCCAATGTGCCATCCACAGTGCCCCAGTGACATCCAGTGCCCCCATGTGCCATCTACATTGCCCCAATGTGCCATCCACAGTTCCCCAGTGACATCCAGTGCCCCCATGTGCCATCAATAGTGCTCCCATTGCCATCCATAGTGCCCCCATGTGCCAACCACAGTGCCCCAGTGACATCCAGTGTCCCCATGTGGCATAAATAGTGCTCCCATTGCCATCCACAGTGACCCCGAATGTGCCAGTCAGTGCCCCCAGTGAGATCCACAACATAGCGATCAGCCACTGTGGATGATCGCTATGCTGTCACTCCTGCGCTCTTTACATCGTGCAGTGCAGGAGTCAGTACAGGCTTCACATAGAAGCCTGTACACTGCAGAGAGCAGCCGGCAATCCTGTGCATGTGCACTAGCATTCTGCATAGTGCGCTTGCGTTGTGAGTGAGGACGGACAGCCGGAGCTTTCTTTTGCAGGAGGCAGTGACGTCATTCATGATGATCCATCTCCTGCTCAAGAAAGGAAGCGAAGACAGGAAGAGAAGAAGACGGAGACTCACCGGAAGACCAGAAATCCCGACAGGAGCAGTCATGTGACAGGGTAAGTACCAGACCAACATTTTTCCCTCAACAGGTTAGTATTATTCCCCAATTTTAAGTTTAGCCCAGAGAACCCCTTTAATTAAATGAACATAGTACATCTTTGTTACATATTGCAGATAAGAATGGGTCTTTGGTTGTGGAGGGATGATATGTCATGGAGAATTCTATTGATACATTCCATATAGCAATAATGCGGGGTGGGGGGGGAGTGCACAAGAAAACATATATAATTTTTTTTTTTTAAATCACATGTATTAATGTAATTTCCTTTGTTTCTTTTTATGTTACATTTACATATGGTAAGCATTTACAATTAAAGGACCTATTAGACTGAAAAATTATCATGTGAATTTGAGAAATTATTGTAATAAAGTGCAGTAATCGAATGCCAAGCAATAAATTGCTTAACCACTTACCGTCACACTAACGCTGAAAGGCGTCATCTCTGCGGCGCTCCCAGGTCACACTAACGCCGATTGGCGTCATCTCGCGTGAGCCGAGATTTCCTGTGAACGCGCGCACACAGGCGCGCACGTTCACAGGATCGGAAGGTAAGCGAGCGGATCTCCAGCCTGCCAGCGGCGATCGTTCGCTGGCAGGCTGGAGATGTGATTTTTTTTAACCCCTAACAGGTATATTAGACGCTGTTTTGATAACAGCGTCTAATATACCTGCTACCTGGTCCTCTGGTGGTCCCTTTTGTTTGGATCGACCACCAGAGGACACAGGTAGCTCAACAATATGTAGCACCAAGCACCACACTACACTACACCCCCCCCGTCACTTATTAACCCCGTATTAGCCCCTGATCACCCCTGATCACCCCATATAGACACCCTGATCACCCCCCTGTCATTGATTAACCCCCTGTCATTGATCACCCCCCTGTAAAGCTCCATTCAGACGTCCGCATGATTTTTACGGATCCACTGATAGATGGATCGGATCCGCAAAACGCATACGGACGTCTGAATGGAGACTTACAGGGGCGTGATCAATGACGGGGGTGATCACCCCATATAGACTCCCTGATCACCGCCCTGTCATTGATCACCCCCCTGTCATTGATCACCCCCCTGTAAGGCTGCATTCAGATGGCCGTATGATTTTTACGGATCCACTGATACATGGATCGGATCCGCAAAACACATACGGACGTCTGAATGGAGCCTTACAGGGGAATGATCAATGACGGGGGTGATCACCCCATATAGACTCCCTGATCACCCCCCTGTCATTGATCACCCCCCTGTCATTGATCACTCCCCTGTAAGGCTGCATTCAGATGTCCGTATGTTTTTTACGGATCCACGGATACATGGATCGGATCCGCAAAACACATACAGACGTCTGAATGGAGCCTTACAGGGGGGTGATCACTTCATATAGACTCCCTGATCACCCCCCTGTCATTGATCACCCCCCTGTCATTGATCACCCCCCTGTAAGGCTGCATTCAGATGTCCGTATGATTTTTACAGATCCACGGATACATGGATCGGATCCGCAAAACACATACGGACATCTGAATGGAGCCTTATAGGGGGGTGATCAATGACAGGGGGGTGATCACCCCATATAGACTCCCTGATCACCCCCCTGTCATTGATCACCCCCTTGTCATTGATCACTCCCCTGTAAGGCTCCATTCAGACATTTTTTTGGCCCAAGTTAGCGGAAATTATTATTTTTTTCTTACAAAGTCTCATATTCCACTAACATGTGACAAAAAATAAAATCTCACATGAACTCACCATACCCCTCACGGAATCCAAATGCGTAAAATTTTTTAGACATTTATATTCCAGACTTCTTCTCACGCTTTAGGGCCCCTAGAATGCCAGGGCAGTATAAATACCCCACATGTGACCCCATTTCGGAAAGAAGACACCCCAAGGTATTCGCTGAGGGGCATATTGAGTCCATGAAAGATTGAAATTTTTGTCCCAAGTTAGCGGAAAGGGAGACTTTGTGAAAAAAAAAAAAAAAAAACAATTTCCGCTAACTTGTGCCAAAAAAATAATAATTCTATGAACTCGCCATGCCCCTCATTGAATACCTTGGGGTGGCTTCTTTCCAAAATGGGGTCACATGTGGGGTATTTATACTGCCCTGGCATTTTAGGGGCCCTAAAGCGTGAGAAGAAGTCTGGGATCCAAATGTCTGAAAATGCCCTCATAAAAGGAATGTGGGCCCCTTTGCGCATCTAGGCTGCAAAAAAGTGTCACACATCTGGTATCGCCGTACTCAGGAGAAGTTGGGCAATGTGTTTTGGGGTGTCATTTTACATATACCCATGCTGGGTGAGATAAATATCTTGGTCAAATGCCAACTATGTATAAAAAATGGGAAAAGTTGTCTTTTGCCAAGATATTTCTCTCACCCAGCATGGGTATATGTAAAAAGACACCCCAAAACACATTGCCCAACTTCTCCTGAATACGGCGATACCACATGTGTGACACTTTTTTGCAGCCTAGATGGGCAAAGGGGCCCACATTCCAAAGAGCACCTTTCGGATTTCACAGGTCATTTACCTACTTACCACACATTAGGGACCCTAGAATGCCAGGGCAGTATAACTACCCCACAAGTGACCCCATTTTGGAAAGAAGACACCCCAAGGTATTCCGTGAGGGGCATGGCGAGTTCCTAGAATTTTTTATTTTTTGTCACAAGTTAGCGGAAAATGATGATTATTTTTTTTCTTTTTTTTTTCTTACAAAGTCTCATATTCCACTAACTTGTGACAAAAAATAAAAACTTCCATGAACTCACTATGCCCATCATGAAATACCTTGGGGTGTCTTCTTTCCAAAATGGGGTCACTTGTGGGGTAATTATACTGCCCTGGCATTTTAGGGGCCCAAATGCGTGCAAAGTAGTTTGAAATCAAAATCTGTAAAAAATGGCCGGTGAAATCCGAAAGGTGCTCTTTGGAATGTGGGCCCCTTTGCCCACCTAGGCTGTAAAAAGGTGTCACACATCTGGTATCTCTGTACTCAGGAGAAGTTGGGCAATGTGTTTTGGGGTGTCATTTTACATATACCCATGCTGGGTGAGAGAAATATCTTGGTCAAATGCCAACTTTGTATAAAAAAATGGGAAAAGTTGTCTTTTGCCAAGATATTTCTCTCACCCAGCATGGGTATATGTAAAAAGACACCCCAAAACACATTGCCCAACTTCTCCTGAGTACGGGGATACCAGATGTGTGACACTTTTTTGCAGCCTAGGTGGGCAAAGGGGCCCACATTCCAAAGAGCACCTTTCGGATTTCACAGGTCATTTACCTACTTACCACACATTAGGGTCCCTATAGAATGCCAGGGCAGTATAACTACCCCACAAGTGACCCCATTTTGGAAAGAAGACACCCCAAGGTATTCCGTGAGTGGCATGGCGAGTTCCTAGAATTTTTTATTTTTTGTCACAAGTTAGCGGAAAATGATGATTCTTTTTTTTCTTTTTTTTTTCTTACAAAGTCTCATATTCCACTAACTTGTGACAAAAAAATAAAAACTTCCATGAACTCACTATGCCCATCACAAAAAACCTTGGGGTGTCTTCTTTCCAAAATGGGGTCACTTGTGGGGTAGTTATACTGCCCTGGCATTTTAGGGGCCGAATGCGTGAGAAGTGGTTTGAAATCAAAATCTGTAAAAAATGGCCGGTGAAATCCGAAAGGTGCTCTTTGGAATGTGGGCCCCTTTGCCCACCTAGGCTGCAAAAAAGTGTCACACATCTGGTATCCCCGTACTCAGGAGAAGTTGGGCAATGTGTTTTGGGGTGTCTTTTTACATATACCCATGCTGGGTGAGAGAAATATCTTGGCAAAAGACAACTTTTCCCATTTTTTTATACAAAGTTGGCATTTGACTAAGATATTTAGCTCACCCAGCATGGGTTTATGTAAAATGACACCCCAAAACACATTGCCCAACTTCTCCTGAGTACGGAGATACCACATGTGTGACACTTTTTTGCAGCCTAGGTGGGCAAAGGGGCCCACATTCCAAAGAGCACCTTTCGGATTTCACCGGCCATTTTTTACAGATTTTGATTTCAAACTACTTCGCACGCATTTGGGCCCCTAAAATGCCAGGGCAATATAACTACCCCACAAGTGACCCCATTTTGGAAAGAAGACACCCAAAGGTATTTCATGATGGGCATAGTGAGTTCATAGAAGTTTTTATTTTTTGTCACAAGTTAGTGGAATATGAGACTTTGTAAGAAAAAAAAACAAAAAACATTTTCCGCTAACTTGTGACAAAAAATAAAAAGTTCTATGAACTCACTAAGCCCATCAGCGAATACCTTAGTGTGTCTACTTTCCTAAATGGGGTCATTTGTTGGGTTTTTCTACTGTCTGGGCATTGTAGGACCTCAGGAAACATGACAGGTGCTCAGAAAGTCAGAGCTGCTTCAAAAAGCGGAAATTCACATTTTTGTATCATAGTTTGTAAACGCTATAACTTTTACCCAAACATTTTTTTTTTTACCCAAACATTTTTTTTTTATCAAAGACATGTAGAACAATACATTTTGAGAAAAATTTATATATGGATGTCGTTTTTTTTTGCAAAATTTTACAACTGAAAGTGAAAAATGTCATTTTTTCGCAAAAAAATCGTTAAATTTTGATAAATAACAAAAAAAGTTAAAATGACAGCAGCAATGAAATACCACCAAATGAAAGCTCTATTAGTGAGAAGAAAAGGAGGTACAATTCATTTGGGTGGTAAGTTGCATGACCGAGCAATAAACCGCTAAAGTTGTGGAGTGACGATTTGTAAAAAAGGGCCTGGTCTTTAGGGGGGTATAAACCTGTGGTCCTTAAGTGGTTAATTACAAGACCACCATAATTAAAACATAACTTTTAATGCAGATGAATGCATCTCCATAGCCATCTGTATCGCTGTCCTCAGGACAGTGATACAGATAGATGTGCTGCGGCAGGGGAGGGAGAGGCGTCTCCCTTCCCCGTTCCTCTGATTGGCTGCAGGCATTAGGCCTGCAGCCTATCAAAGGCCGGTGCAGGTGGCGCGATTACATCATCGCGCCGCCTGAGCCGTACAGCGCAGGACACAGGCCGGAAGAGGCCTGCATCACAACGCTGCCAGCCTGATGGAGGTAAGTATAAGTGTTTATTTTTTTTATATGGTACTACTACTGGCACATGATTGGGGGGCATCTATGGGGCACTTGCTACTGGCACATGATTGGGGGGCATCTATGGGGGCACTTGTTATTGGCACATGATTGGGGGGCATCTATGGGGGCACCTGTTACTGGCACATGATTGGGGGGCATCTATGGGGACACTTGTTACTGGCACATGATTGGGGGGCATCTATGGGGCACTTGTTACTGGCACATGATTGGTGGGCATCTATGGGGGTACTTGTTACTGGAACATGATTGGGGGCATCTATGGAGGTACTTGTTACTGGCACATGATTGGGGGGCATCTTTGGGGGCACTTGTTACCGGCGAATTATTAGGGGGCATCTATGGGGCACATCTTACTGGCGCATTAATAGGGGCACTGTGGGGGCATCTATGGGGGCACTTCTTACTGGCACATTATTGGTGGCACTTTTTACTGGCACATTATTGGGTGGCACTATAGGGGCATCTATGGGGGCACAAAGAAGGCATATTTTATATGGGGGAAGGGGGAGAGGAACACTATGGGGGCTTCTACTGAGGCCACAGAGAGTCTCTGAATAGGGGCATTTTATACTGGGGCACATTATGGTGGGTACTATGGGGAAGGGGAGAGAGGAGTACTATGGGCTCAACTATTGGGGACACTAAGAAGGGGTGTTTTATACTTGCAAATTATAGGGGACACTGAGGGCAGCTACTGGAGCTCAATATATGGGGCATTTTATACTGGTACATTATGGGGGCAATAGGAAGAAGGGGTAGAGGAGCACAATGGGGCATTTACTGGGGGCACTATTTAGGGGAATTTTATACTGGCACATTATCGGGGCACTATGGGGACATTAGCTCAACTGGGTGCATTAAAAGGGGGTATTTTGTGCACTGGCACATTATAAGGAGAATTATTACTTTTGGGGGGCATTATGATGGGTTTTATTACTACTGGGGGTCTATGGGGAACATGATTACTAGTATGGGCACTATGGGAGCATTATAACTTCTGGGGCACAGTGGTGGGACTTTTGGGAGCACTATTACTGTGGTGGCACCTTGGCACAGTATAAGCTTACCACAATTATTTTTGGGGGACATTATGTTTACACTATTTGTGTCAGGGGCACAATTTGCTGGGCGCAGTTATTTTAGGGCACTGTGTGCCAATAATTATTGAAGGGCACTATCTGCATGGTACTACTATTATCAGGGGGTTTATCTGTTTCTGCAGAATAGTATTGGGGAGCACAGCGGCACAGTATTAGGGTGGTAGGATGATTTGTCCAGAAGATGGAAGGATGATGGAAAAGTAGTAAACTAAGATTTTGTTTGTGAAACTGCAGAGATGAGAAATGGCTGAGAAATTGTGGTCTGGTCTGAAGGTCTGAAAGGAGAAGATGAGGAAAGAGGACATCTACACCAAAGAGACGTCACTGGATGCAAGAGGTATGGGGCGCTGTATTACCCTGTATGTAGGGGTGGATGGAGGGGTTAGTAGTACAGTACTATCTGCACATTGTAAAAAAAAAAGTAATCTGCAAAGTACTATATATTTGGGTCAGAAGTTGTGCTTTTTTCATTTTTAGAATAATGATACAGCCATTTTATTTGATACTTTTGTGATGATTCTTTTTTTTCTCTATATTAAGGGACACTATAGTCACCAGAACCACAACAGCTAAACATAGTAGTTCTGGTGTCTATAGCATGTCTCTGCAAGCTTTTTAATGTAAACACTGCCTTTTCAGAAAAAAAAGGCAGTATTTACATTACTGCAAAGGAACACCTCTAGTGGCCACTCATCATTATTAAAGTTTACTACTCTTCGAGGTGTGTGGATTTGTGTGTGTGTTGTGGTGGAGGGCGTGATTGCATGCTAGGGTGTGGGAAGGCGGGATCCAGGGGGCCCAAGTAAATTCTTGCCCAGGGTCCAATCAATATTAAAGACGGCCCTGGAGGCAAGGTAACAAAAAAATTGCTGTTATGTCACAGTTTTTTTTTTTTTTTTTGCAACGTTTATCTGACAGGTTAGATCATGTGCTATTTTTATAGAGCAGGTTATTACAGACGCGACAATATCAAATATGTCTACCTTTTTGTGTATATACAGAGAAGGAATGCAAACGGAGTACATTCCTCTTTTTTGCGGACCCATTGAAATGAATGGTTCCGTATACGGACCATACACGGAACGCAAAAAACAAAACGTAAACAGAAAAAAAAATGTTTGTGTGCAAGAGGAGTTAGTGTTATCCAAATTCTGAGAACCATATACAGTGGATATTAAAAGTCTACACACCCCTGTTGAAATGTCAGGTTTAAGTGACCTATAAATTGTACCACTCAATTGAAAAACAAACTGAAATCTTTTAGGTGTAGGAAAGAAAACAAAAAAAACTAAAATAATGTGTATGCATAAGTGTGCACACCCTCTTATAACCGGAGATGTTGCTGTGTTCAGAATTAAGCAATCATATTCAAAATCATGTTAAATAGGAGTCAGCATACACCTGCCATCATTTAAAGTGCCTCTGATTAACCCCAAATAAAGTTCAGCTGCTCTAGTTGGTCTTTCCTGAAATTTTCTTAGTCGCATCCAACAGCAAAAGCCATGGTCCACAGAGAGCTTCCATAGCATCAGAGGAATCTCATTGTTAAAGGGGTATTCCCATTTTAGACAATGGGGGCATATCGCTAGGATATGCCCCCATTGTCTGATAGGTGCGGGTCCCACCGCTGGGACCTGCACCTATATCGAGAACGGAGTGGGGAGCACTGTGGCTGGAGGACCCCAGATTTCCTAGGGTCTGTCAACCTCCAAGCGCTAATCCCCGCCTCTCCCATAGAAGTGAATGGGAGCGTGCCGCGCATGCGCGGCCCATGCTCCCATTCATTTCTATAGGGCAGACGGCAATAGCTGAGCCAGCGCTCGGCTATTTTTGGCGCCCCCATAAAAATTAATGGAGGGCGGCTGCGCATGCGCAGTGTGCTCTCCTTCACTTTCGAGGCTCCGTTTTCAATATAGGTGCGGGTCCCAGCGGTGGGACCAGCACCTATAAGACAATGGGGGCATATCCTAGCGATATACCCCCATTGTCTGAGATGAGAAAACCCCTTTAAAAGGTATCAGTCAGGAGAAGGGTACGAAAGAATTTCCAAGGCATTAGATATACCATGGAACACAGTAACATAGTAACATAGTACATAAGGCCGAAAAAAGACATTTGTCCATCCAGTTCGGCCTGTTATCCTGCAAGTTCATCCAGAGGAAGGCAAAAAGAAAACTGTGAGGTAGAAGCCAATTTTCCCCACTTTAGGGGAATAAAAAATCCCTTCCCGACTCCAATCAGGCAATCAGAATAACTCCCTGGATCAACGACCCCTCTCTAGTAGCTATAGCCTGTAATATTATTACGCTCCAGAAATACATCCAGAGTACCCCCTTTAACAATGAGATTTCCTCTGATGCTATGGAAGCTATGAAGACAGTCATCATCAAGTGGAGAAAATATGGCACAACAGTGACATTACAAGAAAATTTAGACTAGAGCATTCAGGATCACAGGTGCATATCCGTCAAGCAAACATGATTGATAAAAAAGAAAATGGATATGCACCTGTGATTCTGAATGTTCTAGTCTAAATTTTCTTGTACCAGTTACCAGATGTTGATTCAGTTACATATTTATTCCCAGAGAATTCTTGTACAGTCACTCAGAATTGAGAAAGCTTGTTGGAAGAACGAGTGAAACGTTTTCAAGAAATTTACAGTAAGTCCAGTTGCCTTGATTTATTCTTTACAGATACATTTTCTTGTAGTATTAATTGAGGGTAGTGCCTCTTTTAGACTGAACAACGCCCATCTACCTGGGACTTCTGAGCAGAGTACTTATGTAGCTGGTTCCTACACTACCCTGAAAACTGTAGGGACTCATCTGCGGAAGCCACCTTGACGCCTGGTAGATGGGCCCGACACACGTTTGATCAAATATGTGCGCTAAGAGCTTCCATTGACACATTTATAGTAGGTATGATACCACTTTTATTTAGAATGATCCCCATCTCTTAGCTCTATTGTTTGTATGTATAATGGTGTGCAGCCATTTTCTTTTTTATCAATCATGTTTGCTTGATGGATATGCAAACATGGCAAGACGAAAGCCTTATCTATGTCTCATTTTTTTTACATCACAGAAACCTGACATTTTAACAGTTTTTTTTTGGGGCCGATTGTCTTATGTAGGGGCTTATTTTGTGGGTGGCAATTTGATTGGTACTATTTTGGAGGGCATATGCCTTTTTGATCGTTTAGTGTTGCAGTTTTTGTGATGTAAAGTAACAAAAAATTGCTTTTTTGGCACAGTTTTATTTATTTATTTTTTACGGTGTCCACATGAAGGCGTAGGTCATATCATATTTTTATATAGCTGGTTGTTACGGATGCAGAGATAGCTAATATGTCTACTTTTTTAAATTCATTTCACTTTAACACAATAAAAGCAGTTTTGAAAAGCATGGGGCTGAATCTCCTAGGCTTTTGTAGAAGGCAGGTCCTGATGCCTCTGCAAGGCATTGGGCTGCCTTCTCCACCATTGGGTCCCCATCAACGCAGCGTGGGGACCCGATTGAGATCCTCACCTGCTGCAATCACCTTCTATGCCACTGTCAGCGCTGACCGTGGCATAGAAAGGGTTAATCCACCGGCATCGGCTTTTAGAGTGATGCCGGTGGATACAGCAGAGGCCCAGCTATCAGTAACCTGCCTGTCCCCTGCACTGATTGGGCGGACACCGGAGCGATGCTTGCCCAATCAGCATGATATAATAGTATATCAAATTACGGAAAGTCACTTCCCGCTATGACGTGCTATTACATCGTATGTTGGGAAGGAGTTAAGTACCTAAGGAGAGCCAGCAATTGGCTGGCAATTCATTTGGAAGTGCACACATTGTCTCTTTAACCCTTTCGCTACCAGGGTCGTAAATGTACGGCGCTGGAGCAATGAGTAAAAATGGCGCCCGCTCGAACATGCAGCGGGCTCCATGGCTGGCATGTCTCTGCTGTTTCATATATCAGAGACCTGATGCTAATTACCGTGACCGGCAAAAATGAAGATCGTGGTAACTAAAGGCTTTAGATGCAGTGATCAAGCAAGATCAAGGCATCTAAATGCGCAAAAACCGATGCCCCGTGCAGCTAATGTGGGCTTTGGTAGCTGCGCTGAACACTGTAAGCCTCGCTGATGAGGCTGAAAGTGTTCATGCTACAATTCTTACTTTGGCCACCAGATGGCAGGCCAGGATAAGAAATGAGTAACTTCTAGTATAAATGTCATTTTAAAAATCCCTCCAAAAAAACAAAAACAAAAAACATTATTTATAGGCTCATATATAAGCTCCAAAACATAAAAATAAAAAAAAATAAAAAAAATATATAAAAATAAAAATATATAAAAGTTTAAATCACCCTCCCTTTCCCTATAATTAAAAAATAAATATCTAAATAACAATAAATATAAACATCATGGGTATAATCGCGACCGAAAACACCCATACTATTAAAATATATAAAAAAAATTCCAATACGGCGAATGGTGTAAGGGAAAAAAGGGTCAAAATTGTCTATTTGCCATTTTTTCATTACTTCTCTTACCCAAAAAAAGTCATGCACACTCCAAAATGGTAACAATAAAAGCTACAGATTGTTCCGCAAAAAATCAGCCCATAAAAAGCTCAGTAGACAAAAGTTATGGGGGTCAGAATATAGTGATGTTAAAAAAAATATATATATTTATAAATTTATTTTTAGACTTTTTAGGCATAAAAAAACTATATATATGCAGAATTGCTGTAATCGTACTGACCCAGAGAATGAAGGGTATGGGTCAGTTTGGCTGTAAACAAAACGCCATAGGAACAAAACCCGTAAAAAGGTGGAGGAATTGCGGGTTTTTTCCAATTCCACCCCATTTGGATTTTTTTTTACAGCTTTACACTACATTTTATGCCTTAATTAATGGTGACATTAGAAAGTACAACCTGTCCTGCAAAAAATAAGGCCTCATAAGCTATGTGACCAAAAATATTAAAAAGTTATGGCTTAAGGAAAATAGGGAAGAAAAATGAAAACGCTAAAACTAAAAAACCTCCATTAGCATAAGGGTTAAGAGGTCGAGAGAGCACATGCATCCTAGGAGATAAACCAGGAGGCCTAGCTTCACATGCAGGCCTCAGCTTTGAGAGGTCACAGTCTGCACAGCATCTGAGAGCACCACTAGCTAGAAGGAGAGGAGACAGAGCACATCAACAGGCTGGGACTGGCAGGGTAAGAGGTGCGGGTTCTGTCCTTGCAGGAGAGAGCAGGAGCATGGATCGCTGCTATAACATTGGCCAATGTGATCCACAAACAGCTTGGCCACCACCCAGATTCCAGTGCACCATTAGAAAGAAGGTCCAGTGATAAGGTCCATGGCAATGTGTTGAGCAAATTAAAGCATCCAAAGTGGAATTCAATCCGAAGATTAGGAAAAATTTGATTTGCAACAAATCCAAATGTCCTCATCATGTGCAGTATCTGCCATTTTACTGTAAGCTGAGGTGAGAGACGTAACAAGTGCTAGGGACAGTGTTGCTAAAAGCTTTTAATTGTGGAATATTGGATAGAGACAGTGCAGGGACATCATAGGGAAATTGTAGAAAGAGTTTTTACACACTGTAAGTACAACATATGGAGACTGCAGGGACAGTGCAGTTTTCACCAATCCCTGTATAGGGCACAGAGATATCTAATTAAAAACAGTGTCCTCCTTGTTTAATGGATAAGCAATTCTATTACGCCTTAATTCTCAAATTGGGGTGAATAAGCTTTCTAGTTCTATTGTTATTGGAGTGTCCTCTTGTTTAATAGATAAGCCATTATATTATGTCTTTATTCTCAAATTGGGGTGAATAAGCTTTAAAATTTTATTGTTATTGGGGTGTCTACTAGAGATGACCTTGCGGTTCGTCTGGCAGTAGTTTCGCGACGAACATTGCTCGTTCGCGGTTCGCCAAATATGTGAACATATGGCGATGTCCGCCGGTGCCATATTCTTTTACATTGTGCCAAACTTTGACGCATGACACATCCATCAGGTGGGCAGGACAGCCAATTGAGACATTTTAGCACATGGACACACGCCCTACCCAGTAAATAAATCCGATCTGGCAGCCATTTTACATTGTTTTTTGCCAATGTAGGGAGAGGTTGCTGTGTGGAGCAGGGATAGACTGTTAGGGACACCAAACGCTAGCTATTAGGGCCACAAAAGTCCTTTTAAGGACTTGTATTGGTGTGCTATCGATAGGTGTGACATACTGAGGGGTATGATTTACTTATAATATACTTTCTAACATAGAAAGTATACTATAGTGCATTTGTATTGTGCAGCAGTTGTGTGCTGTGCTGCTGAGATAACGCAACTAGAGAGAGGTACAAACTCTATTGGAATAACTAATTGCAACTGGTGTGATATACCTGTTGCCCCCCAAAAAAACTGATTGAGGGGTGTGATATACCTATAATATACCTTCTAACATAGAAAGTATATTATAGTGCATTTGTATTGTGCAGCAGTTGTGTGCGGTTCTTCTGAGATACCGCAGCTAGATAGATGGACAAACGCTATTGAAATAACTAATTTCAACTGGTGTGATATACCTGTTGCCCCCCCCCAAAAAAAAAACTGATTTAGGGGTGTGATATACCTATAATATACCTTCTAACATGGAAAGTATATTATAGTGCATTTGTATTGTGCAGCAGTTGTGTGCGGTTCTGCTGAGATACTGCAGCTATATAGAGGGACAAACACTATTGAAATAACTAATTGCAACTGGCGTAATATACCTGTTGCCCCCCAAAGAAAACTGATTGAGTGGTGTGATATACCTATAATATACCTTCTAACATAGAAAGTATATTATAGTGCATTTGTATTGTGCAGCAGTTGTGTGCGGTTCTGCTGAGATACCGTAGCTAGATAGAGGGACAAACGCTATTGGAATAACTAATTGCAACTGGTGTGATATACCTGTTGCCCCCCCGAAAACTGATTAAGGGGTTTGATATACCTGTTTCCACAAAATACTGATAGAAGGGATTGATATATTGGTTTCCACCAAATATTATTATTATTATTTATTATTAAAGCGCCATTCATTCCATAGCACTGTACATATGAAAAAGGGTATACATACATAATACAGACAATTACACTAAGCATAAACAAGAAGAGTTACAAACTGGTACAGAAGGAGAGAGGGCCCTGCCCATGAGGGCTTACAATCTACATGGTATGGGAGAAGGACACAGTAGGTGAGGGGGAAGCTGGTAATGGCGGTATAGAGGCAGCAGGGTCACTGGTTGTAGGTTTGTCTGAAGAGGTGGGTTTTTAGGTTTCTTTTGAAGGATCCCACTGATAGTGAGAGTCTGATATGTTGGGGTAGCGAGTTCCAGAGTGGGGGCAGAGGACAGGTCAAGGAGAAGGAGGACAGAATAATGTTTTCTGGTTTTGGCTGTTAGTAGGTCATTGGTGACTTTGGTAAGGGCAGTCTCAGTTGAGTGGTGGGGTCGGAAGCCAGATTGTAGCCGGTCAAAGAGGAAGCAGAAGGAGAGGTGAGAGGACAGTTCCGAATGGACATGTTGTTCAAGTAGCTTTGAGGCATATGGAAGAAGCTATATGGGGCGATAACTGGACAAAGAAGATGGGTCAAGCGAAGGCTTTTTGAGGTTGGGTGTAATAGTTGCATGTTTAAAAGCAGAGGGGAAGACACCAGAGGTTAGTGATAGGTTGAATAGATGAGTTAGGGCTGGGATAAACACTGTGGTGAGGTTAGGGATGAGGTGGGATGGGATTGGGTCAAGTGCATAGGTGGTGAGATGTGATCTGCAGAGTAGAGTGAAGAGTTTTTCTTCTGTAATGGTGGAGAAGTGAGTTTTGGGAGAAGAGGACCGAGCAGTTGTGTAGAGGGTCTGTGGGGACTGTGTACTGAAGCTTTCTCTGATGTTGACTATCTTTTGTTTGAAGTATGTGGTGGCAAAGTCCACAGATTAGAGAAGAGGGTGGGGGCTCTGGGGGACGGAGAAGGAAGTTTAAAAGTGTTAAAAAGTTGTTTAGGGCTGTGGGCCAGGTAATATATGAGAGATGAGAAGTAGGCCTGTTTTGCATCAGCGAGTGAGGATTTGAATATGAGGAGGGATTGCTTGTATGCGGTGAATTGATATTTAGAATGAGATTTCTTCCATCGCCGCTCAGCAGCCCTGAAAGATTGTCTGAGTTTTTTGGTCAGGTTGGTGTGCCAGGGTTGTCTGTTGATTTTTCTTTTTTTTTTTTTTGTGTGCGAGGGGGGCAACAGTGTCCAGAACTGTACTTATTGTGGTGTTATATAGGGTGGTGGCAGCATCTGGGTGGGTCTTAGAGAGAACAGATGGTAGAGAGTGGGAGAGGAGAGTCAGAAAGCAAGCAAAAGTCGAGATTTTTAAGGTTCCTGCGTGGGTGTGCTAGTGTGTGGACCGTGGGAGCAGCAGAAGAGACCAATGAAGAGAGGGTGAGTAGGTTGTGGTCGGATAGGGGGAGAGGTGAATTATAAAGGTTAGATAGGGAGCAGAGGCGGGTAAAGATAATATCCAGAGTGTGACCATCTCTGTGTGTGGGAGCTGAAGGCCACTGTGAGAGGCCGAAGAAGGAAGAGAGTGATAGAAGTTTAGAGGCGGCTGAGTGGCAGGTGTCAATAGGGATGGTTAAGTCACCCATGATGATAGTGGGGACGTCAGCAGAAAGAAAGTGTAGTAGACAGGTGTTAAAGTGGTCAAGAAAGATGGTGGCTGGGCCCGGGGGGCGGTAAATGACAGCTACTTGAAGGTTGGAGGGAGAGTAGATGCGAACAGAGTGTACTTCAAAAGAGGTGAGCGTAATGGAGGGTGGCAGTGGAGTTGGGCTGTAGAAGCAGGTGTCTGATAGGAGAAGACCAACTCCTCCACCATGTTTGCAGCTGGGGCGTGGGGGGGTGAGTGAAATGAAATCCACTATATGAGAGTGCAGCAGAGGAAGAGGTGTCAGAGGGTGTCAGACATGTTTCTGTGAGACCCAGAAAGGAAAGTGTGGCGAAACCAACCTCGCCACAGTGTTTTGGAGGGGGCTGTTTGCAAAACTAACTTTGAAGGAGAAGACAGACCGTCCGCACAGCTTAAATCTGTGGAACTGTTTTGGGCAGGAAAGCCATGCTTGCGGCCGGGCAAATGTTACTTCCATGGAATTCGGTAACCCCTGCTCGGATCTGGGTGATTTTTGGATATGTTGTTCACCCAGATCAGAGCTATCCATGGATGTATACATTATGGGGATGTGTGGGGTTTTGAGGTGTTTTCTGTGTGTTGAGAAAAATGTGTGTTTTCTGTCTGGTAGTGATTAAGTTAGCCCATTACGTTTGGTAATTGTATTTTGTGGATTGCGTCTCAGACAATGCCAGTGTGTTAGTTAATTGCGTCTCAGACAATGCTCATTGTATTTTGTTGATTGCGTTACAGACAGAGGGAAAGGGATTTTGTGTACAATTGCTGGGAGAGTTTCAATACTGTAAATGCATGTGATTGGCTAAAATATAAACTGTCACAGTCTTTTACAAGGGCCCCAGGGGGAGTGTCCCTTGCTAGGAGACCTGCATAAAAGGCTGAAAAATAACCCATTAGAGAGTTCCTGCTTTGCCCCTTTATGAAGTCTTGGCTCCTGTTTGGGGGATAGGATAACTACACTCTTGGGGATTGCTATATCATAATACTCCCCTGAGTATAAGCTCTTGTAAGAGCTTGTTCCTGGTTCCTGTCTCTGGATTTAGGAGAGGTTCACCCACTGGAGCCTGGAGCCTTGTCGCAGGTCCAGGGTGGGTAGGAGACGGCGAGACCTCCACCAAGCTTCGGCGGTTCGTGGGGTCTGCAGCGCTGACGGTGTCAAGTGGAGTGCTTGGAGTCCTCTGGAAGCACTAGGAGCATCTATCAACGGAGGTACCCGGTCGGGGTGCTAGGCGTTCCGTTACAGAACGTTTTCGAGAGATGAAAAGATCATGAATGTAGGACAGTTTGTTATAAACAGAGCATGCATTCCATAATTCTCCTTCAAGAGAATCCAAAGGAGCAGGGGTGAGAGGAATGGTTATTAGGTTTAAGGGTTTGCATAAATTTGTAGAATGAGAATTGTACTGGGACATGGAGGTGATAGTGGGGATTTGCTGAGGGGGGCCTGGATTTGGAGAGATATCACCAGCAGTAAGGAGAAGCGGAGAAAGTGTTAATAGATGAGAATAAGAGAGGGCATGAGGTATCTGTGTGTGTTTGGGAAGAAGTGTTTTACGTTGCCAAACAGGTTTTTGCAAGCGGTCAGATGTGAAGGTAAGATGGAGGAAGAGATTAATAGTTCCTTGCTGGGTGAATGGATGTGGGGGTATTTCAGGAGGTTGTGGAAAAGTGAGAATAGTAAGATGGAAAATTGAAACATTGTTTGCATTAACTATTTCTGTAATTACCTGTTGTCCCCTTCTGGTCCAATTCTGGTATAATTTGGTATGTGCACTTAAAGAGTTGCACTTGAAAGATGTTGCATTTGGAAAGACCAAGGTCTGAAAGACCTAAGGACTTAGATTTAAACCACTCAGTGTTCAATCAGGTGAGACCAAGGGGGGAGGGGCTACATATGGCCTAATCAAGGGAGGACCAGATACAGGGTGAAATAGTCAATGTAAACAAATACTCAATAAATCCAGCAGGGAAAGAGACATTAAAGTTCAGTGGAGACATACCAGGGATGAGAAGGAAAGATGAGAGGTGTGGACAATATCAGACTGTGGAAAAGCTGGGTGCAGCAGTTAACTTCAATGTAGACCTACCAGGGATGAGAAGGAAAGATGAGAGGTGTGGACAATATCGGACTGGGGAAAATATAGATAAAGGCCTGCAATACACCGGCTTCCACCAGATATTGATTAAGGGGTTTGATATACCAGCTTCAAGCAAATACTCATTAAGGGGTTCTATATTAGTGTTGATCACGAATATTCAAATTGCAAATTTTTATCGCAAATATCGCCACTTTGAGAATTCGCGAATATTTAGAATATAGTGATATATATTCGTAATTTTGAATATTCGAGATTTTTTTTTTAATCAGTACACATGATCCATCCCTACTTCTAGCTTGTGGGCCAATGAGAAGGCTGCAATATTTGGGCGTGTCAATTTAGAGGAGAAAAATAAAAATGTGGGATTTATGTAAATTAGGGGGTCCAAAAATGTGCCTTTTGATGTGTAATATCCTAATTTAAAAGGTTTTTTCGTTATTGATAAACATTTAGCTTGGTAAATTTGTGCTTGATTATAAATGTATATTGAAATTTCCGAAAAAAGGGAATAAATTAATATAAACTCCACAAAAATTTGCTCAAAAGTTGTTTAATTTGTACATTTTTTTATTTAGATTCTGTCTCTATTATCAAACACTGAAAACACATTGTAAAAAATTTTAAAAAGCTTCAACCAACAATATTCATCAAATCTTGCTTCGATTCATTCCTAGACATCATTCTTCTGCTTGCTTCCTGGCCTCTAAAGAATCCTTCTTGTTTCTCATGAGTATACACTTTGCCAGAAGCCTCTGTTATTTGTTTCACACACCTCTCTATGGACTGTCCATGACATGGCCACTTTGGAACTTGCATTGGCTCTTGAACAAACTTTCGTATTTCTGATATTTTGAGTTTCCAAGTTAGTGGAAGTTCATATACTTAGATTTTAGGTGTAGTGTTGATTGCGAATTTTCGCAATGCGAATTTTGATTGCAAATTTTTCAATTGCCGATTTCCGCAATCAAAAAAATTATGACTGGAGATAACGAATTTGCGAATATAGCGAATATTCGCCAAAATATTAAAAAAATATTCCGAATTTGAATATTGCCCCTGCCGCTCATCACTATTCTATATACCTGTTTCCACAAAAAAATTATAGAGGGGATTGATATACCGGATTCCACCAAATATTGATTGAGGCCTGCTATACAACAGCTTCCACGAAATATTGATTAGGGGTTTGATATACCAGCTTTCAACAAATAGTCATTAAGGGGTTCTATATACCTGTTTCCACAAAATACTGATAGAGGGGATTAATATACCGGCTTCCACCAAATATAGATTGAGGCCTGCGATACACCGTCTTCCACCAAATATTGATTAAGGGGTTTGATATACCAGATTCCAGCAAATATTCATTAAGGGGTTCTATATACCTGTTTCCACAAAATACTGATAGAGGGGTTTGATATACCGGCTTCCACCAAATATTGATTGAGGCCTGCGATACAACAGCTTCCACCAAATATTGATTATGGGGTTTAATATACCGGCTTCCAGCAAATAGTCATCAAGGGGTTCTATATACCTGTTTCCACAAAATACTGATAGAGGGGATTGATATACCGGCTTCCACCAAATATTGATGAGAAAAAATAGACCTGAAATGGTGAGAGTGGAAAACAGTGTCCACCCAGTGAAACCAAGAGGTCACCCTTACAAATAACTCGGTACTAGCTCCCGAGTGAAACAAGTAGAAAACAAAGAACGGAGCTCATAGTTAGTGATGAGAGGCAGGGGCAATATTCAAATTTGCGATATTTTGCGAATATTTGGGCGAATATTCGCCATATATTCGAGAATTCGTGATCTCCAGGCATTATTTTCTTGAATTCGCATAAAATGCGCATAAACATTTTCGCATAAAAATTCGCATGAACTGGTATTTTTAAAAAAATCAAATATTCGCTATTACGAATATATTTTGGGATATTCTAAATATTCGCAAATTCTCGAAGTGCCGATATTCGCGATTAAAATTCGCAATTCGAATATTCGTGATCAACACTACTCCGTAGTAGTACCGTATGTAAAAATAATTTTTTTATTGTAACATGATTAAAATGTAAAAAGAATAAATAGTATGCCACTAGCGCCATCCTGGTTAATACACCACACGATCTCTTTCGGTGAGTCTCTGTCATCTTTAACTTACACGGCATTGGATATAGGTACTATTTTGATACCTGGTTACTATTGTGGATTGCTCCCATTTGGTCACCGCTGCACTTGCATGCAATCCCTTCCTCTCCAGCCGTGAAGTTATTATTTTTTGACAATCAATAACATTCATTATTACGTTTCTATATTTGATATGTGTGCAGCCCCAGGATGGCATTCTCTTTGCTGCTTTTCTTCACTTTTTAACGGCATACTATTTATTCTTTTTACATTTTAATCATGTTACAATAAAAATTATATATTTACATACTGTACTATGAGCTCCGTTCTTTGTTTCCAAATATTGATTGAGGCCTGTGATACAACAGCTTCCACCAAATATTGATTAAGGGGTTTGATATACCATCTTCCACCAAATATTGATTGAGGCCTGCAATATACCTGCTTCCACAAATACTGCTCTTCTCTAGGGACTTTGTCACAGGGTCATTTTGAAAATGACAGGCAGAGGAAGAGGCAGGCCGTTCCGCTTGGGTGGTAGGGATCGGGCAGGTGCACCAGGCCGGAGCCTAAGTGGGAAGTTGGAGAAGGTGCGTGAGATTACGTCAAAGGACGCACTAGACTTGGTTGAGTGGCTCACTCAGCCTTCCGCTTCTGCACCCTCCTCATCCTCTATCTGCACCCTCCTCACTCTCTGCTATGTGCACCCCCAAAGACACCACCACCATCAACATAGCCCCTCCACTCGAGTCAGAGGAATTATTTTCCCATCCATTCCCAGACCTTACAGATGCGCAGCAATTGTTGGCATCGAATCAGGAAGAGGAGGTAGAAGCGGCCGACACTGAGTGGTCTGACGACAGTACCCAGATCATCCCAGGGACGGAGGTACCCGCTGGAGTGAGCCAACCACCATGCACGCTTACATCTGGCGCTCTCAGGACGCCGGCACATGGCTCCGAAGTCTGGGCTTTTTTTAACGTGTCAGTTGCTGACAACAGTAATGCCATCTGCAGTCTCTGCTGTCAACACATAAGTCGTGCTAAGCCCAACTCTCACCTAGGGACGACCACCTTAAGAAGGCACCTGGCCTCCCATCACCGAGCCCAGTGGGAGCAACACCGTCAGAAGCCTCAAAGCCACACTCCCGGCTATCCACATCCTGCCTCTTTTCCTTCTCCTCTCTCCTCCCATTTGTCCTCCACTTCACCTTCCACTGTGCCTTCGTAGCGTTCATCTGGCAAAAGGCAGGCTTCCGTGGCCCAAATGTTCAAACGTAAAAAGTTGATGACGCCGGATAACCCTCTTGCCCAACGGCTGACCGCTGGCTTGTTCGGAACTGCTAGCCCGCCAACTACTGCCATATAAACTGGTGGACTCGGAGACCTTTAGAAAATTTGTTGCCATTGGCACACCGCAAACAGTAAATAATTCTCCCAGAAGGGCATCCCAGAGCTATATGGCCATGTTCAGCAGCAAGTGAATGTATCTCTGGCACACAGTGTCGGTGCCAAGATACATCTGACCACAGACATGTGGTATAGCAAAAACGGGCAGGGAAGGTATATAACTTTTACTGCCCACTTGATGAACCTTCTGACAGCTCTCAAGCATGCAACTCGCTGCACCCATGTGGATTAGGTGTTACCGCCACGGATTGCATGCAGGCCTGCCTCTTCTTCTACTCCTCCTACTCCATCCTCTGTCTCCTCTTCAGTTGACTCCACTGCTACCACCTCTTCCGCTGCACCCCCCAGGAGCCAGGCCGCTCCACCGACTTCCAATTTAGTGCAAATGGGGGGCCTTTCCTGCTCCAGTATTTGAAGAGGAACCCCTGTATAAAAAGCATAAAGGGCAAGGACTAGTACTGGGTGGCAACGTACTTAGAATCCCGTTACAAACACAAAATGGCAGATATGGTACCAGAGGGCTGGCAGAATGCAGCAATTCCAGGCCTTGCTGTGAGAGATGCTGCATTCTGCTGTTGCAGGCGCTGGCAGAGGAATTTCCACCCACAGAGAAACAGGTGCGGGTACCAATACTAAAGTGCCTGCAAGAAGAGGGCGGTTTAAAGATGTGTTGTTCACTTTAGATATGAAATTATTCTTGCAGCCAGCCGCCCTCCAGATCCACCCTCAGGGAACGCATAGACCGATAGGTGTGCGACTACATCGAATTAACCGTCGATGTGGACGCTCTTAGAAGCGAGGAACCCCTAGACTACAGGGTGTGCAGGCTTGACCTGTGGCCAGAGCTGGCACAATTTGCCATGGAACTCTTGGCTTGCCCCTCGTCGAGTGTCCTGTCCGAAGGGACGTTCAGCGCAGCAGGGGGGATCGTGACCGATAAGCGCACTCTCCTAGCTCACGACAGTGTAGACTACCTCACATTTCTAAAAATGAATGCGGCATGGATCTCGGAGGAATTCAACACCTGTGACGATCATGTTTAATTGAATTTCCTCATGTCAGCCCACACATATCCGCCACCACCCAGAACAAATAATGGTCCCTGTCCTATGTAAATACAGTGGCATAAATGGCCTTTTCTGTCTGGTGAATGCCTAATGTTTGGGACCTATACTCTCCTGGCCTGCAGTAAAATTGTTATCCAATGACCTATGGGAACTATAGAGGAAATGGAAATTATAGGTGAGAGGGAGGAGATGGTAGGTATTACAACTACCATTCTGATCAATACCCCGGACGTGGTGGATATTATAGGGAGGAGAGATATAAACCACAGAACTATGGAGCTAGGGATGAACCCCCACAAATTGAGGCACAAGAAAGAAAAAATATCTCCAATAGTCAAAATTTTCCACACCAGGCAACAAAGGGAGTACAAAGGAATATGGTGGGGAAACAAGAGATAGAAAGGAATATGACGACCCCACAAAAAAGAAATCACATAGAGGTAGGAGAGGAATGGAAAGAGAAAAAACAAGTCCAGACCCCTAGAAAATCAGGGGACAATAAGAGGCATTTTCAACCTGAGTTCATACAATCTATCAGAGGAAGAAAAACAAATACTAGGGAGGGGTCTAAAATTTGCGCCCACGAAACAGTTAAATTAATTTGAGACGTTCCTAGATATACACAGATTTGTGAAAAAACTGAAAATTGCGAAATATTGCATGAGTAATCAGAGTGCCCCCTTGAAAAATGCAGGCAATGCACCATTGGTTGCATCTGAAAAAGACGCAACCAAGGAAAAGGACATAATACACACCCAGCTTCGGGAAAAATGAAAGTTTTTTCCAAAAAATGCCAACAATGAATGCATTGATGCCTTTAAGAGAGGACTTCTGAATGAGCTGGATAAAATGGAGAGTAAAAAGAAGTATAATAATCTCTCTCCTAAGGAGAAAAAAGCCCTGCAAGATCTGGAAGATAACCCTTTGATTGTAATAAAACCTGCAGATAAAGGGGAAGGGGGGGTAGTCGTGATGGATAAGGAGAAATATGAGATGGAAATGTGTAGATTGTTGGCAGATGAGACTACATATAGGAAGTTAAAAAGTGACCCCACAAAAGAATATAAGAACACTTTGGATATATTATTAAGAGACGGTCTTAGGGATGATATATTAAATAAGAAGGAATTTGAATATCTAACGGTGAAATATCCAGTAACCCCTGTGATATATCACCTACCAAAAATACACAAGTGTCTCCTCCATCCCCCAGGTAGGCCCATAGTCTCGGGGATAAAATCCCTTACAAGTAGGATCACAGAGTACATAGATTTCCACCTACAAAAATATATCACACGTATTCCTTCTTATTTGAAGGATACGGGTAGCGTATTAGATCTCATAAAAAACTTGAGACATATGGAGAGGAGGTATGGCTGGCAACAGTCGATGTGACCTCATTATATACCGTGACACCGAAGGCCCTAGGAGTAAAAGCCATAGAGAACCAGGTGTCAAAAGATCCACTAATGACAGACAAGCAGGGTACTTTTATCGTGAGATGTGTGGAGTATTGTTTAGATCATAATTATTTTTGGTTTAATGGGAATTTTTACGTCCAATGCAGCGGAACCGCGATGGGTACGAAATTCGCACCAAGTTTTGCGAATATTTTTAAGGGGGCATGGGAGGAGGAGAACATTATCCCAATATTAGGAAGGAAAATTGATGGAGGTGAATTGCGGGTATGGAGGAGATCCATCGACGACTGCCTCTTAATCTGGGTAGGAGAAAAAAGTGGGCTGGAAGCACTCATTCAAAATTTGAATGAGAACAACTGGAATTTGCACTTTACCAGCAATATAAGCAATGTGGAGGTTAATTTCCTAGATCTGTGTATTTCCCTGGAAAATGGAAGGTTGGTCACGAAAACTTACTTTAAAGAAACAGACGTGAATGCATATATTGATAAGATTAGCTGCCACCAGGATATATGGTTAGATAACATCCCAAAAGGGCAGTTTAAAAGAATAGCACGTAACTGTACAAAAGTAGAAGATTATAGGAAACAGAGTAAAGTGATTAAAGGAAGGTTTGTGGAAAAAGGATATGAGGAGGAGGAGTTGGAAGAGTGCCGTAAAAATTTGGAGGTCTACACAACAGAGGGTGACTGTGGAAAAAGGTATAAGAAGGAAAGGTATTTCCGCTTCATGTTCATGACACAATATAATGTCAATACAGGGTTTTTGAAAAATGCAATTAAAAGAAAATGGGCAATATTGAAGAATGACCCCATTTTGGGGAAAGGGATACCAAGGAGGCCAGAAATAATATATAAGAAGGCCCCTAATCTGAATACACGCTTAGTACATAGCGCGATTTCGACTGTCCTCAAAAAGAAAGACACGCAGAAATTCACATGGTGCGGCTTTTGTATAGGCTGCAAGAATAGAACCCTGAGAGAGAGAATGCAGCATGTGGGGGTAGTAAAGTCCACAGTAAATGGACAAGAGTTTAAAGTGAAAGAGGGCCTGTCCTGTAAGAATGAAGGGGTGATATACGTACTGGAGTGCCCTTGTGGCCTCCAGTACGTGGGAAGAACCCTCAGAAAACTGGAAGTTAGAATACAAGAACACATCCGTAATATTAAAAAAGGTCTAACCACCCATAGTGTCTCTATGCATTTTAAGGAGCACCATGAGAAGAACCCTAGTGGTTTGAAGTCATGCGAATAAATAGAAGAGAGATCGAATGGATATACAGATTAGGCACCCTTCAACCTAAAGGGATGAATATAGAATTCGATCTCAAGCCGTGCCTGGTTTAGGTATATTTGGGGTATTGACATTGTATTGCGCCGGAGTAGTGGAATAAGGAATTGTCCAGAAGAAGAGGGCACTCACCTGGACGAGTGAATTCATGAATGAAGCACTTTTGTAGTCAGTCATTGGTTGATCTAGCCGTGTTTAGAATATAACTCCCAAAGGGGAGAGTCAGCATGAAAAAAACATTGCAATTTTTTGTGGAATTTTCTTGTGAAAAAGAAAAAAATCTATATATTTTTTTTAAAGCTTTGAAAAAAAAATTTTTACATTTTTTTAGGTGAAAGTTTAATGTTTGATGGAGTGTATTTTATTTGCATTTTATTTATTCTTTATGTATTTTATTTGGAAAATGAGCACTTTGGAGAAATCCCTGGAGCAATTAGATTAGTAATGCAATCATCAGGTGTGCCATGTGGGGGGAAGGGGGTTAAATAGCCGCCTACCCTAGGCATGGTAGATTCTCGCCCCTGACGAAGCTTTATGTGAAACCCGGGTCGGGCTGTGCGGAAAGAATACTATCATATTGATATGCTGAATAACCTTTTTACTTCTGTGAGTATAATAAAACAGAACGTTTTTAATATGCCGGAGGAACTCTCACTATTGTGTGATTTATGACATCTTGCAGAAAAGCCTTTAACGATCCAGCATAGATTCGCTGAGCTTCAATCTGGGTTGAAGCACACCACTATCCAACTGAAGAGTGTCTGTCTTGAGCCAGAGAAAGTGATTACCTGCATTCCTGGAAAAACGCCTTGTGTGAACAAGGAGCAGCGCGGTCCCACTATATTAACATTATCCAATGACCGACTTATATACCTCCAGTCACAAAATCAATTGATCTTTTCTGTACGGTGAATGCATAATGTTTGGGGCCTGTACTCCACTGGCCTGCAGTAAAATTGATATCTAATGAATGTCTAATATACCTCCAGCCACATAATCTCTTGATCTTTTTTGTATGGTGAATGCATAATTTTTGGGGCCTGTACTCCACTGGCCTGCAATAAAATTGTTATACAATGACTGTCTAATATACTTCCAGCCACATAATCACTTGATCTTTTCTTTACAGAGAATTCATACTGTTTGGGGCCTGTACTCCACTGGCCTGCAATAAAATTGATATCCAATGACCATCTAATATACCTCTAGCCACATAATCACTTGATGTTTCTGTCCGATGAAGGCCTAATGTTTGGGGCCTGTACTCCACTGGCCTGCAGTAAAATTGTCATCGAATGACCGTCTTATATACCTCCAGCCACATAAGCACTTGGTCTTTTCTGTATGGTGAATGCCTAATGTTTGGGACCTGTACTCCAGTGGGCTACTTTTTTATCCATTGACCGCATAATGTACCTCGAGCAACATAATCACTTGTTCTTTTATGTCTGGTGAATGCCTAATTTTTAGGGCCCATACTCCCATGGCCTAAAATAAAATTTCCCTTTAAGATGCATAAAAAATGGCCCCTGATTAAAATACATATTATTTGTGGGAATTTTTGTCATTGATCCCCCTCTAGTATGTCACTGTCCATGTTGTGGGACTATTTGTGCACTTCTAGTAACTATTTGGTGGCTGCAAATATGACCTGAAGCTTTTCCAGGTTCACCTGCCATTAAAGTAAATAGGGCCCGCCGTGAACTTGCGGTTCGCGAACATTTGATCGCGTTCGCGCTTTTGCGAACTGTCCCGGCCGATGTTCGTCCATCTCTAGTGTCGACTTTGTTTAATAGATAAGCAATTCTATTATACCTTGATACTCAAATTGGAGTGAATAATATGTCTACTTTTACTGTTATTGGGGTGTCCACCTTGTTTAATAGATAAGCAATTATATTGGGCCTTAATTCTCAAATTGGGGTAAGTTGACTAATTTTACTGTTATTAGGGTATCCATCTTGCTTAATAAATAAGCAACTCTATTACACCTTTATTCTCAAATTGTGGTGAATAAGCTGTCTAGTTTACTGTTATTGGGGCGTCCACTTTTTTCCAATAGTGTTGAGTGCAAATATTCTAATCGCACATTTTTATCTTGAATATCGGCACTTCGAGAATTTGCGAAGATCTAGAATATATTGCTATATCCTCGTAATAACAAATATTCTAGATTTTTTTAGCACTAGATAAACTTATAATCTTTTCTCACTTATTGTATATAGCTACTCTTAATCCTTATTATTATTTATCATCCATACCGATTTTTTTATAGTTATTATTTTACCTATGAATAATTAAATATTATTATATCTATTTTCCTACCTATCATTAACATTTTTTTATAGATGCTATATTATTTTATTTTTAAAATAAATCATTACCTATAACTCACAATAAATCAACATATAACAGACAATCACACAATGGCTGTATGCCAAAAGCCGGGTACAGTATGTGCAAGTCAACAACCTATCCATGAGACAGGTACAGTCAGCATACCTTATAATGGCAGCCTTGTGCACTATGAGACATATAAGACCAACTTACATTATTATTATAAACTTAAAGGGAATCTGTCACTAGCATATTAGCAAAAATTTTTTTTAATGAATCCATGTGTAATAAAGTACCTTATTTCCATATGTCTTGTTCTTTTTATTGTGAGTCTTGTCATTTCTTCAAAAAAACGCTTCTTATGATATGCAAATGAAGCTGTAAGGAGCCCAGAGGGGCATTATTCTTTCTCCACGGTGCCCAGGAACGCCCCTCTGAAGAGCCGTGCCCGCCGAAATTTGAAAACTAAGAACTCCTCCAAGTTCAGCTAAATCGCCTCCCAGAGGCGCGGCTAAGTGCTCACCCCCCCTCCCCCCCAGCGCCGCGCTCTGCGGCAAACACCCCGATCCTCCTCTTCGGATGCGGGCGAGAGGAGGATCGGTGTGTTTGCCGCAGAGCGCGGCGCTGGGGGGAGGGGGGGAGCACTTAGCCGCACCTCTGGGAGGCGATTTAGCTGAACTTGGGGGAGTTCTTAGTTTTCAAATTTCAGCGGGCACGGCATTTCAGAGGGGCGTTCCTGGGCACCGTGGAGAAAGAATAACGCCCCTCTGGGCTCCTTACATATATCATAAGAAGCGTTTTTTTGAAGAAATGACAAGACTCACAATAAAAAGAACAAGACATATGGAAATAAGGTACTTTATTACACATGGATTCATAAAAAAAAAAATTTGCTAATATGCTAGTGACAGATTCCCTTTAAAAGACTTGCAACACAAACAGATAAATACTTACATATACACAAAAGCACACTCATTACCTTTTCATATCTACACAAAACAATCAAATCAGACCGTACTTGGTCTCAAACCCTTCTTCCAGGCATAGTAAGACATTTTTTTCATATTATACCTACTCAATTCCATATTCGGGGGCATCTCAGCAGTTGATCAACTAGGTATACATCATACAGCCTGAAAAAACCTTCCTTATCCACCCCAAGATGTCTTTTAACAGATCTAAATAAACTAGGCAGATTAGCTCCTGATTTTTCTAATTCCTCTATTTCTTTTGCTATTTTTCAGCATGCTTTTTTTTTTAATTCGGCTTCAGTTTTCTTGACTTCCTTTCTTAAAACTTTTACAACTCTCTTGATTTCTGACTCCTCACTATTTTCCTCAGACCATTTTCTTTTTTTCCTTATTCTTTTTTCCATTTCTCCCTCTGATTTTTTCTCTTTCTTTTTGGGACAATCAGAATACAAATGACCTGATTCCCCATATAACTTACATTTCTTTTCTTTCCCACAATCTCTAGACAAATGACTATCCTCTTCACATTTTGAACACCATGTGTAGGTAAGTTCCTCTCTCTTATGTCCATATTATTTTGCATTTCCAGCAAAAGTCAGACATACCATTGAAGAAAAGATCCCCATTCACTGCACCAATTTTAAACCTCCCAGGTGGAAAAAATAATACCTCCCCTAGAGTCCTCTTTAAACAACACATTAAATTTCCACTAAGTAGTCCATAGTCCATACTTATTATAAACTTTCCCTGAAGAAAAAACTTTCTCACATTACCTTTCCAAGAAAGCACCAATGTCCTCCACAGGGACATAAGGACTTGATCCAGACTGTTCCAACTTCTTTAGAACGCCATGGCAAATGTCCTCTGAAATGAAGACCACATCATAGACTCCTCTCCTTGGGAACTCCAACATGGACAGGATCAACTCCTTTCGTCCGCCGATCATCCCAAACAGGATCTCCTCGATTAGAAAGATGAGCCTTTCTCCTTTTTCTGCGCATCTTCCAGCACAAAACAGATGCCATTCTTGATTTTCTCAAAGGCAGGGACGTCACTCTGATCAGCACACTGGACATCCATCTCCACCATCGTCAAACCAGACACCACAGGAACTGATGTGCCCTTCACCCACAACAACTGCAGTGGACAGGTAAGGTGATTGCCTCTTGTTGTCCAGGGACTAAGCAGCTCCCCTATAGCAGCAGTCCCCCAAGGCCGAGGAGTTGGGTACCCCAGGCACCTTCCAGCATAGACCAGGCAGAACCAGAGGAAACTACACTTTATCTTAGCCAAAAGGCTGAGAAGTTATCAACCAGGCCAGACCAGCTTTACATTTTTATTATAAAACAATAAAACTTACAATCAAACAATTTCATCAAAAGTTACTCAAGAAGCACATTCCATATGTTAATATTCCACAATGTAGCAGCTCTAACACCTAAACGTTTTCTCTCACGTAAATATAAAACATAAATCTCACTTAAAGCAATTTTGATGCATTCTTTTTCATCAATCAAGTCTCTCCTGAACAACAAAACATTACAAACTTTCCATAATGCATTTTTCAAGCAGTTCACCATAGTCCGTAATATCTGCTTCTTACTAGTCTGCCACACAGTACAAAGTCCATACATACTTTGTTCGTGATTCAAGAAGCCCAGATCTCAAGTATGCTTCAGCAACACACCCATCCTCCTCCATAAGTTCTGTGCATACTTACAATTCCACATTACGTGGAGAGAGGTTTTATCCATAATACAGTCACTTCTTGGACACTTTGCGGTTGACACCAGTCCTCTCCTGTGCTCAAAGACCCTCGTCGGTAGTCAATCCTACATTACCATTTAGGCTAAGTCTTTTAAACAGTTTGAGAGATAAGCACAATTACACAGCTTCCAACATTCCAAAGACATGGCTTCTGTATAATTTGAGACTGGACAGACTTGTTCCTTATTATTCAGATGTATTTTTTTTTTTAGCATTATCAAAACAGTCTCTTTCTTGGAGGAGCATATAGCCATTTTCCCATTGAGACATCTAATCCTCTCAGATCCAGAGAAAGTGACCCAAAACATCAATTATAACCCACTGATCTCTGCTACCCACGGGGTCTCGAAGGATAAAGTTACTAGGAACCACTGTTCAAGATTTCCTAACCCCTCTTATGTGTTAGAGATTGTTTTAGCCCCGCAGATATGGGTTACAGTTTATTACCGGTTGTACTTAAAGAAAGCAATGTTGGATTAGATGATTTACGGACTAATCCCAGATCTAGAAAAGATTAAAACCAAATTTCAAATACCCCAACTGAACCTTCTACAATATGAATACATTAAATTTGCACTTAAGAGAAGCAGATCTCAAAGTAGACAGAGAATCAATCCTGGTTTGAGAAATTAATTTCCCAGATAAATAGCCCAATTAAACTCCTCTCTAAAATAAGTCTCAACCTACAGGAGATTGAGGTGCCATCTTCCCTTTACTTCATTAAAGAGTGGTAAAGAGATCTAGATAAGACATTCACGGATGGAGAGCTTAAGGTCATGTTGACAGCACCAAAATCCACATCTAGATGTGTTACAATACAAGAAAACTCATACAAAGTCCTCACAAGGTGGTACTTAACCCCAGATAAATTAAAGAAAATGTACACAACTTCAGATAAATTTTGGAGATGTCATGCCCATATAGGGAATTTTCTCCATGTCTGGTGGACTTGACCCAAGATAACTAGCTTTTGGAATAAGATTTTTAAACATATTTCTGCAGTTTTAAAACTGTCAGATAAACAACTCCCGTGTCAACCAGGGATTGCCCTTTTGTCTCTATCTTCTACTGAATGTTCTTTCAATATAAGGAGACTGGCTAGAATCCTGTTGGCCTCAGTTGCATACTCATAGCCTATAATTGGAAATCTGTGAATGCGCCCACAGTTAGGGATGAGCGAACCCGAACTGTATAGTTCGGGTTCGTACCGAATTTTGGGGTGTCCGTGACACGGACCCGAACCCGAACATTTTTGTAAAAGTCCGGGTTCGGGTTCGGTGTTCGGCGCTTTCTTGGCGCTTTTTGAAAGGCTGCAAAGCAGCCAATCAACAAGCGTCATACTACTTGCCCCAAGAGGCCATCACAGCCTTGCCTACTTTTGGCATGGCTGTGATTGGCCAGTGCAGCATGTGACCCAGCCTCTATATAAGCTTGGGTCACGTAGCGCTGCACGTCACTCTGCTGATTCAAGCATAGGGAGAGGTTGCTGCTGCGACGTTAGGGCGAGATTAGGCAGATTAACTCCTCCGAAAGACTTCATTCTGTGATCGATCTCCAGCTGTGGATCATTGAAGTGCTAATATTGAATTGCTCACTTTTTTTAGGCTGCCCAGAGCGTTTTTATATCACTTTTTTCTGGGGTGATCGGCGGCCATTTTGTGGCTTGTGGTGCGCCAGCACAAGCTCCCACCAAGTGCTTTTAACCATCAATAGTGTAATTATTTTTTGCTATATCCTACATCAGCTGCAGGCTGAGCCTGTGTCACCGAAGTGCATTTAACCATCAACAGTCTGGTTATTTTTTGGCCATATACTACATCAGGAGCAGGCTGAGCCTGTGTCACCCAAGTGCATTTAACCATCAACAGTGTGGTTATTTTTTGGCCATATACTACATCAGGTGCAGGCTGAGCCTGTGTCACCCAAGTGCATTTAACCATCAACAGTGTGGTTAATTTTTGGCCATATACTACATCAGGTGCAGGCTGAGCCTGTGTCACCCAAGTGCATTTAACCATCAACAGTGTGGTTCATTTTTGGCCATATACTACATCAGGTGCAAGCTGAGCCTGTGTCACCCAAGTGCATTTAACCATCAATAGTGTGGTTATTTTTTGGCCATATACTACATCAGGGGCAAGTTGAGCCTGTCACCCAGCGCCTAAAAAATAGACCTGACATTTCTATTTAACCAAATCTGTACTGTTTTAGCTGGTCAAGTTATTTGTAGTGACCGTAAAAGCACAGTTTTTGTTCTGGGTTGAAAAACTATTCCCAAATTTGCCATTCTCAAAATAACTAAGTAGTTTATGCTATATGAGGCCTACTTGAAATCTATCACAAAAAGGATATCTAAGATTCAAGGTGCTGATAGTGTCATTCAGAAAAACTTAACACACACGCTACCGTGCAGATACAAGTCTAATTCTGTGATTAAACGTATACCTGTCACACAGCGCAAAAAAAAATAGGCCTCACATTTCTATTCAACCAAATCTGTACTGTTTGAGCTGGTCAAATTATTTGTAGTGACCGTAAAAGCACAGTTTTTGTTCTGGGGTGAAAAACTATTCCCAAATTTGACATTCTCAAAATAACTAAGTAGTTTATGCTATATGAGGCCTACTTGAAATCTATCCCAAAAAGGATATCTTAGATTCAACTTGCTGATAGTGTCATTCAGAAAAACTTAACACACACGCTACCGTGCAGATACAAGTCTAATTCTGTGATTAAACGTATACCTGTCACACAGCGCAAAAAAAAATAGGCCTCACATTTCTATTCAACCAAATCTGTACTGTTTGAGCTGGTCAAATTATTTGTAGTGACCGTAAAAGCACAGTTTTTGTTCTGGGGTGAAAAACTATTCCCAAATTTGACATTCTCAAAATAACTAAGTAGTTTATGCTATATGAGGCCTACTTGAAATCTATCCCAAAAAGGATATCTTAGATTCAAGGTGCTGATAGTGTCATTCAGAAAAACTTAACACACACGCTACCGTGCAGATACAAGTCTAATTCTGTGATTAAACGTATACCTGTCACACAGCGCAAAAAAAATAGGCCTCACATTTCTATTCAACCAAATTTGTACTGTTTGAGCTGGTCAAATTATTTGTAGTGACCGTAAAAGCACAGTTTTTGTTCTAGGGTGAAAAACTATTCCCAAATTTGACATTCTCAAAATAACTAAGTAGTTTATGCTATATGAGGCCTACTTGAAATCTATCCCAAAAAGGATATCTTAGATCCAAGGTGCTGATAGTGTCATTCAGAAAAACTTAACACCCACACGCTACCGTGCAGATACAAGTCTAATTCTGTGATTAAACCTATACCTGTCACACAGCGCAAAAAAAAAATAGGCCTCACATTTCTATTCAAACAAATCTGTACTGTTTGAGCTGGTCAAATTATTTGTAGTGACCGTAAAAGCACAGTTTTTGTTCTGGGTTGAAAAACTATTCTTAAATTTGCCATTTTCAAAATTGTGGTGAACGGGAACAATGAGGAAAACATCTAATAAGGGACGCGGACGTGGACATGGTCGTGCTGGTGTTAGTGGACCCTCTGGTGCTGGGAGAGGACGTGGCCGTTCTGCCACAGCCACACGTCCTAGTGAACCAACTACCTCAGGTCCCAGTAGCCAGCAGAATTTACAGCGATATTTGGTGGGGCCCAATGCCGTTCTAAGGATGGTAAGGCCTGAGCAGGTACAGGCATTAGTCAATTGGGTGGCCGACAGTGCATCCAGCACGTTCACATTATCTCCCACCCAGTCTTCTGCAGAAAGCGCACAGATGGCGCATGAAAACCAAGCCCATCAGTCTGTCACATCACCCCCATGCATATCAGGGAAACTGTCTGAGCCTCAAGTTATGCAGCAGTCTCTTATGCTGTTTGAAGACTCTGTTGCCAGGGTTTCCCAAGGGCATCCACCTAGCCCTTCCCCAGGGGTGGAAGAGATAGAATGCACTAACGCACAACCACTTATGTTTCTTGATGATGAGGACATGGGAATACCACCTCAGCACGTCTCTGATGATGACGAAACACAGGTGCCAACTGCTGCGTCTTTCTGCAGTGTGCAGACTGAACAGGAGGTCAGGGATCAAGACTGGGTGGAAGACGATGCAGGGGACGATGAGGTCCTAGACCCCACATGGAATGAAGGTCGTGCCACTGACTTTCACAGTTCGGAGGAAGAGGCAGTGGTGAGACCGAGCCAACAGCGTAGCAAAAGAGGGAACAGTGGGCAAAATCAGAACACCCGACGCCAAGAGACTCCGCCTGCTACTGTTCGCCGCCATCTGGGACCGAGCACCCCAAAGGCAGCTTCAAGGAGTTCCCTGGCATGGCACTTCTTTAAACAATGTGCTGACGACAAGACCCGAGTGGCTTGCACGCTGTGCCATCAGAGCCTGAAGCAAGGCATTAATGTTCTGAACCTTAGCACAACCTGCATGACCAGGCACCTGCATGCAAAGCATGAACTGCAGTGGAGTAAACACCTTAAAAACAAAGAAGTCACTCAGGCTCCCCCTGCTACCTCTTCTGCTGCCGCCGCCTCGGCCTCTTCCTCCGCCTCTGGAGGAACGTTGGCACCTGCCGCCCAGCAAACATGGGATGTACCACCAACACCACCACCTGCGTCACCAAGCATCTCAACCATGTCACACGGCAGCGTTCAGCTCTCCATCTCACAAACATTTGAGAGAAAGCGTAAATTCCCACCTAGCCACCCTCGATCCCTGGCACTGAATGCCAGCATTTCTAAACTACTGGCCTATGAAATGCTGTCATTTAGGCTGGTGGACACAGACAGCTTCAAACAGCTCATGTCGCTTGCTGTCCCACAGTATGTTGTTCCCAGCCGCCACTACTTCTCCAAGAGAGCCGTGCCTTCCCTGCACAACCAAGTGTCGGATAAAATCAAGTGTGCACTGCACAACGCCATCTGTGGCAAGGTCCACCTAACCACAGATACGTGGACCAGTAAGCACGGCCAGGGACGCTATATCTCCCTAACTGCACACTGGGTAAATGTAGTGGCAGCTGGGCCCCAGGCGGAGAGCTGTTTGGCGCACGTCCTTCCGCCGCCAAGGATCGCAGGGCAACATTCTTTGCCTCCTGTCTCCTCCTCCTCCTACTCAGCTTCCTCCTCCTCTTCTTCCACCTGCTCATCCAGTCAGCCACACACCTTCACCACCAACTTCAGCACAGCCCGGGGTAAACGTCAGCAGGCCGTTCTGAAACTCATATGTTTGGGGGACAGGCCCCACACCGCACAGGAGTTGTGGCGGGGTATAGAACAACAGACCGACGAGTGGTTGCTGCCGGTGAGCCTCAAGCCCGGCCTGGTGGTGTGCGATAATGGGCAAAATCTCGTTGCAGCTCTGGGACTAGCCGGTTTGACGCACATCCCTTGCCTGGCGCATGTGCTGAATTTGGTGGTGCAGAAGTTCATTCGCAACTACCACGACATGTCAGAGCTGCTGCATAAAGTGCGGGCCGTCTGTTCGCGCTTCCGGTGTTCACACCCTGCTGCTGCACGCCTGTCTGCGCTACAGCGTAACTTCGGCCTTCCCGCTCACCTCCTCATATGCGATGTGCCCACCAGGTGGAACTCCACCTTGCACATGCTGGACAGACTGTGCGAGCAGCAGCAGGCCATAGTGGAGTTTCAGCTGCTGCACGCACGGGTCAGTCGCACTGCGGAACAGCACCACTTCACCACCAATGACTGGGCCTCCATGCGAGACCTGTGTGCCCTGTTGCGCTGTTTCGAGTACTCCACCAACATGGCCAGTGGCGATGACGCCGTTATCAGCGTTACAATACCACTTCTATGTCTCCTTGAGAAAACACTTAGGGCGATGATGGAAGAGGAGGTGGCCCAGGAGGAAGAGGAGGAAGAGGGGTCATTTTTAGCACTTTCAGGCCAGTCTCTTCGAAGTGACTCAGAGGGAGGTTTTTTGAAACACCAGAGGCCAGGTACAAATGTGGCCAGACAGGGCCCACTACTGGAGGACGAGGAGGACGAGGATGAGGAGGAGGTGGAGGAGGATGAGGATGAAGCATGTTCACAGCGGGGTGGCACCCAAAGCAGCTCGGGCCCATCACTGGTGCGTGGCTGGGGGGAAACACAGGACGATGACGATACGCCTCCCACAGAGGACAGCTTGTCCTTACCTCTGGGCAGCCTGGCACACATGAGCGACTACATGCTGCAGTGCCTGCGCAACGACAGCAGAGTTGCCCACATTTTAACGTGTGCGGACTACTGGGTTGCCACCCTGCTTGATCCCCGGTACAAAGACAATGTGCCCACCTTACTTCCTACACTGGAGCGAGATAGGAAGATGCACGAGTACAAGCGCACGTTGGTAGACGCGCTACTGAGAGCATTCCCAAATGTCACAGGGGAACCAGTGGAAGCCCAAGGCGAAGGCAGAGGAGGAGCAAGAGGTCGCAGACGCAGCTGTGTCACGCCCAGCTCCTCTGAGGGCAGGGTTAGCATGGCAGAGATGTGGAAAAGTTTTGTCACCACGCCACAGCTAACTGCACCACCACCTGATACGAAACGTGTTAGCAGGAGGCAACATTTCACTAACATGGTGGAACAGTACGTGTGCTCACCCCTCCACGTACTGACTGATGGTTCGGCCCCATTCAACTTCTGGGTCTCCAAATTGTCCACGTGGCCAGAGCTAGCCTTTTATGCCTTGGAGGTGCTGGCCTGCCCGGCGGCCAGCGTTTTGTCTGAACGTGTATTCAGCACGGCAGGGGGCGTCATTACAGACAAACGCAGCCGCCTGTCTACAGCCAATGTGGACAAGCTGACGTTCATAAAAATGAACCAGGCATGGATCCCACAGGACCTGTCCATCCCTTGTGCAGATTAGATATTAACTACCTCCCCTTAACAATATATTATTCTACTCCAGGGCACTTCCTCATTCAATCCTATTTTTTTTTTCATTTTACCATTATATTGCGGGGCAACCCAAAGTTAAATGAACCTCTCCTCTGTCTGGGTGCCGGGGCCTAAATGTGTGACAGTGGCCTGTTCCAGTGGTGGGTGACGTGAAGCCTGATTCTCTGCTATGACATGAAGACTGATTCTGTGCTGACATAAGGCCAGATTCTCTGTTACGGGACCTCTCTCCTCTGCCTGGGTGCCTGGGCCTAAATATGTGACAGTGGCCTGTTCCAGTGGTGGGTGACGTGAAGCCTGATTCTCTGCTATGACATGAAGACTGATTCTGTGCTGACATAAGGCCAGATTCTCTGTTACGGGACCTCTCCTCTGCCTGCGTGCCTGCACCTAAATATGTGACAGTGGCCTGTTCCAGTGGTGGGTGACGTGAAGCCTGATTCTCTGCTATGACATGAAGACTGATTCTGTGCTGACATAAGGCCAGATTCTCTGTTACGGGACCTCTCTCCTCTGCCTGGGTGCCTGGGCCTAAATATGTGACAGTGGCCTGTTCCAGTGGTGGGAGACGTGAAGCCTGATTCTCTGCTATGACATGAAGACTGATTCTGTGCTGACATAAGGCCAGATTCTCTGTTACGGGACCTCTCTCCTCTGTCTGGGTGCCGGGGCCTAAATGTGTGACAGTGGCCTGTTCCAGTGGTGGGTGACGTGAAGCCTGATTCTCTGCTATGACATGAAGACTGATTCTGCGCTGACATAAGGCCAGATTCTCTATTACGGGACCTCTCTCCTCTGCCTGGGTGCCTGGGCCTAAATATGTGACAGTGGCCTGTTCCAGTGGTGGGTGACATGAAGCCTGATTCTCTGCTATGACATGAAGACTTATTCTGTGCTGACATAAGGCCAGATTCTCTGTTACGGGACCTCTCTCCTCTGTCTGGGTGCCGGGGCCTAAATGTGTGACAGTGGCCTGTTCCAGTGGTGGGTGACGTGAAGCCTGATTCTCTGCTATGACATGAAGACTGATTCTGTGCTGACATGAAGCCAGATTCTCTGCTATGGCATGAAGAGACTGATTCTCTGCTGACATGAAGCCAGATTCTTTGCTATGGCATGAAGAGACTGATTCTCTGCTGACGTGAAGCCAGATTCTCTGCTATGGGACCTCTGTCCAATTGATATTGGTTAATTTTAATTTTTTTAATTTTTATTTTAGTTCATTTCCCTATCCACATTTGTTTGCAGGGAATTTACCTACATGTTGCTGCCTTTTGCAGCCCTCTAGCTCTTTCCTGGCCTGTTTTACAGCCTTTTTAGTGCCCAAAAGTTCGGGTCCCCATTGACTTCAATGGGGTTCGGGTTCGGGACGAAGTTCGGGTCGGGTTTGGATCCCGAACCCGAACATTTCCGAGAAGTTCGGCCGAACTTCTCGAACCCGAACATCTAGGTGTTTGCTCAACTCTACCCACAGTCACTCAATTGATAGCCAAAGTAAATTATGTAGCCAGGCTTGAAGAGATCTCCCACTGGGAACTCAGAAGTCATCACAGATTCGTAAGTTTGTGGTCCCCATGGACTAACAACAAGCCTAAAATCTGAGAGACGGGGTATAGGGTATCTAGCCTGAACCGAAGTATACGCCTGTTACACTTATCATGAGTGAATAAAATGCTTTGAGTCTTTATAATCTCATTTACCTTCTGAATGGCAGATCCTCAGGAAGTGGCGCGTCGACAGCTGTTCACATCCTTTTAGCCCAGAGACCTCTACACAAGATAATCCCTACTCTTCCTTCCCCCCTCTTCCCTTGTTTCTCTCATTGTTAAATGTTCTGAATCCTTCACATTGATTTTTTCTGCTCTTATACCAACATTTTGTCTTACAAATTTAAGATAGAGCGGATCTTCTTGGAGATGACTTGATTCTTGACCTATTTGTAGATATACCATATATCTGTCATTGCCTTAGTGTAAGAAGAAACCGATACAAATTAATTTTTAAAAATATGTAAGCTGCTTCAGCAATTTATGTTTTGTCATTTTGTCTTTTGAAAATAATAAAAATATTTTTAAAAGAAAACAGTCTCTTTCACAATTCTCTAGGGAGTACTGTTAAATGATCCTCTAAATTAATACATATTGCCTTGGTGGGACAAGCAACACTTGGATCCATTGGCGTTTCCGGAGCAAATGTCCTGATGCATACCAGGTATTCTCAGTTCAGTTAATAATCCTGAAGCACAGGGAAAAGAAATGCAGGTACAGAATTTTCTTACTATTTGGTATCCCTTTGCCTCCGAACTTATTTTGTTTATACATTGTCTCCCTGTTGGATTTCTCTATTTTTGAGCTCCAAATAAACTGAAAGATTACTCTTTGAAGATTTTTGCAGACACTGATTACTTGGAGGGAACACTACAAGGTGGGCCATTTTTTATGGATACACCTTAATAAAATGGGAATGGTTGGTGATATTAACTTTCTGTTTGTGGCACATTAGTATATGTGAGGATGGAAACTTTTCAAGATGGGTGGTGACCATGATGGCCATTTTGAAGTTGGCTATTTTGAATCCAACTTTTGTTTTTTCAATAGGAAGAGGGTCATGTGACACATCAAACTTATTGGGAATTTCACAAGAAAAACAATGGTGTGATTGGTTTTAACATAACTTTATTCTTTCATGAGTTATTTACAAGTTTATGACCACTTATAAAATGTGTTCAATGTGCTGCCCATTGTGTTGGATTGTCAATGCAACCCTCTTCTCCCACTCTTCACACATTGATAGCAACACCGCAGGAGAAATGCTAGCACAAGTTTCCAGTATCCGTAGTTTCAGGTGCTGCACATCTCGTATCTTCACAGCATAGACAATTACCTTCAGATGACCCCAAAGATAAAAGTCTAAGGGGTCACTGGATATGCGGAATTGCTACATGATGATGTGTTTCCCTCTTTATGCACTGAAGCTGGCACGTTCCCTGAGTTTTTCCAGCAAGATGGTGCACCACCACATTATGGGTGTCAGGTCCGAGCATTCCTAGATGAACAGTTTCCTGGAAAGTGGATTGGTCATCGTGGGCCAGTTAAATGGCCCCCAAGGTCTCCTGATCTGACCCCCTTAGACTTTTATCTTTGGGGTCATCTGAAGGTAATTGTCTATGCTGTGAAGATACGAGATGTGCAGCAACTGAAACTACGGATACTGGAAGCCTGTGCTAGCATTTCTCCTGCGGTGTTGCTATCAGTGTGTGAAGAGTGGGAGAAGAGGGTTGCATTGACAATCCAACACAATGGGCAGCACATTGAACACATTTTATAAGTGGTCAGAAACTTGTAAATAACTCATGAAAGAATAAAGTTACGTTAAAACCAAGCACATCATTTTTTTTCTTGTGAAATTTCCAATAAGTTTGATATGTCACATGACCCTCTTCCTATTGAAAAAACAAAAGTTGGATTCAAAATGGCCAACTTCAAAATGGCCGCCATGGTCACCACCCATCTTGAAAATTTTTCCCCCTCACATATACTTTCTTTTGGACTTTTGCTTTGACTTCCTGCCAACTCTTTTGACCATTGTTATTGTCATCAATAATTACTCCAAGTATTTTTATCTGCTCTTTTATTATTTTTAGATTCCGGATATTTGCTTCTCTCCAGTCTCCTATGGCAAAGCAATCACACTTCGTTCTATTAAGATTAAGAATTCCGTAATTTGTACGGCTCTTCTCAGTGCAGGTATTGTTGTACACAAGAATGTGACATCATTCATGTAGGCCCCTGTTTTAACAGTAAGTCCTTTACCACCAGGTATAAAGACACCCTTGATTACCTTGTCTTTTTGTAGTAGCGAGAGTAGTGGCTCTAAAACACAAATAAACAAAATGGGTGACAAGGGGCAACCTTGCTTGACTTTTTCACCCAGAAAACCATTAATAAGAATTTGGCTGAAGGATTCTTTGTAGAGCAATGATATCTGTTTTATTACAACATCTGGAAAGTTAATTTGCTTCAGCACCAACCACAGAAACTCATGTGACACTCTGTCATATGCTTTGAGAAAGTCCAAGGATAGTATGGTTAGATCTTGTTTTCTCTCATTCTGATACCAGATACAGTCTCTTATTATGTTGATATTTTCCCATACTCCTCTACCTGGGACTGCACATACTTGTTCTTTATGTATTACTTTGCCAATTACTTTTTTAATCCGGTTTACAAGCAACTTGGCCATAACTTTGTAATTCGTATTTAGGAGTGGGATTGGTCTCCAATTTTCTAATTGCTATTTGTCGACTTTTTTGTATAGTAATGTCACAATACCTTTCCTCCAAGATTCTGGCAATACTTCTGTATTTAAAGCTTCCTTGAAGATAGCCATCAGGTCTCCTTTCAATACATTCCAGAATGTTAAGTACAATTCTACTGTAAGTCCACCAGACCCTGGCGTTTTGTTTTTTGTGAAACCTTTAAAGACAGCATGCAATTCTTCTAGCGAGATTTTCTTGCAGAGCATTTCTTTCTCCTCTTTCTCCAGCTTGTTTTCTAAAGAGTTTAAGTCATCTTCAACAAAGGCTTTATCTATTTGTTTTTTATTAAACAACTCTTGATAGAATTATTTGACTTTTTTAAGCATTTTTTCCTTATTTGATATTACTGTTTTTTGCCCAGTTGTTTGTTGAAGAAGAATCTTGAACATTTTTCATCAACTTTAAGCAGCTGCTTCACTTTGGTATTACATATAATTTCTTTGCCATTCTGGTAAATTGCCTTTTTAATTTCTCAGGTCTGAGACATTGATGCCTCCATTTTTCATCTTCAGGTAAGTCTGTAGTTTGGTATTAAGATTTTTTAACCACTGTTTTCTCTTTTGCTTTTGTAATTCCAATTTTGAGGAAACATTATTTAGTTTTGGCTTTTACATATTCCCACCATAGCAATATTGACGTGAACTTTTCTTTACAAGTCCATTTCTTGTAGTTTTTAACGAATACCTTCTTTACATCTTCATCATTCAATAGATCCACATTTATTCTCCATACGCCTTTGCCTTTTCCACCTTCAGTTACTTGAATTTTGCGCTAGAGGCAACTTATGATCAGAGAAGATATTACCCTCCAGGGACATCGTCACAGGCTTCAGAACTTTTGAAATGAAGAAATAATCCAGTCTTGAATAAACTAAAGAGTTTCTCTATGTGTATCCTGGTTCATTGTCCTTTACATTACTCCAAATGTAAATTAAATGAAAGTCCAAAATAATATTTTTAAGTTGCTGCACTGTTTTTTCCCTTCTTCTTGCTTGCTCACCAGTTCTGTTTTCCCCTTTTAGGGCACAATTAAAGTCTCCGGACCTGATCACTGGTGATTGACCAGCTAAAAAAGGTTGTATGTCCTCTAGCATCTCAGCTCTTTCATGAAGGTCAGGTGAAGCATATACATTTAGTAGTGTTGATTGAGCACCAAAGTACTCGTGTGCTCTGGCCGAACACATCAGTATGCTCCTGTGCTCTTCTGAGCACCCGAGCACATTGGAAGTCAATGAGAGAACCTCAGGCACCCACTGCTCGGAAGAGAATAGGGTGTCTGGTTCACAAAAAAAGGTTAGAAATTGATGGAAACCCCATCAAAATGGTTTGGAAACAGCATTAAGAGGATGGCTGGATGCGTCTTGGACTCCTATTATCTATGACATACAATAGACAACCAAACAAAGGCTATATTCGAAAAGCCAGATATGTGCAAACCAACAATCTATCCATGAGACAGATAACAGGCTTAGTCAGCATACCTTACAATGGCAGCCTTGTGCACTATGAGACATTCCAAACCAGCTTTCATCTGACTGAGAGCCAGTAAGCCTCAAAGTTACTTCACATCTGCCGGATGGCTTGGGTGGACCTGCTCACCTAGATCAATATCATTAGGGTGACAAAAAGTTTTCTGATTGTCCTAACATAATATTCAATACTAGGTGTGAGCGAACCCGAACTGTAAAGTTCGGGTTCGTGCCGAACTTTAGGATTTTTGGACAGTGGACCCGAACCCGAACAGCCAATCAACAAGCGTTTAACTTGTGTGCCCTTAGAATCTATCACAGCCATGCCTACTAATGGCATGGCTGTGATTGGCCAGTGCTGCATGTGACCCAGCCTCTATATAAGCTGGAGTCATGTAGCGCTGCACGTCACTCTGCTCTTACTATTGTAGGGATAGGATGCTGCTGCTCTAAGGGAGAGAATAGGAGAGAATCTGTTATCAGAAGTGCTTGTTAACTCAGCGATCTACAGCGATTTTGCTTTGTGGGTGCAGTGCACCAATTTTTTACCCTGCCCTGAGCCCAGTGACACAGAAAAATAACTTTTATCCATCTGTTAGTTAGGTGGGTGTCGGCGGCCATTTTGTGCAAGTTCAGTGCACCAGCACAGCATATGTGCATTTGTGACAGTCAAATGCAAGGTTTAAATACTGCAGTTATTTTCTGGGTTTAAAAAACACAATTTTTTTGCAATACCCTACATCTGGGGCCTTTGCTGCATTTGTCACAGTGAAATACAAGCTTTAAATACTGCAATTATATACTGTGTTTAAAAAAAAAACACCCATTTTTTGCAAGATAATAAATTTTGGGTCCTTTGCTGAATTTGTGACAGTCAAATATAAACTTTAAATACTGCAGTTATATTCTGGGTTTAAAAAAAAAACATGTTTTGCAATAGCCTACATCTGGGGCCTTTGCTGCATTTGTTACAGTGAAATACAAGCTTTAAATTCTGCAATTATATTCTGGGTTTAAAAAAACACCCATTTTTGGCAAGACCCTACATATGGTGCCTTTGCTGCATTTCTGACAGTGAAATACAAGCTTTAAATACTGCAATTATATATTGGGTTTTAAAAAACACCCATTTTGGGCAAGATAATACATTTGCGGTCTTTGATGCATTTGTGACAGACACATACAAACTTTAAATACTGCTATTATATTCTGGTTTTAAAAAAACACCCATTTTGGGCAAGATAATACATTTGCGGCCTTTGTTGCATTTGTGACAGTCAAATGCAATTTTTAAATACTGCAATTATATTTTGAGTTTAAAAAAACCACCCATTTTTGGCAAGACCCTACATTTGGGGCCTTTGCTGTATTTCTGACAGTGAAATACAAGCTTTAAATACTGCAATAATATTTTGGGTTTAAAAAAACACCAATTTTTGCAATACCCTACATCTGGGGCCTTTCCTGAATTTGTCACAGTGAAAGACAAGCTTTAAATACTGTAATTATATTCTGGGTTTAAAAAAAACCACCCATTTTTTGGAAAGACCCTATATTTGGGGCCTTTGCTGCATTTCTGACAGTGAAATACAAGCTTTAAATACTGCAATTATGTTCTGGGTTAAAAAAAACACCAATTTTTGCAATACCCTACATCTGGGGCCTTTGCAGCATTTGTCACAGTGAAAGACAAGCGTTAAATACTGCAATTATATTCAGCGTTTAAAAAAAAAACACCCATTTTTTGCCAAAACCCTAAATTTGGGGCCTTTGCTGTATTTCTGACAGTGAAATACAAGCTTTAAATACTCCAGTTATATTCTGGGTTTAAAAAAACACCAATTTTTGGCAAGACCCTACATCTGGGGCCTTTGCTAAATTTGTCACTGTGAAATACAAGCTTTAAATACTGCAATTATATACTGGGTTTAAAAAAAAACACCCATTTTTTGCAAGATAATACATTTTGGGTTCTTTGCTAAATTTGTGACAGTCAAATACAAACTTTAAATACTGCAGATTTTAAATACTGTTTTTAAAAAAACACCCATTTTGGGAAAGTTAATTACATTGTGGCAGTCCAATACAAGTGTTAGATACTGCTGTTATATTCCGGGTTTAAAAAAACACCCATTTTTGGCAAGACCCTACATTTGGGGCCTTTGCTGCATTTCTGACAGTGAAATAAAAGCTTCAATTACTGCAATCATATTCTGGGTTTAAAAAAAACACCCATTTTTGCAATACCCCACATCTGGGGCCTTTGCTGCATTTTTCACAGTGAAATACAAGCTTTAAATACTGCAATTATATTCTGGGTTTAAAAAAACACCAATTTTTGGCAAGACCCTACATCTGGGGCCTTTGCTGCATTTGTCACAGTGAAATACAAGCTTTAAATACTGCAATTATATTCTGGTTTAAAAAAAACACCCATTTTGGGCAAGATAATACATTTGTTGTATTTGTGACAATCACATACAAACTTTAAATACTGCTATTATATTTTGGGTTTAACAAAAAAAACACCAATTTTTGGCAAGACCCTACATCTAGGGCCTTTGCTGCATTTCTGACAGTGAAATGCAAGCTTTAAATACTGCAATTATATTCTGGGTTTAGAAAAAACACCCATTTTTGAAATACCCTACATCTGGGGCCTTTGTTGCATTTGTGACAGTCAAATGCAAACTTTAAATACTGCTGTTATATTCTGGTTTTAAAAAAACAACAATCTTTTTAAAGACCCTATATCTGGGGCCTTTGCTGAATTTGTCACAGTCAGATACTAGCGTTAGATACTGCTGTTATATTCTGGTTTTAAAAAAACACCCATTTTGGGCAAGATAATAAGTTTGCGGCATTTGTTGCATTTGTGACAGTCAAATACAAACTTTAAATACTGCTGATATATTCTGGGTTTAAAAAAACACCAATTTTTTGAAAGACCCTGGGTTTAAAAAAAACAACCATTTTGGGCAAGACCCAACATTTGGGGCCTTTGCTGCATTTGTCACAGTCAAATACAACCAGTCAATACTGCAGTTACATTGTTGGTTGACAATTTAACATATTTTGGGACCGAGAAGTAATTGTATAAATTCACCTGTCACACTGTTGTGTGACCTCAGTAAATTTTTCCTCTTTATGACACAAGCACTGCCTTACTCTCAGTGAACTTAATAGTTGACTGTTGGCGGTTACATTGTCGCCTGACATAAACCATTTGTTAGATTAGTGGGTGAACGCAAAGAATGAGGAGAGCGCCAAATAAGGGACGTGGCCCTGGTCGTGGGGCTGCTGGTAGAGCTCCCGTTGCAGGGAGGGAACGTGGTCGATCTGGGCCAGCTACACGCACAAGTGAAACACCTTCCTCAGGTGCGAGCAGGCGACAGAACCTGCAGCGGTATTTTGTAGGGCCGAATGCGGCTCTACAAATGGTGAGGCCAGAACAAGTACAGGCGATAGTAGATTTGGTGGCAAACAGTGCCTCCACTTCCTTCCCATTGTCTCCCACCCAGTCTCCTGCTGAAAGATCAGAGTTGGCATCTGCAGCCCATGTCCATCAGTCCTTTACCTCACCCCCTTGCAAATCAGCCAAGCAGTCTGAGCCCGAAGTCATGGAGCAGTCTCTTATGCTTTTTGATGACTCTGCTAGCATGGTTTCTGAGGGCCATCCACATAGCCCTGCCCCAGAAGTAGAAGAGATTGGCTGCACCGATGCCCAATCACTTATGTTTCAGGATGAGTACATGGGAGGACCACCGGAGCACGTCTCGGATAATGAAACACAGGTGCCAACTGCTGTGGCTTTCTGCAGTGTGCAGATTGACAAGGAGGGCAGGGGTGAAGACTGAGTGGAAGATGATTTGAAGGACGATGAGGTCCTCGACCCCACATGGAATCAAGGTCATGCGAGTGACCTGTTTAGTTCGGAGGAAGAGGCGGTGGTCGCACAGAGCCACCAGCACAGCAGAAGAGGGAGCAGGGTGCAAAAGCGGAGCGGCTGTCCCCTAGACAGTACGCCTGCTACTGCCCACCGCAGCAAGGGACCGGCCTGGTGGTGTGTGATAATGGACAAAATCTCGTAGCAACTCTAGGACTAGCTGGTTTGATGCACATCCCTTGCCTTGCACATGTGCTGAATTTGGTGGTGCAGAAGTTCCTTAAAAATTACCCCGATATGTCAGGGCTGCTGCAGAAAGGGCGGGCAGTCTGTGCGCGCTTTCGGCGTTCTCACCCTGCTGCTGCTCGCTTGTCAGCGCTGCAGTGTAATTTCGGCCTTCCCGCTCACCGCCTCATATGCGATGTGCCCACAAGTTGGAACTCCACCTTGCACATGCTGGCCATACTGTGCGAGCAGCAGCAGGCGATAGTGGAGTTTCAGCTGCAGCACGCACGGGTCAGTCGCACTGCGGAACAGCACCACTTTACCACCAATGAGTGGGCCTCCATGCGAGACCTGTGTGCCTTGTTGCGCTGTTTTGACTACTCCACCAACATGACCAGTGCTGATGACGCCGTTCTCAGCGTTACTATCCCACTTCTATGCCTCCTTGAAAAAACGCTTCGGGCAATGATGGAAGAGGATGTGGCACAGGAGGAGGAAGAGGGATCATTTCATAGGGTTTCAGGCCAGTCATTCACAAGTGGCTCCGAGGGTGGGTTCCTGCACCCACAAACGCCAGGTACACAATTGTCCAACCGGGGCACAGTTCTGGAGGATGATGAGGTGGAGGATGAGGATATGAAGGAGGAGGAACCGTGTTCACAGCAGGGTGGCACCCGAACTAGCTCATGGCCATCACTGGTGCGTGGCTGGGGGGATACAGAGGACACAGACGATACACCTTCCACAGAGGACAGCTTGTCGTTGCCTCTGTGCAGCCTGGCACACATGAGCGATTACATGCTGCAGTGTCTACGCAGCAACCGCCGAGTTGCCCACAATCTAACTTGTGCTTATTATTGGGTGGCCACACTGCTAGATCCCCGTTACAAGGACAACATACTGTCCTTAATACCGTCACTGGAGCATGATCGTAAGATGCGCGAGTACAAGCGCACGCTGGTAGACGCGCTGCTGATGGCATTCCCAACTGACAGCGGGGGCACAGTGGAAGCACAAGGCGAAGGCAGAGGACGAGGAAGAGGTCGCCAATGCAGCTGGGGCACCACCAGCACCTCAGAAGGCAGGGTTAGCATGGCCAAAATGTGGAAAAGCTTTGTCAGCATGCCACAACAACCAGCACCACTAGCTGATATGGAATGTCTTAGCAGGAGGCAGCATTTCAGCAACATGATGGAGCAGTATGTGTGCACATGCCTACAGTTCCTCTGACATTGCTTACAGTTCCTTTGCATTGTCTCCCACCCAGTCACCTGCTGAAAGATCACAGTTGGCACCTACAGCCCATGGCCGTCTGTCTTTCAACTCAGGGCCGGCCTTTGGGGTGTGCGGGCTGTGCGGCCGCACAGGGCGCCATAGCAACAGGGGCGCTGGGCGGCCGACAGCTCGCAATGTAAAATGCTGCAGGCGAGGCTGCACTTGTGTTCTCCCTCGGGGCGCCCCCTCCATCTCCCCCTCCCCTGTCTGACCTGATTCCTCCTCCCCTGTGTCTGACCTGCCTGCTGCCCCCGCCGCTGCCAATAAGAAGAGAGACAGGAGGAGGAGGGGAGGGGCTGTGGCCACTGCGCCACCAATGAAGATAACTGACCTGAAATACAAATACAGGAGGTGGGTGCCGGAATCAAATAGCCCGCACCCGACCTTTGTGACAGGGAGCTGCGATCAGCTGCAGTTGAGTTAACCCTTCAGGTGCGGTACCTGAGGGGTTAACTGCCGCTGATCGCAGCTCCCTGTCACAATGGTCGGGTGCCGGCTATTTGATTCCGGCACCCGCCTCCTGTATTTGTATAAGAAATGTTGGTGGCACAGTGCGCCCCCCCTCCCCCCCAACACCCCAGTATAAGAAACATTGGTGGCTCAGTGGGAAGTGCCAATGAGGGTTAAAAAATAATAAAAAAAATTAACTCACCTCCTCCAGTTGATCGCGTAGCTGCCGGTCTCCTGTTCTTTCTTCAGGACCTGTGGTGACGTCACTGAGCTCATCACATGGTCCATTACCATGGTGATGGATCATGTGATGTATCATGTGATGAGCACAGTGATGTCACCACAGGTCCTTTGACAGGTCATGAAGAAAGAACAGGAGACGATCAATTGGAGGAGGTGAGTTAATTATTTTTTTATTTTTTAACCCTCATTGGCACTGCCCACTGCGCCACCAATGTTTATTATATTGAGGGGGGGCGCACTGCGCCACCGATGTTTATTATACTGGGGTGTTGAGGGGGCGCACTGCACCACCAATGTTTATTATATTAGGGGGGCGCACTGTGCCAATGTTTATTATATTGGGGGGGCGCACTGTGCCAATGTTTATTATATTGGGGGGCCCACTGCGCCACCAATGTTTATTATACTGGGGTGTTGGGGGGGGCGCACTGCGCCACCAATGTTTATCATACTGGGGTGTTGGGGGGGTTCACTGCGCCACCAATGTTTATTATATTGGGGGGGCCCACTGCGCCACCAATGTTTATTATACTGGGGTGTTGGGGGGGCGCACAGCGCCACCAATGTTTATTATATTGGGGGGCGCACTGCGCCAATGTTTATTATATTGGGGGGGCGCACTGCGCCACCAATGTTTATTATATTGGGGGGGCCCACTGCGCCACCAATGTTTATTATACTGGGGTGTTTGGGGGGGGCGCACTGCGCCACCAATGTTTATTATACTGGGGTGTCGGGGGGGCGCACTGCGCCACCAATGATTATCATACTGGGGTGTTGGGGGGGCGCACTGCGCCACCAATGTTTATTATATTGGGGGGGCGCACTGCGCACAACGACGGGTTAGGGAAATTTCACAGCAGAGTGCGCATGCGCTGGGAGCCTCGCCGGCGGTTAGGGTAGGGAAAAATTATTTGCCAGTGCACAGGTGCGGTGATCGGATGGATGTTCTCAGCTGGACACCGGCCGACACTGCGCATGCGCTGGGAGCCTCACCAGCGGTTAGGGTAGGGAAAAAGCACTGGCCCGTACGTAATTTTTCCCTTCCCTAACCGCTGGTGAGGCTCCCGGTGCATGCGCAGTGTCGGCCGGTGTCCAGCTGAGAACATCCATCCGATCACTGCGCCTGCGCACTGGCCCATAGTTTTTCCCTACCCTGACCGCCGGCGAGGCTCCTGGCGCATGCGCACTCTGCTGTGAAACTTCCCTAACCTGTCGTTGTGCGCCTGCGCGGCGCTGCACACCTCCTCACGTCATGTCCGGTGCGACCGGAAGTGACTAAGGTAGGGAAATTTCACGAAGTAGGGAAGTATAACGTTACACCGGCCTTTGGGGTGTGCGGGCTGGTAACTACTTGGTTGGATAGTCAGCCAGCCTATGCCATGATGCCAGCAACAAGCAGTGTTTTTTGTTTTTTTTGGGGGGGGGGGGGGTCGCCACAAGGTTAGCTTGCACAGGGCGCCTGAACACCTAAGGCCGGCCCTGTTTCAACTCACCCCCTTGCAAATCAGGCAAGCAGTCTGAGCCCCAAGTCATGCAGCAGTCTGTTATGCTTTTTGATGACTCCACATAGCCCTGCACCAAAAGTGGAAGAGATTGAGTGCACTGATGCCCAACCACTTATGTTTCAGGATGAGGACTTTGGAAGACCACCGCATCACGTCTCTGATAATGACAAAACACAGGTGCCAACTGCTGCGGCTTTCTGCAGTATGCAGACCGACAAGGAGGGCAGGGGTAAAGAGTGGGTGGAAGATGATGTGGAGGATGATGAGATACTAGACCCCACATGGAATCAAGGTCATGCTAGGGAACTGTCTAGTTCGGAGGAAGAGGCGGTGGTCGCACAGAGGCACCACAGAGGCACCGACATTTTACCATTTTTTCCGTGAATAAACCCCTGCTCTGCATAGGTGACAGGGACATAAATTTCAAAAAATCATCTGTTACATTGTCAAGTGACATTTTACCAATTTTGCCGCATACAAACCATTGCTCTGAATAGGTGACAGGGACCTAATTTTTTGTAAAATCGTCTGTTCAATTGGTGGGTGACATGAACACAGTTTTGCCGTGAATAAACCCCTGCTCTGCATAGTTGACAGGGACTTAAATTTCTAAAATTTGTCTTTAATTGACGCGCGCCACCTCCTTTCATTCGATCCTTCCGCTTTAACAACTTGTCCCACGTTTCCGCTCGATCACATTTCAGCCATTGACCTCCCTTGGATGTGGTATCCCTTTTTAACACTCCCTCTCCGGCGTGGAACCCTGATTCGACCGCTAACCGTGATCAACATGGTAGGCACAGAAAAGAACATCAAAAGTTGATAGAGAAGATATCCAATTGTATCGTGGACGTCACGGGAACGTGCAATCAGGCAGAAATTATCTAGAGTCAACAAAGCGGCAGCAGGGCCTCTCCTGTCTAACATTTACAAATCCAAAATACCCCAGTGACATTCCCTATAATTTTTCATTAATCATTCCAATAACAGGTCATATTAAGAGTCCTGTATTGTTATTTATCATCGGGAGTGGGTAATTGCCACGCGCCCCCTCCTTTACTTGGAAGCTTCGGCTTCAATAATTTGTCCCACATTTCCGCTCGATCACATTTCATTTCATACATTGACCTCCCTTGGATGTGGTATTCCTTTCTCATGCTGCCTCTCTGGTGTGGAACCTTGATTCGCCGCTAACTGTGATCAACATGGTAGGCGCAGAAAAGAACATAGAAAGTTGATATCCAATTGGATCGTGGACATTACTGGGATGTGCGACATGGTGGAGCAGTATGTGTGCACACGCCTACACGTACTGACTGATAGGTCTGCCCCCTTCAACTTCTGGGTCTCCAAATTGGGCACATGGCCTGAGCTTGCCCTTTATGCCTTGGAGGTGCTGGCCTGCCCTGCAGCCAGTGTATTGTCTGAACGTTTGTTTAGCACGGCTGGAGGGGGTTATCACAGGTTATATTTCCCAATGTTTTGGAGTGTACCCTAATTTAAACAAAAAATAAAATTAAAATGAAAACAAAAAAACTGTGTTGGCTACCTCCACCTCCTCCACCGCCGCTTCCACCTTCACCGCCACATCCACCGCCTCCTCAACCTCCTACTCCATATGGACCTCATCCTGCTATATCACAATTATTATATATATATATTTTTTATGTATTTTATGTTATTTTAAGTCATTACCCTATCCACATTTTTTTGCAGAGCACTTGCGATGCTCTTAACCACATTTTCATGACTTTTTTAGAGCCATTTTAGTTCTCCAAAGTTCGGGTCCCCATTAACTTTAATGGTGTTCTGGTTCGGGGTCAAGTTCGGGTCCCGAAGTCGAACTTTTTTGTGAAGTTTTGTGAAGTTCGGCCTAACCCGTCGAACCCGAACATCCAACTCTATTCAATAACCTTTCTATACAGTTTTGTCATGTAAAAACGAATTTGCATAAACATGGGCATATGGGAAAGACATGCTAATGAGCATAATTTGCCTTTTCTTTCAGCTGAAAAACCATTTGCATGAAAAATTCGCTATGTACACTACTTATGAACAGCGCCATCTATTGGTTTCATAGTCTTATGGCAAGAGAAACAGTCTTGTCAAAAGACTATGAAATCAATAGATGGCGCTGTCCATGAGTCATGAACAGCGCCATCTATTGGTTTCATAGTCTTATGAAAAGACTATTAGTGTAGCCTTTTGCAAATTAGCGATAAAAATTACCGATTAGAATATTTGCAATCTACACTACTATTGAACAGCGCCATCTATTGGATTCACATAAAAAAAACTGCAGAAGTGAACTGAGCATATATTTTTCTTGTTGGACTGAAATAGGCCACTAAACGCTTTGACCAGAAAAAACTTAGAGTGAAGTGCGTAACTATTTTTTCTTGTAGTATTGAAATATGAGGTAACAAGTGCGGATGTAATAATTAATATAACAATATAACAAAACAATAACAAACACAGGTGCACTCTGCAGTAATACTAAATCCTCAAACTGATTTTAAAATTGAGAGATTAGTCAACATGTCCTACGGTGTAGAACATGTCTAAGCCCGGACACCGCGACAAGGTTTCTCAAGTAGCCCGGGACCCTACACTCTCCAACCTGAGCCGTTGGGCGATACCAGGAGCCAGTGGGCAAATTACAGGAGCATAAGGCCGACTCACAAACAACTCACCAGTTACCTCCAGCATGTGGCCATGCCTGCAATGGGAGGAGGGAGGAGTCTGTGAGTCCCACTCAAGACTTGCTGATATGTCCCAGGCCTCACAGGTGCACCTAAATGTGGCCTGTAGATGGAAAACAGGCACATTTAAATAGGAGTTTATACACCTCCAGAAATCTATATATACAAACTAAGAAGACAGGTTGGCATTAGCAGGAGGTGCTTCAAACCCACATGCAGTTGTGCATATATATAGGGGAGCAAATCCTGCACTTGTGGCCCGTTGCTATTGGCAATCCCCAGCAAAATGCATACAATGGAGGATGCCCGCGGCGAACCACAAGTACCACAATAGACATCCTACACAAGGTAACAAGTGCGGATGTAATAATTAATATAACAATATAACAAAACAATAACAAACACAGGTGCACTCTGCAGTAATACTAAATCCTCAAACTGATTTTAAAATTGAGAGATTAGTCAACATGTCCTACGGTGTAGAACATGTCTAAGCCCGGACACCGCGACAAGGTTTCTCAAGTAGCCCGGGACCCTACACTCTCCAACCTGAGCCGTTGGGCGATACCAGGAGCCAGTGGGCAAATTACAGGAGCATAAGGCCGACTCACAAACAACTCACCAGTTACCTCCAGCATGTGGCCATGCTTGCAATGGGAGGAGGGAGGAGTCTGTGAGTCCCACTCAAGACTTGCTGATATGTCCCAGGCCTCACAGGTGCACCTAAATGTGGCCTGTAGATGGAAAACAGGCACATTTAAATAGGAGTTTATACACCTCCAGAAATCTATATATACAAACTAAGAAGACAGGTTGGCATTAGCAGGAGGTGCTTCAAACCCACATGCAGTTGTGCATATATATAGGGGAGCAAATCCTGCACTTGTGGCCCGTTGCTATTGGCAATCCCCAGCAAAATGCATACAATGGAGGATGCCCGCGGCGAACCACAAGTACCACAATAGACATCCTACACAAGGTAACAAGTGCGGATGTAATAATTAATATAACAATATAACAAAACAATAACAAACACAGGTGCACTCTGCAGTAATACTAAATCCTCAAACTGATTTTAAAATTGAGAGATTAGTCAACATGTCCTACGGTGTAGAACATGTCTAAGCCCGGACACCGCGACAAGGTTTCTCAAGTAGCCCGGGACCCTACACTCTCCAACCTGAGCCGTTGGGCGATACCAGGAGCCAGTGGGCAAATTACAGGAGCATAAGGCCGACTCACAAACAACTCACCAGTTACCTCCAGCATGTGGCCATGCCTGCAATGGGAGGAGGGAGGAGTCTGTGAGTCCCACTCAAGACTTGCTGATATGTCCCAGGCCTCACAGGTGCACCTAAATGTGGCCTGTAGATGGAAAACAGGCACATTTAGGTGCACCTGTGAGGCCTGGGACATATCAGCAAGTCTTGAGTGGGACTCACAGACTCCTCCCTCCTCCCATTGCAGGCATGGCCACATGCTGGAGGTAACTGGTGAGTTGTTTGTGAGTCGGCCTTATGCTCCTGTAATTTGCCCACTGGCTCCTGGTATCGCCCAACGGCTCAGGTTGGAGAGTGTAGGGTCCCGGGCTACTTGAGAAACCTTGTCGCGGTGTCCGGGCTTAGACATGTTCTACACCGTAGGACATGTTGACTAATCTCTCAATTTTAAAATCAGTTTGAGGATTTAGTATTACTGCAGAGTGCACCTGTGTTTGTTATTGTTTTGTTATATTGTTATATTAATTATTACATCCGCACTTGTTACCTTGTGTAGGATGTCTATTGTGGTACTTGTGGTTCGCCGCGGGCATCCTCCATTGTATGCATTTTGCTGGGGATTGCCATTAGCAACGGGCCACAAGTGCAGGATTTGCTCCCCTATATATATGCACAACTGCATGTGGGTTTGAAGCACCTCCTGCTAATGCCAACCTGTCTTCTTAGTTTGTATATATAGATTTCTGGAGGTGTATAAACTCCTATTTAAATGTGCCTGTTTTCCATCTACAGGCCACATTTAGGTGCACCTGTGAGGCCTGGGACATATCAGCAAGTCTTGAGTGGGACTCACAGACTCCTCCCTCCTCCCATTGCAGGCATGGCCACATGCTGGAGGTAACTGGTGAGTTGTTTGTGAGTCGGCCTTATGCTCCTGTAATTTGCCCACTGGCTCCTGGTATCGCCCAACGGCTCAGGTTGGAGAGTGTAGGGTCCCGGGCTACTTGAGAAACCTTGTCGCGGTGTCCGGGCTTAGACATGTTCTACACCGTAGGACATGTTGACTAATCTCTCAATTTTAAAATCAGTTTGAGGATTTAGTATTACTGCAGAGTGCACCTGTGTTTGTTATTGTTTTGTTATATTGTTATATTAATTATTACATCCGCACTTGTTACCTTGTGTAGGATGTCTATTGTGGTACTTGTGGTTCGCCGCGGGCATCCTCCATTGTATGCATTTTGCTGGGGATTGCCATTAGCAACGGGCCACAAGTGCAGGATTTGCTCCCCTATATATATGCACAACTGCATGTGGGTTTGAAGCACCTCCTGCTAATGCCAACCTGTCTTCTTAGTTTGTATATATAGATTTCTGGAGGTGTATAAACTCCTATTTAAATGTGCCTGTTTTCCATCTACAGGCCACATTTAGGTGCACCTGTGAGGCCTGGGACATATCAGCAAGTCTTGAGTGGGACTCACAGACTCCTCCCTCCTCCCATTGCAGGCATGGCCACATGCTGGAGGTAACTGGTGAGTTGTTTGTGAGTCGGCCTTATGCTCCTGTAATTTGCCCACTGGCTCCTGGTATCGCCCAACGGCTCAGGTTGGAGAGTGTAGGGTCCCGGGCTACTTGAGAAACCTTGTCGCGGTGTCCGGGCTTAGACATGTTCTACACCGTAGGACATGTTGACTAATCTCTCAATTTTAAAATCAGTTTGAGGATTTAGTATTACTGCAGAGTGCACCTGTGTTTGTTATTGTTTTGTTATATAGTATTGAAATATGCCCCATATACGCTTTCAAACAGAAATAACGGCAACAGTGCAGTGCATATAAATTTTTCTTTTTTTCCTGCAATACGCCAATATACGCTTTCACCAGAATTAACTGCAGAAATGAACTGAGAATATATTTTTCATTTTCTACTGTAATAAGCCCCTATACGCTTTCACCCGAAATAAGTGCAACAGTGCCATGTGTACATATTTTTCTTTTTTTAATGAAATACGCCCCTATATGCTTTCACCAAACATAACTGCAGAAGTGACCTGAGAATATATATTTCTTGTTGGAATGAAATAGGCCACTATACGCTTTAACCAGAAAACAATTAAATAGTGCAGTGCATATATATTTTTCTTATTTTACTGAAATATGCCCTATATGCTTTCACCAGAAATAACTTCAACAGTGCAGAGCGTATATATTTTTTATTTTCTACTGTAATAAGCCCCTATACGCTTTCACCCGAAATAACTGCAACAGTGCCATGCGTAAATATTTTTCTTTTTTTAATGAAATACGCCCCTATATGCTTTCACCAAATATAACTGCAGTAGTTAACTGAGAATATATATATTTTGTTGGAATTAAATAGGCCACTATGAGCTTTAACCAGAAAACAATTAAATAGTGCAGTGCATATATATTTTTCTTATTTTACTGAAATATGCCCCTATACGCTTTCACCTGAAATAACTGCAACAGTGCAGTGCGTATATATTTTTATTTTTTTCATGAAATATGAACCTATACGTTTTCACCAGAAATAACTGCAACAGTGCTGTGCGTATATATTTTTCTTATTTTACTGAAATATGCCCCTATATGCTTTCACCAGAAAAAACATTCAACAGTGCAGTGCGTATATATTTTTGCAACAGTGCAGTGCGTTTATATTTTTCTTATTTTACTGTAATACGCCCCTAGACGCTTTCACCAGAAATAACTGCAGAAGTGTCAGGCGTACATATTTTTCTTTTTTTTATGAAATACGCCCCTATACACTTTCACCAGAAAAAACTGCAGAAGTGACCTGAGAATATATACGCTTTAACCAGAAAACAATTAAATAGTGCAGTGCATATATATTTTTCTTATTTTACTGAAATACACCCTATATACTTAAACCAGAAATAACTGCAACAGTGCAGTGCGTATATATTTTTCTTATTTTACTGAAATATGCCCCTATACGCTTTCAGCAGAAATAAGTGCAACAGTGCAGTGCGTATATATTTTTCTGGTATTACTGAAATATGCCCCTATACGTTTTCACCAGAAATAACTGCAGAAGTGACCTGAGAATATATATTTCTTGTTGAAATGAAATAGGCTACTATGTGCTTTAACCAGAAAACAATAAAATAGTGCAGTGCATATATATTTTTCTTATTTTACTGAAATACGCCCCTATATGCTTTCACCAGAAATAATTGCAACAGTGCAGTGCAAATATATTTTTCTTTTTTTTACTAAAAAACACCCCTATATGCTTTCACAAGAAATAACTGCAACAGTGCAGTGTGTAAATATTTTTCCTATTTTACTGAAATACGCCCTTGTCAGGAATATGGATTAATATTTATTGTCAGCCATGTCCTTACACCCACTATTTGCTGAAAGATAGCAAAGATAGTGAACTCCACAGGAGGGCCCTGCTTCAAAGCTGCTGCCATATAGCAGAAAACAGGCCACATTTGGTTACATTTCACACCTCCATTCAGAGAGCACGTTTCCTGCAGGAGGTCTATGCCATTCCCCAGTTCAATCGATATTAGCAGACAGCATGGAACCGGCGATTTATAAGGAATTATGAATCGCCTGGCCATCGCAGGCGCAAGCTGGATACATATTTGTGTTCCGGAGGCCACGATGAACATGCCCATGGTCTCAGTTTGATAGTGGGATGCCAGGGAAGGGAGATATCCATATCTCCCCACAGAAACCCAATAGCGGCACCATGTTTGGACTCTAGTTGTAGCCGGAACCCAGGCGGATCCGTTGGTCCCAGAACCATCTCCCTGTGACCTTCTGGACTGGAGCTATAAACCCTAAAGGGTTTTGTGGGTCATTTGCAGCCAGTCCAGCAGAGGGGGGGGCGTGGACCCCTCCCAAAAGCCGGGAGGGGAGGGGCCGGCTACAGGTTAAAAGGCTTGTTCCAGCAAGAGGGCATGTCTTTTCTCTGAATGGGAATCACATTGTGCAATGTGTTTAGATGGACCTTCAACCGGCTGACATCACTGCCTCCGACGTGAATACAGCTAAGAACTCATCACTACCCAAAGGACTCATATATCTGGTAAACTGACTTATAGTTCTGCTTAACCCTGTTGTACCTATATCACCTTTATCTGTAACCTCAGACCACTGTATATATTCTTAGTGTATATTGTGTCATCTAGTGTGCCCTTAAGGCAATTAAATATATAATTTAATCTTGTGCTGTCTTGTATCTCGATCACGAATCCCCACGTCCGTGTTTCGGCCTAGTTATAAGCTACCGCGGGTTGGTTTCTCACCTTATATAATCCCGTTAGCGGACCAGACTTATATCAAACGAGAAGCTGGTGGCCAATACCCGGGCTGAGATAGCTCTGTTTTCACTGCAGCAGTGAAATGGCTCTCTCAGCTTGTTGCCTCTCTGTGCCCACGTGGACAGGGGGTGTCTGTGTAAACTGGACCAAGCTGACCTTACCTGCTCCTTTGGAGGGCGTAACTTCACGCATTGGTAACCCGTGACCATACCGAGTCTCGTGAGCTCGATGTAGGTGACGTCAAGCGGGCACGAGGTCTGGTATTCCTCACAGCCCCTATAGACTTTCACCAGAAATAACTGCAACAGTGCAGTGCGTATATATATTTCTTTTTTTACTGAAATACGCCCTATATGCTTTCACTAGAAATAACTGCAACAGTGCAGTGCGTATATATTTTTCTTTTTTTACTGAAATACGCCCCTATATGCTTTCACTAGAAATAACTGCAACAGTGCAGTATGTATATATTTTTCTTATTTTACTGAAATACGCCCCTGTCAGGAATATGGATTAATAATTACTGTCAGCCATGTCCTCACACCCACCATTTTCTGAAAGATAGCAAAGGTAGTGAACTCCACAGGAGGGCACTGCTTCAAAGCTGCTGCCATATAGCAGAAAACTCCTAGCAGGCCACATTTGGTTACATTTCGCACCTCCATTCAGACAGCACGGATCCTGCAGGAAAACCTCCCTGCAGGGGGTCTATGCCATTCCCCAGTTAAATCAATATTAGCAGACAGCATGGAACCGGCGATTTATAAGGAATTATGAATCGCCCGGCCATTGCAGGCTCAAACCGGATACATATTTGTGTTCCGGTGGCCACGATGAACATGCCCATGGTCTACTATGCGCTTTCACCAGAAATAACTGCAACAATGCAGTGCGTATATATTTTTCTTATTTTACTGAAATACGCCATTATACGCTTTCACCCGAAATAACTGCAACAGTGCCAATCGTACATATTTATATATTTTTTTATTAAATATGCCCCTATACACTTTCACCAGAAATAACTGCAGAAGTGACCTGAGAATATATATTTCTTGTTGAAATGAAATAGGCTACTATACGCTTTAACCTGAAAACAATTAAATAGTGAAGTGCGTATATATTTTTCTGGTAGTACTGAAATATGCCCCTATACGCTTTCACCAAAAATAACTGCAACAGTGCAATGCATATATATTTGTCTTATTTTTACTGAAATACGCCTCTATACGCCTCTTTTTTTTACTGTAATAAAACCCCATACGCTTTAAACAGAAATAACTGCAACAGTGCCATGCATACATATTTTTCTTTTTTTAATAAAATACGCCCCTATACGCTTTCACCAGACATATCTGCAGAAGTGACCTGAGAATATTTATTTCTTGTTGGAATAATATAGGCCACTATACGCTTTAACCAGAAAACAATTAAATAGTGCAGTGCTTATATATTTTTCTTATTTTACTGAAATACGCCCCTATATGCTTTCAGCTGAAATAACTCCAACATTACGTATATATTTTTCTTTTTTTACTGTAATACGCCCCTATACGCTTTTAACAGAAATAATTGCAACAGTGCCAAGCGTACATATTTTTCTTTTTTTTAATGAAATAAGCCCCTATACGCGTTCATCAGAAATAACTGCAGAAGTCACCTGAGAATATATATTTCTTGTTAGAATGAAATAGGCCACTATACGCTTTAACCTGAAAACAATTAAATAGTTAAGTGCGTATATATTTTTCTGGTAGTACTGAAATACGCCCCTATACGCTTTTAAAAGAAATAACTGCAACAGTGCAGTGCGAATAGATTTTTCTTTTTTTAATGAAATACGCCGCTATACGCTTTCACCAGACATAACTTCAGAAGTGACTTGAGAATTTATACAGTGGGATGCGAAAGTTTGGGCAACCTTGTTAATCGTCGTGATTTTCCTGTATAAATCGTTGGTTGTTACGATAAAAAATGTCAGTTAAATATATCATATAGGAGACACACACAGTGATATCTGAGAAGTGAAATGAAGTTTATTGGATTTACAGAAAGTGTGCTATAATTGTTTAAACAAAATTAGGCAGGTGCATAAATTTGGGCACTGTTGTCATTTTATTGATTCCAAAACCTTTAGAACTAATTATTGGAACTCAAATTGGCTTGGTAAGCTCAGTGACCCCTGACCTACATACACAGGTGAATCCAATTATGAGAAAGAGTATTTAAGGGGGTCAATTGTAAGTTTCCCTCCTCTTTTAATTTTCTCTGAAGAGTAGCAACATGGGGGTCTCAAAACAACTCTCAAATGACCTGAAGACAAAGATTGTTCACCATCATGGTTTAGGGGAAGGATAGAGAAAGCTGTCTCAGAGATTTCAGCTGTCTGTTTCCACAGTTAGGAACATATTGAGGAAATGTAAGACCACAGGCTCAGTTCAAGTTAAGGCTCGAAGTGGCAGACCAAGAAAAATCTCGGATAGACAGAAGCGACGAATGGTGAGAACAGTCAGAGTCAACCCACAGACCAGCACCAAAGACCTACAACATCATCTTGCTGCAGATGGAGTCACTGTGCATCGTTCAACCATTCGGCGCACTTTACAAGGAGATGCTGTATGCGAGAGTGATGCAGAGGAAGCCTTTTCTCCGCCCACAGCACAAAAAGTGCCACTTGAGGTGGGCTAAAGCACATTTGGACAAGCCAGCTTCATTTTGGAATAAGGTGCTGTGGACTGATGAAACTAAAATTGAGTTATTTGGCCATAACAAGGGGCGTAATGCATGGAGGAAAAAGAACACAGCATTCCAAGAAAAACACCTGCTACCTACAGTAAAATATGGTGGTGGTTCCATCATGCTGTGGGGCTGTGTGGCCAGTGCAGGGATTGGGAATCTTGTCAAAGTTGAGGGACGCATGGATTCCACTCAGTATCAGCAGATTCTGGAGACCAATGTCCAGGAATCAGTGACAAAGCTGAAGCTGCGCCTGGGCTGGATCTTTCAACAAGGCAACGACCCTAAACACGGCTCAAAATCCACTAAGGCATTTATGCAGAGGAACAAGTACAACGTTCTGGAATGGCCATCTCAGTCCCCAGACCTGAATATAATTGAAAATCTGTGGTGTGACTTAAAGAGAGCTGTCCATGCTCGGAAGCCATCAAACCTGAATGAACTGAAGATGTTTTGTAAAGAGGAATGGTCCAAAATACCTTCAACCAGAATCCAGACTCTCATTGGAAGCTACAGGAAGCGTTTAGAGGCTGTAATTTCTGCAAAAGGAGGATCTACTAAATATTGATTTCATTTCTTTTTTGTGGTGCCCAAATTTATGCACCTGCCTAATTTTGTTTAAACAATTATAGCACACTTTCTGTAAATCCAATAAACTTAATTTCACTTCTCAAATATCACTGTGTGTGTCTCCTATATGATATATTTAACTGACATTTTTTATCGTAACAACCAACGATTTATACAGGAAAATCATGACGATTAACAAGGTTGCCCAAACTTTCGCATTCCACTGTATTTCTTGTTGGACTGAAATAGGCTACTATATGCTTTAACCAGAAAACAATTAAATAGTGCAGTGCGTATATATTTTTCTTTTTTTTACTGAAATACGCACCTATACGCTTTCACCAGAAATAACTGCCACAATGCAGTGCGTATATATTTTTCTTTTTTTACTGTAATAAACTACCATATGCTTTAAAGAGAATTAACTGCAACAGTGCCATGCAAAGATATTTTTCTTTTTTAGATTAAAGGGAGTCTGTCACCACATTTCAGCATATTAGACCGATCAAATAGGGTTATATGATCCACCCAGCACTTAAAAACAGTACCTTTGTTGTAGAAAACGGACTTTTCTTTTAGCCAAAAATGAACTTATAAGGTTATGTTAATGAGCCCTCTCAAGTGCCCAGGGCGGTCTCTCAATCCTCGGAGCCCCAGGCAGCACCTCCTAAACGGCTCATAACCCCGCCCTCCGTGCGCCTCTGCCCGCCCGTTTACTCCCCTCCCCTATCCTTTTCCACTGTGGCTGTGCGGTCCAAATCGTAGCGGGCGCATGCGCAATGCGATGCCCGCTCCTGGCAGGGCATCGCAATACCTACTGCGCATGCGCCCGCTACGATTTGGACCGCACAGCCGCAGTGGAAAAGGACAGGGGAGGGGAGTAAACGGGCGGGCAGAGGCGCACGGAGGGCGGGGTTATGAGCCGTTTAGGAGGTGCTGCCTGGGGCTCCGAGGATTGAGAGACCGCCCTGGGCACTTGAGAGGGCTCATTAACATAACCTTATAAGTTCATTTTCGGCTAAAAGAAAAGTCCGTTTTCTACAACAAAGGTACCGTTTTTAAGTTCTGGGTGGATCATATAACCCTATTTGATCGGTTTAATATGCTGAAATGTGGTGACAGACTCCCTTTAAATACGCCCCTATACGCATTCACCAGACATATCTGCAGAAGTGACCTGAGAATATATATTTCTTGCTGGAATGAAAAAGGCCACTGTACACTTTAACCAGAAAACAATTAAATAGTGCAGTGCATATATATTTTTCTTATTTTACTGAAATACGCCCCTATACGCTTTCAGCAGAAATAACTGCAACATTGCGTATATATTATTCTTTTTTTACTGTAATTCGCCTCTATAAGCTTTTAACAGAAATAACTGCAACAGTGCAAAGCTTACATATTTATTTTTATTTTTTTATGAAATACGCCCCTACATGCTTTCACTAGAAATAACTGCAGAAGTGACCTGAGAATATATATTTCTTGTTAGAATGAAATAGGCCACTATACTCTTGAACCTGAAAACAATTAAATAGTGAAGTGCATATATATGTTTCTGGTAGTACTGAAATACGCCCCTAGACGCTTTCACCAGAAATGTTTCTTTAAATGGACCGCGGTGCTCCAGAACAAAGCAGAAACATCCTCCCTTCCAGATCACACAGAAGTCCCTTGGATATGGGAAAGCGATCAGATCACTTGGATTCACCTTTCCTTTGGGAACCTTTGTGAGAAATCAAGGTTGCCACAAATAGTGAAGTACAATCACACAAGTTTAGATTGCAAGGTTTTATTGTACTTACAAGATCAAATAAGGTAACAGGCAGTATGTTTAAATCATTCACCCGACCCGGGTTTCGCTTTGGAAAGCTTCGTCAGGGGTATCTCCTCCGCCTACTTTGGGGCGGTCTTTATATACCTGCAGGTGGGAATCTACCACACCTCCATAAGATCGTCATAGCCTTTGTGGTTCAATACAAAAATGAAAACCCATATGGGGTACATAAAATACACTCAAACTCCTTCCGGTTACCACATTGAATAGTTAACATAAAAAATACATATGGACTGATCGTATAACATTCTCATAATTAGAAATATCCACCCACCCCACATGACCACATAACTAGCCATCAGTAGAAAGCACACTTCCTGGGACCTGTCCCTTCATTCAAAAATGTCCCCACCCACATGATTAGCTCCAATAGGGGATTACACATCATAGGACCGCCCTGCTTCATTCATGGTAGCCATACGTGTCATAACCCATGTAATCCATTCCCAACAATGAGATGTCCCGAATAGTTCGCCGGCAAATAGTTTGTTCGCGTTCGCCGCGGTGTGCGAACATATGCGATGTTCGGACCGCCCCCTATTCATCATCATTGAGTAAACTTTGACCCTGTACCTCACAGTCAGCAGACACATTCCAGCCAATCAGCAGCAGACCCTCCCGCCCAGACCCTCCCACCTCCTGGACAGCATCCATTTTAGATTAATTTGAAAGCTGCATTCTTAGTGAGAGGAGGGACAGTGTAGCTGCTGCTGATTTAATAGGGAAATCGATAGCTAGGCTAGTGCATTCAGTGTCCACTACAGTCCTGAAAGACTCATCTGATCTCTGCTGTAAGGACAGCACCCCCAAAAAGCCCTTTTTAGGGCTAGAACATCAGTCTGCTTTTTTTTTTTTTTTTCTGTGTAATCTAATTGCAGTTGCCTGCCTGCCAGCGTGTGTGTCAGACTCACAGCGTATACTGTTGCCCAGTGCCACCACTCATATCTGGTGTCACAATAGCTTGCGTTTAAAAAAAACAACACTTTTTGGACTGAAATAATAGCAGTCATTTTCCTTCACAAGTGTGCGTTTCAGGGCCTGCAAGGGCACAGTGTCACACCAATGCAACTCATATCTGGTGTAACAGTGGTGCACATTTAAAAAAAACAACACTTTTTGGACTGAAATAATAGCAGTCATTTTCCTTCACAAGTGTGCGTTTCAGGGCCTGCAAGGGCACAGTGTCACACCAGTGCAACTGATATCTGGTGTAACAGCGGTGCACATTTAAAAAAAACAACACTTTTTAGACTGAAATAATAGCAGTCATTTTCCTTCACAAGTGTGCGTTTCAGGGCCTGCAAGGGTAAGGTGTCAACACAGTGCAACTAATATCTGGTGTAACAGTGGTGCACATAAAAAAAAAAAAAGACTTTTTGGACTGAAATAATAGCAGTCATTTTCCTTCACAAGTGTGCGTTTCAGGGCCTGCAAGGGCACAGTGTCACACCAGTGCAACTCATATCTGGTGTAACAGTGCTGCACATTTAAAAAAGGAAAACACTTTTTGGACTGAAATAATAGAAGTCATTTTCCTTCACAAGTGTGCGTTTCAGGGCCTGCAAGGGCACAATGTCACACCAGTGCAACTCATATCTGGTGTAACAGTGGTGCACATTTAAGAAAAAAAAATAATAATTGGACTGAAATAATAGCAGTCATTTTCCTTCACAAGTGTGCGTTTCAGGGCCTGCAAGGGCACAGTGTCACACTAGTGCAGCTCATATCTGGTGTAACAGTGGTGCACATAAAAAAAAAAAAGACTTTTTGGACTGAAATAATAGCAGTCATTTTCCTTCACAAGTGTGCGTTTCAGGGCCTGCAAGGGCACAGTCTCACACCAGTGCAACTCATATCTGGTGTAACAGTGGTGCACATTTAAAAAAAAAAACTTTTTGGACTGAAATAATAGCAGTCATTTTCCTTCACAAGTGTACGTTTCAGGGCCTGCAAGGGCACAGTGTCAAACCAGAGCAACTCATATCTGGTGTAACAGTAGTGAACATTTAAAAAAAAAAATACAATTTTGACTGTAATAGATTGAATAGCAGTTAGTTGTCTGCAAGCGTGTGTGTCAGGCCTACAGCGTCTACTCTGCCAACTTCTGCCAGTGCACAGTGCCACTTATATCTGGTGTCACAGTAGCTTGCACGCATAGTACAACTTAACTAATCTAAAAAAAAATGACAGGCAGAGGCAGGCCACCCTGCAGGGGCCTTCGTGGTCGTGGTGCTGTGATTCCCTTTGGCCCTAGAATAATGCCCAGTGTTCAGAGGCCACGTACCCTGAACTCGAAAAGTTCTGAGGACATAGTTGACTGGCTAACACAGGACACCCAATCTTCAGCAGCTTCCGCTCGGAACCTTGACGCACCATCCTCCTCCAGCTTAGCTTCGGGCACCTCTCAAGTTACCACTCGCCCGCCTGCCGCCAGCACAAACACTAGCATCACAGCCGCTTCACTTGATCTGTCAGAGGAGTTATTTACACATCAGTTAGAAGAAATGAGTGATGCGCAACCATTATTGCCAAAGGATGTAGATAACAGGGATATGTCTCAGTCAGGTAGCATTACACACATGGACGTACGGTGTGATGATGATGATGTTGTACCCGCTGCTGCTTCCTTTGCTGAGTTGTCAGATACAAGTGAAGCGGTTGATAATGACGATGTGTCCGTGGATGTCACGTGGGTGCCCGCTAGAAGAGAAGAAGAACAGGGGGAAAGTTCAGATGGGGAGACAGAGAGGAGGAGGAGACGAGTTGGAAGCAGGGGGAGGTCGTCGCAAGGAGCTAGTGGCACAGTCAGACAGCACCCGGGGTCAGCCAGACAGCACGCCAATCAACGCATGCTGTTGCCACCACCAGAATGCCATCATTGCAGAGCTCAGCAGTGTGGCATTTTTTTTGTGTGTCTGCCTCTGACAACAGCGATGCCATTTGCAACCAGTGCCAAAAGAAACTGAATCGTGGGAAGTCCAACACCCACCTCGGTACAACTGCTTTGCGAAGGCACATGATCGCACATCACAAACACCTATGGGATCAACACATGAGTACAAGCAGCACACAAACTCAAAGCCGCCATCCTCCTCCTGGTCCAGCATCTTCAGCCACGTCAACCACTGCTGTCCTCCTTGCCCCCTCTCAACCATCCGCCACTCCGTCTCTCGCCTTGAGCAGTTCCTGTTCATCTGCCCACAGTCAAGTGTCTGTCAAGGACATGTTTGAGCGTAAGAAGCCAATGTCACAAAGTCACCCCCTTGCCCGGCGTCTGACAGCTGGCTTGTCTGAACTCTTAGCCAGCCAGCTTTTACCATAGAAGCTGGTGGAGTCTGAGGCGTTTCAAAATTTTTTAGCTATTGGGACACCGCAGTGGAAGGCACGCGGCCGAAATTTCTTTGCACAAAAGTCAATCCCCAACCTGTACTCGATTGTGCAAAAGGAAGAAATGGCATGTTTGGCACACAGTGTTGGGGCAAGGGTCCATCTGACCACTGATACCTGGTCTGCAAAGCACGGTCAGGGCAGGCATATCACCTACACTGCGCATTGGGTAAACCTGCTGATGGCTGCCAAGCATGGAATGCGTGGCTCTGCAGAGGAGTTGGTGACACCGCCACGACTTGCAGGCAGGCCTGCTGCCACCTCCTCTACTTCTCCTATTCCATCCTCTTCCATAACCTCCTCGGCTGAGTCCTCTTCTGCTGCTGCGTCTTGCTCCACATCAACAGCACCCCCTCAGCTCCCCAGGGGCTATTCCACATCCCGGATATGGCAGTGTCACGCCGTCTTGGGGTTGACTTGCCTGAAAGCAGAGAGTCACACCGGACCAGCACTCCTGTCCACCCTGAACGCACAGGTGGATCAGTGGATGACTCCGCACCAACTGGAGATCGACAAAGTGGTGTGTGACAACGGAAGCAATTTGTTGGCGGCATTGAATTTGGGCAAGTTGTCACATGTGCCGTGCATGGCACATGTGTGTAATCTGATCGTACAACGCTTTGTGCATAAGTACCCAGGCTTACAGGACGTCCTGAAGCAGGCCAGGAAGGTGTGTGGCCATTTCAGGCATTCCTACACAGCCATGGTGCACTTTTCAGATATCCAGCGGCGAAACAACATGCCAGTGAGGCGCTTGATTTGCGACAGCCCGACACGTTGGAATTCAACACTCCTAATGTTCGACCGCCTGCTCCAACAAGAAAAAGCCGTCAACGAGTATTTGTATGACCGGGATGCTAGGACAGCCTCTGCGGAGCCGTGAATTTTTTTGCCACGTTACTGGACGCTCATGCGCAATGCCTGTAGGCTCATGCGTCCTTTTGAGGAGGTGATAAACCTAGTCAGTCGCACTGAAGGCACCATCAGCGACATCATCCCATTTGTTTTCTTCCTGGAGCGTGCCCTGCGAAGAGTGCTGGATCAGGCCGTAGATAAGCGTGAAGAGGAATAGTTGTGGTCACCATACCCACCAGAAACAGCCTTATCAGCATCGCTTGCTGGACCTGCGGCAACGCTGGAAGAGGAGTGTGAGGAAGAGGAGTCAGAGGAGGAATGTGGCTTTGAGGAGGAGGAGGAAGACCAACCACAACAGGCATTCCAGGGCGCTCGTTGTCACCTATCTGGTACCCGTGGTGTTGTACGTGGCTGGGGGGAAGAACATACCTTCAGTGAGATCAATGAGGATGAGGAACGGGACATGAGTAGCTCGGCATCCAACCTTGTGCAAATGGGGTCTTTCATGCTGTTGTGCCTGTTGAGGGACCCTCGTATAAAAAAGGCTGAAGGAGAATGACCTGTACTGGGTGTCCACGCTACTAGATCCCCGGTATAAGCAGAAAGTGCCTGAAATGTTACCGAATTAGCACAAGTAGGAAAGGATGCAGCAGTTCGAAAATAAATTAAAAAGTATGCTTTACACAGCGTATAAGGGTGATGTCACAGCACAACGGGAATCTATCAGGGGAAGAGGTGAAAGTAATCCTCCTCCTCCCACGAGCACGCCGGCAAGGACAGGATGCTTTACAGACGTGTTGTTGATGGAGGACATGCAGAGCTTTTTAAGTCCTACGCATCGCCACAGCCCTTCGGGGTCCACCCTCAGAGAACGACTCGACCGACAGGTAGCAGACTACCTCGCCTTAACTGCAGATATCGATACTCTGAGGAGCGATGAACCCCTTGACTACTGGGTGTGCAGGCTTGACCTGTGGCCTGAGCTATCCCAATTTGCGATAGAACTTCTGGACTGCCCCACTTCAAGTGTCCTGTCAGAAAGGACCTTCAGTGCAGCAGGAGGTATCGTCACTGAGAACAGAAGTCGCCTAGGTCAAAAAAGTCTAGATTACCTCACCTTTATTAAGATGAATGAGAGATGGATCCCGAAGGGACTGACAGTGGGCGATACATACGACTAAAAAAGGCCTGATGAGATGAGCTGCCTTGGGCTAAAAATGGTCCACACGCTGCTGTATTTTATCTCTGAATGCCGGATGACTTGCGTGACTTATCCGCAACCAACTAGGGTTCAAGCCGCAATGTTTTAGGGCACTTTCTGCCTAGGAAACAAACATCAATTTTTCTGGCCTAACAATACCAAATTTTTCAGGCTTGTGTACAGTCGTGGCCAAAAGTTTTGAGAATGACACAAATATTAGTTTTCACCAAGTTTGCTGCTAAACTGCTTTTAGATCTTTGTTTCAGTTGTTTCTGTGATGTAGTGAAATATAATTACACGCACTTCATACGTTTCAAAGGCTTTTATCGACAATTACATGACATTTATGCAAAGAGTCAGTATTTGCAGTGTTGGCCATTCTTTTTCAGGACCTCTGCAATTCGACTGGGCATGCTCTCAATCAACTTCTGGGCCAATTCCTGACTGATAGCAACCCATTCTTTCATAATTACTTCTTGGAGTTTGTCAGAATTAGTGGGTTTTTGTTTGTCCACCCGCCTATTGAGGATTGACCACAAGTTCTCAATGGGATTAAGATCTGGGGAGTTTCCAGGCCATGGACACAAAATGTCAACGTTTTGGTCCCCGAGCCACTTAGTTATCACTTTTGCCTTATGGCACGGTGCTCCATCGTGCTGGAAAATGCATTGTTCTTCACCAAACTGTTGTTGGATTGTTGGAAGAAGTTGCTGTTGGAGGGTGTTTTGGTATTATTCTTTATTCATGGCTGTGTTTTGGGGCAAAATTGTGAGTGAGCCCACTCCCTTGGATGAGAAGCAACCCCACACATGAATGGTCTCAGGATGCTTTACTGTTGGCATGACACAGGACTGATGGTAGCGCTCACCTTTTCTTCTCCGGACAAGCCTTTTTCCAGAGGCCCCAAACAATCGGAAAGAGGCTTCATCGGAGAATATGACTTTTCCCCAGTCCTCAGCAGTCCATTCACCATACTTTCTGCAGAAGATCAATCTGTCCCTGATGTTTTTTCGGAGAGAAGTGGCTTCTTTGATGCCCTTCTTGACACCAGGCCATCTTCCAAAAGTCTTCACCTCACTGTGCGTGCAGATGCGCTCACACCTGCCTGCTGCCATTCCTGAGCAAGCTCTGCACTGGTGGCACTCCGATCCCGCAGCTGAATCCTCTTTAGGAGACGATCCTGGCGCTTGCTGGACTTTCTTGGACGCCCTGAAGCCTTCTTAACAAGAATTGAACCTCTTTCCTTGAAGTTCTTGATGATCCTATAAATTGTTGATTGAGGTGCAATCTTAGTAGCCACAATATCCTTGCCTGTGAAGCCATTTTTATGCAACGCAATGATGGCTGCACGCGTTTCTTTGCAGGTCACCATGGTTAACAATGGAAGAACAATGATTTCAAGCATCACCCTCCTTTTAACATGTCAAGTCTGCCATTTTAACCCAATCAGCCTGACATAATGATCTCCAGCCTTGTGCTCGTCAACAGTCTCACCTGAGTTAACAAGACGATTACTGAAATGATCTCAGCAGGTCCTTTAATGACAGCAATGAAATGCAGTGGAAAGGTTTTTTTGGGATTAAGTTAATTTTCATGGCAAAGAAGGACTATGCAATTCATCTGATCACTCTTCATAACATTCTGGAGTATATGCAAATTGCTATTATAAAAACTTAAGCAGCAACTTTTCCAATTTCCAATATTTATCTAATTCTCAAAACTTTTGTCCATGACTGTACATGCCTAATTTTTCTGGCCTCTGGTGCTGCACTGTGGCTGCAAAAACAAAACAAAAAAAAAGCACATACATGTGTCAATTCCCCTTCGTGATTGTTACCTTGTCGTGGTGAAGGGGCTTGCGTATCACAATGAAGCGACCACCTCTATGAGTGTGTTGGCAATGGCAATGTTGGCACACCCAGATGATAAGGTCGTTGCTTCATTTTGAACAGACCAAAAGCGATCGGCTGGATAATTTTGCATAGAAAAAACATAAATTTTCTTTGTGATCATCTAAGGTGATCATTAAAGCCTACTAGGCCAACAATGGGCCCACACTGCAGAATCATTGTTTTCTGGGTCACTTAACTGTCACTGAACTACCTCAGCACGACCATAGGCTTTGTAAAACCCCCATTGCCTGCAATCTCCCAAACGTGCGCACGAGCACAGTCATAACTACACCAAGATTGACGCATAGAGGTATAAAATTTATGTCATGAGAGTGTCAACTATTGACAACTCTTTGCGGTTGTCTAAAATCTATTCCATACACGTCCGCTGATAGGGGATGTAACAGGGATTAAACTGATAAGAATAGAACAACAAAACACACCACAACTATCTGGCGGCACATTAGATTGCACGCGCAGTGCCCCAAATTTGAAGTAGGAGGACTGACCAAGCATCTTTTTCCATCTCCACGTTCCTAAAATCAATGTCATATACTCATCCCCTGATAGGGGATGTAACAGGGAATAAACTGATAAGAATAGAACAACATAACACACCACAACTATCTGGCGGCACATTAGATTGCACGCGCAGTGCCCCAAATTTGAAGTAGGAGGACCGACCAAGCATCTTTTTCCATCTCCCGGTTCCTAAATTCAATGCCATATACACGTCCCCTGATAGGGGACGTAACAGGGATTAAACTGATAAGAATAGAACAACATAACACACCAAAACTATCTGGCGGCACATTAGATTGCACGCGCAGTGCCCCAAATTTGAAGTAGGAGGACCGACCAAGCATCTTTTTCCATCTCCCGGGTTCCTAAAATCAATGCCATATACACGTCCCCTGATAGGGGACGTAACAGGGATTAAACTGATAAGAATAGAACAACATAACACACCACAACTATCTGGCGGAACATTAGATTGCACGCGCAGTGCCCCAAATTTGAAGTAGGAGGACCGACCAAGCATCTTTTTCCATCTCCACGTTCCTAAAATCAATGCCATATACACGTCCCCTGATAGGGGATGTAACAGGGATTAAACTGATAGGAATAGTACTACTTAACACACCTTATAATAACGCAGAGAGAGACAATGCAGAGAGAGGAGTCTGAAAAAGAGGAGTCAGAGGAGGAAGGTGGCTTTGAGGAGGTGAAAGACCAACCACAGCAGGGGGCTTGTTGTCACCTTTCGGGGACCCTTGGTGTTGTACGTGGCTGGGTGGAGGAAGAGACCTTCAATGACATCAGTGAGGGCAAGGAAAGAGACATGGCTAGCTTGGTATCCAACCTTGTGCAAATGGGGAGTTTGCGGTTGTGCAAATGGACTGTATGTGGTGCGTTAAACGGGGAGTTTGGTCTGTCACTGTGAAGCGGGCATAACCCTTACTCTACCTGATCGATACAACATCATACCTGATGTTTTAAAGCACGTTATTCCAAACAATTTAGGAATGTTAGGTGATTTATGCCCTTTATGGATTAAAACCCGACTCTGAGTCAACTACGTAATTTTCCATGAGAGTTTTGCCATGGATCCCCCTCCGGCATGCCACAGTCCAGGTGTTAGTCCCCTTGAAACAACTTTTCCATCACTATTGTGGCCAGAAAGAGTCCCTGTGGGTTTTAAAATTCGCCTGCCTATTGAAGTCTATGGCGGTTCGCCCGGTTCGCCAGTTCGCGAATATTTGCGAAAATTTGCGTTCGCCGTTCGCGAACGAAAATTTTTATGTTCGCGACATCTCTAGTCAAAACCCACATGATTCATTCCAACCAGTAGTGGATTACACATCATAGGACGGCCCTCCTTCATTCATGGATGGTCCAACGCGTCATGCCCCACGCGGTCCATTTCCACCAATGGTAAAATACATACCCTAGGGTTACCACCCTCCATCCATGAATGACTGTCGCAACAAAAGAAAGGCAACGTACTAACGGCTGTTTTATACAAAAAAAAAATTTGCACGCTTTCACCAGAAATACCTGCAACAGTGCAGTCTGTATAAATTTTTCTTATTTTACTGAAATACTCCCCTGTCAGGAATATTGATTAATATTTACTGTCAGCCATGTCCTCACACCCAACATTTGCTGAAAGATAACAGAGGTAGTGAACTCCACAGGAGGGCCCTGCTTCAAAGCCGCTGCCAGATAGCAGAAAACTCCTAGCAGGCCACATTTGGTTACATTTCACACCTCCATTCAGACAGCACGGATCCTGCAGGAAAACCTCCCTGCAGGGGGTATATGCCATTCCCCAGTTCAATCGATATTAGCAGACAGCATGAAACCGGTGATTTATAAGGAATTATGAATCGCCCGGCCATCGCAGGCGCAAACTGGATACATATTTGTGTTCCGGAGGCCACGATGAACATGCCCATGGTCTCAGTTTGATGGTGGGATGCCAGGGAAGGGAGATATCCATATCTCCCCACAGAAACCCAATAGCTGCACCATGTTTGGACTTTTGTTGTAGCTGGAACCCAGGCGGATCCGTTGGTCCCAGAACCATCTCCCTGTGACCTTCTGGACTGGAGCTATAAACCCTAAACGGTTTTATGGGTCATTTGCAGCCAGTCCAGCAGAGGGGGGGTGGACCCCTTCCAAAGGTTGGGAGGGAAGGGGCCAGCTACAGGTTAAAAGGTTTGTGCCAGCAAGCGGGCGTGTCTTTTCTCTGAAAGGGGGTCACATTGTGCGATGTGTTTAGAGGGACCTGCAACCGGCTGACATCACTGCCTCCGACGTGAATACAGCTAAGAACTCATCACTACCCAAAGGACTCATATATCTGGTAAACTGACTTATTGTTCTGCTTAACCATTTTGTACCTATATCACCTGTATCTGTAACCTCAGACCACTTTATATATTCTTAGTGTATATTGTGTCATCTAGTGTGCCCTTAAGGCAATTAAATATATATATATTTAATCTTGTGCTGTCTTGTATCTCGATCACGAATCCCCACGTCTGTGTTTAGGCCTAGTTATAAGCTACCGCGGGTTGGTTTCTCACCTTATATAATCCCCTTAGCGGACCGGGCTTATATCAAGCGAGAAGCTGGTGGCAGATACCCGGGCTGAGACAGCGCTGTTTTCACTGCGGCAGTGAAAAGGCTCTCTCTCAGCTTGTTGCCTCTCTGTGCCCGCGTGGACAGTAGGTGTCTGTATAAACTGTACCAAGCTGACCTTACCTGCTCCTCTGGAGGGCATAACGTATCGCTTTGGTAACCCGTGACCATACCGAGTTTCGTGAGCTCGACGTAGGTGATGTCAAGCGGGCACGAGGTCTGGTATTCGTCACAGCCCCTATACGCTTTCACCAGAAATAACTGCAACAATGCAGTGCGTATATATTTTTCTTATTTTACTCAAATACGCCATTATACACTTTTACCTGAAATAACTGCAACAGTGCAGTATGTATTGTAAGAAGGTACAGGGGGCCGTCATTGATGGAAGGTATGTGTCACCGAGATTCCTGTACTCGGGGAGGTAAGAGCCGGTAGTTTTAAGTGTCAGCGGCAGCTAGTGCTGACTGACACAGTTTTTTGTTAGTATGGCTGTAAAGCCGATCTGGGCCGTCTCTTACGGGGAGTAGCCAAAGTGCTGGGTGGGTGGCTGCTCTCCACGCTACAGGCCGGGTCTTTATGGCCTATATAAAAAACCCAGCCAACAATCTCAGCTGGGTGTGGTTTATCCTCCATCTGACAGAGAAGCTGGGGAGTCTCTGTTTTGGAACCTGTGAATTTGTGCCGTGCAAAAGGGATGAGAGCCGCATGCCGGGAAACAGACCCCTAAAGCCTGCTGTGGACTGCGGGTGGAAAACTGCTAACCAGGTGAAGATTTTGTTCTATGGACATTGCATGGTGTGAACAAACACTAAGACTGTGAACGGTAATTTTTGTTTTTCCTTATGTGTGAATAAACACCGAACTGTTTAAGTTAAATACTTTGTGATTGCCTCTATACTGCGTCCGCTAGCCTGTCTACCAGAGCAAAACCCCACCGTATATATATTTCTTGTTGTCCTGAAATATGTCCCTATACGCTTTCCCCCAGAAATAACTGCAACAGTGCAGTGCATATATATTTTTCTTTGCTACTGAAATACCCCCCAATACGCTTTCAACAGAAATAACTGCAGAAGTGAAATGCGTATATATTTTTCTTGTAGTACTGAATAAAATACTAAGACATAAGCCTCCAAAGGCTTTTCAATAGAAGACTTGCAGCCCAATAACAAAAAGCTTGAATGACAGAGTTGTCTAATGACTATTTGGATCCCCAAATAATCGTTCCCTGCACTTGTAAATAACTTTTGTATCAATGTCCCTAGCGCCTTCTGACTTCTCTCCCTACACTAAAATGCTGTGAAATTATTCCTCCCTATTTTTACCCTGCACTTATAAATATTTTTTTCTGTCTTTTTTTTCCCCACAATCGTTTTTCCAATAGCTGTCCCTAGCGCCTTCACACGTCTGTCCCTGCACTCTGAACGCTGGAAAATGACAGAATCTAAAATGGCTGCCGTATTTATAATGGCTGCTGATTCGCCCGCCCCCCCCCCCCCTTCCTTCCCCAACACTAGTCTCAAATAATTATTTCTTTTGTTAGGCCCAAAGCACTTCAATCCGATAATGAATATGCATTGTGCTTTTGAAGCTGAGGACAAAAGTACAGATGCTTCAGGGTGGAGTAGTGTTCTGATAAATTTTCGCTTTTTTTGTGGTCTAAGGTATTGGAGGAATTAATAAGTTTCCCATATTGATGACCAGTTTCCCATATTGATGACCTTGACTCAGAATAGTTCATCAATATCAGATTGGCAGGGGTCCGACTCCCAGCACCCTCGCCGATCAGCTGATTGAAGAGAAGACAGTGCTCCCACAAGCACTGCCTTTTCTTTACTGTTCACCTGCCATCAATATCACAGCAAGGCTGCGGGGTAATTACTAAAGCTTGATCTCATTCAAGTGAATGGGATGTAGGCTAGTAGAAGTTGTAATTAACCTGCACCGCCAATGCGATGTTGATGGCAAGCAGATAAACTGTGAAGGGAATGTAGTGAAGAGATTGCATGTACTCTTATTGCTCCACTTAACCTAAGTGACAATAGATGCTAATATGTACATTTGAATCCTATGTGCTGTTTCAGTTTCCCCCACCCATTCGACTCCTCCTTCTGTGAACATTCTGTATATAAGGCATTATAATGAGTATAATTAAATCAGAAAATGAGACAACAGCATACTCTTTTGGCTCGTATCCTGTGCAGAAAGAAGATACGCATATCTATTACTCCATTTCTATCTGCTTAACACTATTACTGTACACAGGATTGATCATTTTATAAAACTAGAGTGATTAAACATCTACTGTATGATCCTTCCTTTATGGTAACAGAAAATACTATGCAAGTATTCTACAGATTTCTACACATTTTCTTTGTCTGGTGTTTATTCTGTGACCCAGCACATTATTATCAAACAAAACAAGCAACAAGAGCTGCAACCCCAATAAATGCTTGTTTTGTCAAAATGTGATGATGTGCAAACTGTGCAAAAAAATAATAATCTAAACACAAATTGAAGAAAGAAGAAACTGCTCTACTTTTCCATTTCGCTGAAAAAATCAATAGCAGTTTGGGACAGTAATGTCTGAGCAATTTTCAAACGACATACTGTACTTTCTAGTCGGTCTGTACTTTGTTGAGCTATAAACCAGCTGCATTAAATTGCTCCATCTCAGGACAGTGCTTTTTAAGTGATCATTGGTGACTAATAACATTGCTATTTTTGTACAGTACTACCAAATTGAAGTATAGAGAATACAGAAAACAAATTCTGAAATAATTAGGGTTAATAGGGTTCATTACAATATGTTAAATAGGGAAAGGATACAGTGATTTATTTTATAGAATGAAAATGAAAAGAAACATATTAATACATTGTTTTAAATTGTTAAACCTGATGAGGCTGGTGTACCTTGAAAATGTCAAAATGGCTGTATAATTGTTAAAAATGTTCCTACCTGATATTAAAATGAACATTTTTATGGGCTAGACTAATGAACCTAGTGTGTTTGTGAGATAAATTTAATCTCTGCGCTGACAAGCTGCTGCTTGTGCAGAATAGTGTGCGATAGAGATGTCAGCAGTAGAGGGGAGGTACACTGTGAGGAGTTATTAAGTCAGATTGACACTAGCTCATAAATACACTTTACTAAGGATGTGTGAATCGTTTCTAAACAAATCTGATTCATTAAAAACTTCACAAAAATTTGTCCACAAAATGAACTTGAAGCCTTTGCGATTTGTTTGGGACAAATTGCATAAAAAAAAGAAGTGGAGGAAGCGTGGGGAGGGCTTGCCGTGATTGGCTTGGAGGCTGATAGACAGCCTCATCAGCCAATCAGGGGGGCAGTAGGCAGAGATATTCCTATGTTAAACCAGCAAAAGAGTCATATTTCTAACCAGGAATGAGTGTGTCATTCAGTGTCTGCCCAAAAAAATGGTTACAGAGTATACAGAGTCACAAGTAACAATGTTAGTGTGGCACTGTAGGTTAAGAATGCAAAAATATAATATTGTAGATTTTAGGAAATTTGATCAGGGAAACCTTTGAAGGAGTGAGGGTCTGGTCACACTGTGCTTAAAGGGGTTGCATTCGCGGCTGCCCTCCATTAATTTCTATGGGAGAGCCAAAAATAGCCGAGCAGCATGCTCACTTCTATGGGGCTGATGTAAATAGCTGAGCCAGTGCTATTTTTTGTGCTCCCATATGAATGAATGGAGGGCAGCCACGAATGCACGGTGCACTCTCGTTCACTTCGCGGGCTGAACCCGCACCTATCAGAAATTGGGGGCATATCCTGGCAATATAACCCCAATGTTTGAGGTGAGAAAACCCCTTTAAGTTGCTTGCTGCTGTAACAAATCAGCTTAGCTTTTTTTCCCCCAAACCTCAAGTTTCTACAGTTCTTTATTGCCAGCACAGCACCCCATTCTGCTGAAATCACTAAGCAATTGGACATTTGTTTTTCAGAGCATTATATCTGTGTTACTAAATGCATTGCATTACTGCAAAACCATGTTACGGCAATAACCTTATTTTATACCCATTGGGAAATGGGACCCTTTTGAAAGTCTTTTTGTTGGACAATACAGGCACACACTGGCAGAGATACAGTTTCCTTGTCCAGGATTTAGTAGTCACCACTAGGGATGAGCAAATCAACTTCGGACAAAACATCTAAAGTCGATTTGCAGTATTAGAATGCATTAGCCCCTATGAGCCGAAGTTATTACTTTGCGAAGTCTTGCAAGACTTCAGATAATAACTTCAGAAATTAATTTCTAATGTTAAAAATAATTTTCCCGAACTCTGTTTCCAGGTGGCTCATCCCTAGACACAACAGGCAAATTATACAGGTTTGCTTAAGCAAAATGTTCATGAAACATAAATGTTAGTGTTGAGCAAGCATGCTCGGCCAAATACCAGTTCGGCTCGAGCGTCGCTATGTTCGGCACATGCCAATACTCGGCAACCTGCACTAAATTGCTCAGTGTTAGGGAGAGCTGTGCATAGGAAGGGACAGACAGTGTAGGGAGTGTAATAGGAAGATTTTTATACAAAAAACTTTTCAGAGACCCAAATCCCACATGCTGATGTAACTTTTCAGAGGCCTGTGCCACATGCTGATGTAAGTGTGAAGCACAGCTCCGCTTCTAGCTCTACCCTCTTAGCTCACTTAAGCCACATGTGAAAGATCAAAGATGGTCAAGATCGGTGGATCTAAAGCCTCTGACCCGTCCGGTCCATCTAAAAACAACATTCAAGCAGGGGAAATTGAGAAATTTATCAAAAAGGCAGCGTCTTCCTACATTTCCAGAGAATCAAAGATGGCGCCCGGAATGCCGAAAGCAGCCGGACATAAATTGCGCGCTTCTGAAGAGCTAGGCAAAGGTAGGGATGACTCCCCAGAGCCTGAGGGCCTCCCCATATCGAGGACCTTTCTGAAAGAGGCCCTAGCAGAAGCATTATGCCCCCTCAGCCAGGACTTAGCCTCTATTAAAGAAGATGTCCGTCATGTGGGAAGGAGAGTGGAGGCCTTAGAAGAAGCCCAGGCCGCTGCCATTCAGCATCAGAGCGCAGTGTCCATGAGTTTAAATAAATGCCAAGCCCACCTAAATGCTATTTATTTAGCAATCAAAGATCAAGAAAACAGAGGAAGACGCAATAATTTGCACTTCAGGGGAATCCCAGAAGAAATTGTCACTGATGACATCCCAGGCACAGTCGTCCAGATATGCCGTTCACTCCCTGGCCCAGATTCAGCACACGAAGTGCTTCTAGAAAGGGCCCACAGAGCTCTCAGAGCAAAACTTCAACAAGGAGAGCCACCTAGAGATGTAATCTGCAAGTTTCTGCATTACCCCGTTAAAGAAGCCATTTTAAACTGCGCCAGGAATACACCGACAATATTATGGGAAGATCACCACATATCAATCTTTCAAGATCTGGCACAGTCAACTTTGAAAAAAAGGAGAGCCTTAAAACCACTTACAGATTGGCTCAGTGCCCGCAAGATAATCTATAGATGGAACTTTCCATTTGGTCTCTCTTTTCTACATGAGGGCCGGCTTGTCAACATCTCTTCATTCAGCGACCTAGAAAGAGCCTATGACAAGCTCAAGATCTCTGCTCTACCGATTGAAAACTGGGGATCCTGTCCGGGACTTAGCAATCCTTCCTGAACTTCCCTTGATTATGCTCTGGGAGACCCCTAAGATCCCGAAGTCCCAAAGAGCAAAAAGAAACACCACCTCTTCTACACCAAGAATAATTACTTTAGATGATAAGGACTAGTGATACTTTTACTGGGTCCTCATCCTTAACAAGGAATTCTGTGGTTTCACATAAGTATTATTCCTAATTTCTATTTTCCCACTACTAGGTTTTCAGGCTAGCAGTACGCCCATTACAACTAAATGGGCTACTTGGATACCCCCTTCCCATTGATTTTTCTTTTTGGGTAGGTGGTTGTTCAACTCGGTTCTGCTATCCTTCCCACAATATCTCACTGAGGGTGCTACATCATGTCACCTTCAATTCCTCCTTGTGATTCTCTAGAGCCTAGATTCTCTAGCACGTTACAGTTCGTCCTCTTTAGAAGAGGCCTTCAAGTTTAGTTTCTTCTCATTGTTTTTGTTTCGCTTTTCTTTTTCTTTACCAGGTTCGTCCACTACATCTTGGCCAGTCCCCGTTTAGGGGGGAGCCCCCTGTGGAATCCCGATGCTCCGCCTTGGAAGGTCACGTATCTCACTATATCGCACACACACGGTACTTTAAATAGCATTGGTGCTAATGGAGGATCCTCCTTTTCTATGGGAGAAATGGCTAACATTACAGTGACATCTTTTAATGTCAAAGGCCTTAACTCCCCTTCAAAACTGAGCCATATCTTGTCTTACTTATCCCCTTCAAGACCAAGCTAGTTTTCACCATAAGGACCAAGCCACATTTTGCAAATCTGACATGTTTCACTTTATGTGGTAATAACTCTGGAACGCCTTTACTTATATAAGAGATTCTGAGATTGTTTTCTCGTGACCATATTGTACTTCATGTTAGTGGTAAATTTGAGTCAATATGTTTCACCTTTATTTATAAAAAATTCCAAAATTTACAGAAAATTTTGAAAAATTTGCAATTTTCTAAATTTGAATTTCTCTGGTTCTCTGACAGACAGTGGTAACTTATAAAATAGTTATTACTTTACATTTACCATATGTCTACTTCATGTTTGCTACATTTTGTAAATGTTATTTTATTTTTTTGGGATGTTAGAAGGCTAGAAGCAAATTTTAAAATTTTTCAGAACATTTCCAAAACCCACTTCTTAAGGACCAGTTCATGTCTGAAGTCACTTTGTGAGGCTTATATAATAGAAACAACCCAAAAATGACCCCATTTTAGAAACTACACCCCTCAAGGTATTCAAAACTAATTTTACAAACATTGTTAACCCTTTAAGTGTTCCACCAGAATTAATGGAAAATGGAGGTGAATTTATAAAATTTCACTTTTTTTGCAGATTTTTCCATTTAGATCCATTTCTCCTGCATCTCAGCATGGGTTAACAGCAAAATAAACCTCAATATTTGTTACCCTAATTCTTAAGTTTACAGAAACACCCAATATGTGGTCATAAAGTGCTATATGGGGGCACAGCGGGGCTCAGAATGAGAGGAACACTGTGTGGCTTTTGGAAGGCAGATTTCGCTGGAATAATTTTCAAGCACCATGTCGCATTAGAAGACACCCTGAGGCCCCCCAACAGTGAAAAAAACCCAAAAGTGACCCCATTATGGAAAATACACCCCCCAAGGAAATTTTCAAGGAGTGCACTGAGCACTTTGGCCCAATAGCCGTTTCATAGAATTTAGAAAGACTTGGCAGTGAAAATGAAAAATTTATATTTTACAAGAATATCTCGCAGCGGGGCTCAGAATGGGAGGAAAACCGTGTGGCTTTTGGAAGGCAGATTTTGCTGGAATAATTTTCAGGCACCATGTCGCATTTGAAGACACTCTGAGGCACCCCAACAGTGAAAACCACAAAAAAGAAGCTCTAGGGGTGCCGGAACATAAAAGGAAATTGAAGAATTGCCTCATTTAAAAAAATGACACCTTTCAATGTATCCATCTAGGGGTATAATGGGAATTTTTAGGGTTTTTATTTTTATTTTTTTATTTTTTTGGGGGGGGGAGCTATTATTGGATTGCCAAATGGAAAAATGCTCAACTGAAAATGTCTTGCCATGGATTAATTAATAAATTAGTGAAATGGACTTAATGGATATCAGTGGAGGTGTGATAAACTTGAAAGCACTCTCCAATGCAGAGGCCCGGGTCAGAGGGGCAGGTCTGTGTGATGTCTTTCCTAATCCCTTTAACTGAGCAAACTCGACACCTTTTTTGGGGTCGCCTTTTTTTTTCTGTGGGGGGAAGTACTGCAGGGAAATGCTGCCCACGTATTATTCTTGATACCCCAGAAGCACTGCTGGATGAAAAACTGCCCTCTCCTTCCTGAACGCCAAAAATCAATTTTTTTATTATTTTTTCCTGAAATTCCAAGAAGGTCCCCCCATGACCAGCTGTTCTGTGGATGACAAAGGCATTATATAGTGACACTTGGGTTAGGTACACAGCAAATTCTTTGTACCACACCTTAGATTTTCTTAAGGCACTGTAGGGCTGTAGTACCTGGTCTGAAAGATCCACTCCACCCATGAACTTGTTGTAATCCTGGATACACACAGGCTTGATGTTCTGCTCTGTGGTTCCTCGGACTGGGACTGGGGTGGACTGATCTGCATGGATGGTAGTCAACACAAGAACATCCCGTTTGTCCTTGTATTTTAGCAGCATAAAATTTTTTGAGCAAACAGCCCTGCTTTCCCCACGACGCACTGTCTGATCTATAAAGGATTTAGGGAGCTCTTTTTGATTTCTTCTAATTGTGCCACATGTGCCTATGCCTCTGGCAGCAAGGCACTTCAGGAGAGGGACACTATTGTAAAAGTTGGTATCCGTGGTCCAGCAGGGGGTGGACTAAATCCCATACTATATTCCCACTTATACCCAGAACCGGGGGACAATCGGGTGGCTCAATTTTGGAATCTTTTCCTTCGTAAATACGAAAGCACAGTGTATACCCGGATACACTTTCACAGACCTTATACAACTTCACACCATACCTAGCCCTTTTATTGGGCAGGTACTGGCGGAAATTTAATCGGCCTTTGAAGTGGACCAATGATTCATCCACTGAGAGACATTTTTGGGGGGTATATACTTGACCAAATTTGGAATTGTAGTGGTCAACCACTGGCCTAATTTTGAAGAGTCTGTCATAACTGGGGTCGCTTTGGGGTGGGCATTCATTATTATTGCTGAAGTGTAGGAATCTTAGAAGCGCTTTGAAACTGGCCCGGGGCATGGCAAGACAGTGAAGAGGGGTGTGATATAAAATATCTTTGTTCCAATACGAACGTATTGTTGTTTTTTTTATAATGCCCATGCTTAGGAGAAGTCCCCAAAACCTTTGCATTTCAGTCGTGTTAGTAGGGGTCCATTTGCGGGGCCTTGAGAGATACAGGTCTGGATGGGAGGCAATAAATTGCTCTGCATATATATTTGTTTGTTCCACTGTAAGATGGAGAAACAGCCACTGATTCTTGAATGCTGTTTCTGAGACTGTCATTCCGTTTTTCTGCCACAAGAGGCTGCTGTTTCCCCACACAGAGAAGTTACTGCCGAATCTAGATATGCAAAACAGATGATGACTCATGCTGCTGTGTGTGCCAGACTGAGCAGGAAATGGTGACATGAGGAGACATGCTTGTGCTGAGGCTGAATACAGGATCCAGTGCCATCCTCAGGTCTGTGGGACTTGGAGAGGTCAAAATGACTGTCAGAAGTGACTGATGCCTGTCAGCAATGCAGATGTTGTCAAGGGGGAGAGGATCGGTTCCCGGAAGGTCAGTTGGACAGTGGAACGTGGTTACAGACCCTGTGAGGCCTCATGGTGGATGGAAGGACTTGCGAGTTGGTGTAAGTCGCCATCGGATAAGGACCAGGCCAGGGCTAGCGATCCAGAAGGCCTCCCAGAGAGAGAGAGAGAGAGAGAATCGGGTCCCGGAAGGCTGGAAGAGCCGTGGAACGGTTGGAGTTACCAGGAGAGGTGGAGTTGCTCAGCTTGGAGAAGAAGTCCGCCATTTTGTGAGCTGCATGAGAGAACCGTGTGGATCCGGATTCTGTTCGCAGGAATGAGTATCGGCGTCAGGAAGCTGATCGGAACAGAGGGTCAGAGTACAGGTTCTGCAGGATCACATGTTGTGGCAGGGACTTGCTGTCGGTTTGGAGCAACCAGTAAACACAGGACATACCCAGGTCAGTGACTTAGCGGCATGGTTATTGACTTGTAGGCTCTGCCGTGTGCGCCAGCGGTCAGGTCCGTTACCCTGCGGCACAGTATCGACCTGCGGGCTCTGCTGTGTACGCCGCTTTTGGTACGGTTTTTCATTTGGGCTGGTACCGTGACTCTGAGCCTGGGGTATAGGGTATTCTGGACACTCCACTGTTGCTACACTACAAGGCCACTCCAGCGTCCAGGCTGGGAGTACTCAGGGCACATGAACAGTGTCATTTGGGGGCAAGAGAAAGGAATGTGAGGTGTTTATTGTATTTGATATATATGTGATATATACTCTCTGTAACCACGGTTGTCATTACTGTTAATACTACTGTTTATCCCCCTGTTATTCCATGACTTCGCTGTATCCTGGGTGTGCCTCCCCGGTTCACTGTCTTACACCACCATCAAGTTAATTAGGTCATTAGTGAAGAATAATTGGAAAAAATGTATTTCACTGAAACTTGTTGTATCTACATTGATGCATGGAGTGGCTGTAAATTCAGGCACCTGGGGCACATATTTATCTGCGGGGATCCATTAAGAGTCAAATGTACGGGGCTGCGACTGCGCATTACCCCTAGGACACCTATGAGGGGGTTCATCATTAGATGAATCATCTGAGGAAGATGAAACTAAAAATGTCACTTCATCTCCACTGTTGGAGTCAGTGTCCTCAAAAAGTACGGCATATGCCTCTTCGGCAGTGAAAAGCCGTTTAGTCATTTTAAACTGTAAACTAACGTAGATTTTTTTTGTCTTTTTTTATTTATTAAATTTAAAATGTGTTTCCTGAAGCATCAGGACTGAACATTTTTCATTCTTCATGTGGGTAAATATTTGGCTACGTTTGGCCGGGGCATGGAATCCCTTTACATTAAAGGAGGCTACACACAGATCAGCCATCTATCAATGGAATGTCTGATCGCAGTATGCTTTCAGAAATCCTGTGTGGAAGAAAATTTAGGGTACTTAGCCTCCCTTGGCGGAGCATCCGGGTTCCAGAGAAGACACCCTCCACCACTGGAATGTATCCTAGATACTTGAGAATACCTGTCATCATAACAGAGAACATAGAACATAAATGAAAAACATAGTAACGAATGGTTGAGTTAACCTTGAACATTAGAGCAATCACGCTCAAATGGTATGAAGGGGGGGGGGGAGTACACAACATATTGTGACGTAGAGTATCACCCTCATAAGGATCTAAATCTTGGATCCCTGTTAGGTACAAGTACAGGTGGAGAGAACAGCATTACATTTATGATATTAAAGCAAAATATTAAATCAGAAACAAAATGTCCCGGGTTGGAATACTTAGTGGATAAATGAATGTGCAAAAGACACTAATACTTATGTTGTGGATGTTCCAAGACGTATATTATAAGGAGTCCCTTAATCTTCAGTAAGAGGAAGGCGTCTTGGCGTTAAGGAATTGCGGCCTCTTCTTGATCTTTGAGTCTTGGCTGGGCGAGGTGTCTCCCATGGTACAATTGAAGGAAGATTGGCTGATGAAATATTTCCTTGGATAATGTCCCAGTTTTCAATGTTGAGGTGATTAATTTGCAGGATATCAAATGCTTTGGTCAGGTCTTGGAATGTTGAAATGGAGAATCTCTGACCATTGAAAAAGAAGGACAAACCAAAGGGGAATAGCCACTTATACATCACTTTATTATTATTACGTAGCCACTCAGTTAGTGGTTTCAAAGCTCTCCTTTTCTTTAAGGTGGTTTGTGCCAAATCTTGAAATATTGAAATAGGACAGTCTTCCACGTTTATTTGTGGAGCATTCCTTGCCTTGTTTAGTATAGCGTCTTTGACAGGATAATGTAGAAATTTACAGATCACATCCCTTGGTGACTCTGTAGATTGAGGCTTGGGGCGTAGTGCTCTGTGTGCCCTCTCGATGATAATTTCATGGGATGAATCTGGGCCCAACAGCTGCTTGCATATGTTTGTAACAGCTTCATGTATATCATCTGTGCCCACGGTTTCAGGTATATGCCCCTGAATCGCAGATTGTTGCGTCTTCCCCTGTTCTCCTGGTCCTCCAGGAGTGTATACAGGGAGTTCAGATGCTTTTGGTGTTGGGACAGAGTGGAGGAGGTTTCATTCTGATGCGATATAATCGCCGATTGTGTGTCCTCTAACACCTCCACCCTCCTCCCTATATGGCGCATGTCCTCTTTAATAGAAGCAAGGTCCGATCTAAGGGGTTCCAGCGCTTCATTCAGAGCGTCTTTTAGTAACGATCTGGATATTGGTAGGGTATCGGCCCCAGGGGAGACCTCCCTTACCTTCTCAGAGGCAGCTGCATTTTTCACACTGTTCCCCGCCATTCTCGGCGTGCCGGGCGCCATCTTGGATTCCTTAGCCACATGAACTTGAGCAGCTTTCTTTATAAATTTATCCATGGATTTGTTTGGAATCGCCTCCTTATTGTGTCCCTGCGAGTCCACGGATCTGGGGCCACCTATCTTGACCATTCTGGGTCCAGTTCGCTAAGGGAATAAGGCTGTGAGGGCTTATAATACAGCAGAGCTGCACTTTAGGCTGCCATCTAGCTCCGGTGCAGGCTCCGCCCCCCGTCTTTTTTTATATATATTTTTTTTTTCTAAATAGAACAGCAGACTAAAATACTGTATATCCTTTAGTATAGGATAAAAACTCCACGAGTCACTTGGAAATTATTGACAGGTGTCACAGGTAGCACAGATGGCTGGCGATGAGCCAGGGGTCTAGTATGGGGCACAGAGTAGTGCCAATATCCTTACTGGGGCAGAAAAGGGGTTAATTAATGTATTATTTTACAGTATTAGGTGGCACAAATCCACATGGGGCATAAGAGACTTATATTTTACAGAATGGTGTCACTCAAGCACAGGACACGAGTATATACACACAGGAGGATGGCACACCTATTGATGTTTATTTTAATTTTATTTTTTTATGTAACTTGGGAGTGTGT